>NC_056499.1:15599533-15620415 GCF_014905685.2 Nematolebias whitei | reverse complement strand
GATAGATAGATAGATAGATAGATAGATAGATAGATAGATAGATAGATAGATAGATAGATAGATAGATAGATAGATAGATAGAGAGGTATGCACGCACACACAGAAAGATGAATTCATGTGAATATATTGCAAGGTTTTGAGTTCTTGTGAAGGATAAACATCGTTTTGCAGCTGAATGTGTGTATGCCTTTGCCGGTTCGTGTGTGTATCTTGGTGTGAATCTGAAGTGAAGCCTGGAACTAGTTAGCTCTGCGTTTTGTTCAATCTGACAACAAGTGACGTGTGTGCTGGGTGGAGGAGGGTGGGGGTGTAGATTGGAGGCCCGTGCTGCGCTGCAGCAGTGTGAGTGAGCACATTTAGCATGGCTGCATATGTGTGTGAGCTTGCTGCTTGTACCTGCCGCCTCTCTGCTGGTTGGGAAGGCAGGGAATGCTCAGCACTTACCCCACCCCTCGTCCTGCTCTCCCTGCCCACCCCAGAAGGACATTGATGGGGAGTGATGTGGGGAGGTGGGGGTAGTGACAGTTCAGTAACACTCACCAGAGCCCTCCGTCCCCTGTCGCAGAGTGGCATCGCCCACCCTCAGTGCCAGAGAGGAGAGTTTATTTTTTTAGCTCCTGCTCTCCCTAGCACTGGCTGCGAAGGACCACCGACTGCGGGGGTCCCTCTTTCCCTCTGCTCTAAGTCTCTTCTTCTCCTTCAGCCGGAAAAAGATTTATTGGGGACCAGAGGAATGAAAAGAAAAAAAAATGCTTGTGACCTCCACTTAACTTGAAGTAAACACATGGCTGTGGTAGTTTAATCAAAAGTGCACGCTCTGCTCTCACTGTCAGAGCAGCAGGGTTGTGGGAGTGCTGTACACAAGTTTTGCTCTCCTAGAGATGGGATCGTCAATAGACCATTCAAGACTTTCTTAAAAAAAACAAAAAAAAACAGCCTGTTATAATATTTGGATGCAGTTTGTTTTCATGTAAAAACAACTGAAAACACAAAACAACCTCTATAGTTGAGGTCTTCATTCGGCTTCAAGACAAAATTAAAACTTGGACATGATTTGATGTCAAAGGTCATGCAGTATGAGAGAAACTCATCTACGAGAGTCACTCGGTCTAAAATCACATCCAGTCCTCCTGCTGAGTGATTAAAACATGCTCCACTAATAACCTTCATTTGTTTGACAGCTTATTTATTTTAAAAAGGAGGATGTGTCTACCACTTGTTTGGTTTTTATAGCCAAGCTGTGGGCACATGTTTTTGTTCAATTTTAATGCAATATGAATATAATAAGCTCTTGCCTTACTTAAATATTACATTTCTGTGGTTTGCTACTGTTTCATACATTACCAAGACATTTATATTTGAATACAAACCATGAATGAAAATAAGATACCTGATGTCCTTTAAAAATAAAAATCTGACCGCAATACGTAGGTAAATTTATACAATGTTATCCTGTCATTACTACAAAAGTAGTTTTAGACACGCATGAATACAGGAATATTTAATCCTCCACAATATTGTTGAAAGCAGGTGTGAAGACAAAAATATGTAACCACTTCAACACCAACTTTAATGCATGCTAAGCATGTATAGCAATATTTCTTCATATTGCAACTTTTTTGGAGACTACAGACCATATGTTTGCCACTGTGATGAACAATAGTTCTTGTTCGAGGAAATCTTATACATTGGGGCCATGGGGAATCATTATTGTGTGATGAGCATTGCTCAGGGGGGGATCTACTCTTGTGTTGTTCTCCTGCCATTGAGAGTACACATTGAATGGTGTGGTGGACCATACCTTTATATTCTCTTGATTCCTGCTTCTCAGACTCGCTCTTTCACTGTTTTTCAAAGTAAGATTGGACATGACGCACAAGCTGCAAGCTTGGCATGCATTTTTTAAATTTAAAATAAATTATTTTAAACTATTTAGCACCTGCTGCACCTGTGTGCAGCCCACAGCTGCCAGAGAAGCTCCCTCCATATAGTGTATATGATTTATGGTATGACTAGTACATAATCTTCAGAACATACATGTACATTTCTCCCTAATGCCCTCCAGGTCACAGAAAGTGATAACTAAAATCTACAATTTCTATTCCTCTTTCCTGTTTTTTATTTTATTTTTGCTTTTTAATTTTCTGTAGCATGGCTCTCTGCTGATTCTGTTTCTCTTTGATTCCTGAAATTTTCTTGGTGATGAACTCAGTCAGCATAGGGTGCAGTGGGGACAGAGATAAATGTCCTCCGCAAACACGTGCGTGCATGTGTGCATGCACACGCTCGCATACACACACTCACGCACAACACACACACCATTGTTCACTACCAGCACCACATAAACAGCCTGTAGCTCCTTAGGGGGGATGGCAAACACAGTTTCAGCCCTTGACCAGCTCCCTCACATGGCAGTGGTTGTGTGAGGCCAAAGACCACTCTTCCTGTCTAGACCAGTGGAGATTGGGTTAATGAAATCCTTTGCGCTGTCTGAAAACTGTCCGAATGTTGGCTTCAGCATTCATCCTTAACTCATCCCCAATGAAGCAGACCATCACACCCCTGGGTACACCTTTGTTTTCTCCATCCCACCCCCTCACTCTCTTTCCCATCCACTGACTGCCTCCTTTCCCTCCACCTTTCAAACACTAACCTGCTTTCATTTTGCATCTGGAATTCTTCTTCCCCCACCTTTTTCTTACGCTCTCACGCATGCGCGCCATCTTTCCATGGAGAGGCACCGTTTAAGAGACAGTCCAAGAATAAATAGTGGTCAGCAGTTCAGCTTGTTGGCTCTTCCAGCTCTGTAAAAATGGATGACTGGACCCAGGCTGAGGGAAAATGTGTGAGAGTTTGAAGCAGCGGCTGCTCAGCTCGGCCAACAGGCGCACCTGGATGGCGTTAATCATAGTTTAACATAAACAGCACTTCAAAATAACATTGCACACACACGACCAAGTGCGCATGCACCCACCCCTTTTTCCTACAGTGTGGGGACACTTTAGTGCTAACTTATAGTTCTGCAACAACATTTGATGACATCAGCATCAAAGCTGACATGCCCAGCTAATACTTGAAGTTGGCAATAAATACTGGTCTGCCATTCAAACAAAAAATGTAATGTGATAACAGTGCAGTGGTCAGTATTGCTGTTTTAGAACAAGAAGGCCTCATGCAAAAAATCAAGTTAAATTAAGTGTTTCCTACCTGCCTGTCACCATCTGACCGCTGGTACAGGCACCAAGACCTTCATGTAACTGAACAGGTTAAAAAGGCTGCAGATAGCGTATATCTTGAATCTAAGAGTACAGTTTGGTGTTCGTTTAGCGTATATCTTAGATCCTTATATTATTATATATCCTGTTTCTTTTTATACTTTATATTTTTGCTATTGTTGGAGATATATATATATATTTATACATACAGTATATATACATGTGTGCATGTGTGTGTATATATATTTATATATGTATATCAACAATTTTATTAATGACCACACCTCAGAGTGCAAGATCACCACTGTCTTGTTAACATATAAAGCTTAAATAGTGTTGTGTCACACAGCACACACACCTATCCACCTGGATGGGAGTGTGTATGTCTGTACTGCTAAAAGCTTCAGTCCACCGACTGCAAACACAAATTCATTTTCTGTGTCTTTCACATAGTGCTGGGAGAATGTGCTCCAAGATGTAATTAGAACCTGTACTTGTAATTGGAAACCTGTATGTCTTTATATACTGTGAATATAAAAGTTGAATGACAGATTCAAAAACTATACCATAAGACTATATTACTTTCTAACAAAACTGGATTGTAATGAATTATTTAAGATTCAATCAAAACCGTCTTTTCACAAATTAACTAGAAGTAATAGTAACTGGTCATTGATTCAGTCCCACTTTACCACAATATGTTTTCTTTATATTATTGTTACATGAATTGTCCTCACTACATTTTCCTACAGAGGTTTATTTTATTTATTTTTCTGTACGCACTTCTTCACCCACAGTGGTTTGCTGCCACATAATGTACCATACACCCATAAAGACACACATTAAACTGCACTTTTTTTACAATAATTATTTTTTTACAATTCCTTTTTTCAGGGCTGAAACCATATAATCAGCCTTGTGGCACTTGGCCATTTAGTTATTTATCTTTGTGAGACTTAGACTCATCAACGCTGTCACTTAGCATACAGTCTGCACCGTCAGAAGTAAACACACGCTGTCAGACATCAGCCTAACAGCCAAACCTTTCCTGGCTCTCCAGCAGAGGAGAGCCTCCATCCAAATAGAGCATCTAACAAGGCTCTGTGTGTGTGTCTGTGTGTGTGTGTGTGTGACACTGACAACAGCCATGCTTTATTGCCCGAGTTGAGATAAACATAGTCATCATGCCACAAAAAAGTTGTAGCATGTGTGTGTTTGTGTGCGTGTGTATCTGTTTGTGCTTATCATTCTGAAGAAAAAGATGTAATATCTGTTTAAACTCTCTCAGTGAAGCCAGGCCACACAGCAGGGCTGCTCGTTGTTATACTTAATCTTTCCCAATCTGACTTTTCTCTCATAGCTGCAATACTTAACATTTTTCAAGATACGTTGCTTTAAATTTCCATTCATATATCATTTTCTGAGGGTTACGTAGAAAAACCTTAATGACAGCTGGTGGGGGAAAAAAAAAAACATTACTCTGCTGACGTTGATAAATTATTCAACAAATTTGCATGTGTGCTCATATATAACGCTAATGGTAATAGTCAATAAAAGTGAAAACTAAACTGTGAACATTTAAGGCAAAGCTCTCGGTCTGAGCTTTTCTTTGCCGTCACTCATGCTAATCTGTGCTGCTGTGTTGCATATTTTTCATCAGACTAACCATATGACATGCTCAGAATAACTGTTTTCTTTCTGGTGTTTTAAGAACACAGTCCGACAGCCACAGTGTCCAAGCTTTAACCACAGTAGACCACATTTGGGTTTCCAGTATAGGATCTTGTTTTACCAGAAAAGGTGAACCCACTAAATGACCAGTTTTAAAGATATGTACAGAATAATTATTTAAGTTTTTGATGCCCACAACAATTAGTGTAGACCTATATAAATATGTAAATCTTGCATCCGGGTGAAGAGATATCCAAACTGGCCACACGTTTCTTCCTTCTCTTTCAGGACATAAGCCAGGGTCAGTGTGAACCCGTAATCGTAATCACATTTGTTAACTCTATGAAAAGCCCGGGCAGAGATTCTGATGTTTCTCCTCCAGGACTTCTGTGGGTGGAGTTTGAAATCTCTCCTCAGTGCCAGCATGGGTTTTCTCCAGTTACATTGGTTTCCTCCCACAGTCCAAAAGCATACATGTTAGGTTAACTCAGAATTTTAAACTGACCCTAGGTGTGAGTGTGCAAATGCATAGTTGTGTGTTTGTGTTGGCCCTGTGATAAACTGTAAGCCGGCCCAGCATTTAACGCAGCTTTATGCCCAACAGGAAACAGACTCCCACACGCACAGGATTACACAAGCATAGAAAATGAGACACTAATCTAATTTGTTCAGTTAAAAAACAGAAAATGCATTTGTTAATTTCAATGCTGCTGTTAAAGTATCACATACCTCTATAATATTAATCATTATTATTTATAATATGTCTAAAAAAGTTAAGTCTGTTCCTCTGGACCAGGACCAGCCTTAACTTTTTTAGATTTGTTTTTACCTGGATTATTGAGCTTGCATCAGGAAATTTATAATATGTATTTATTATTTAGATTTCATGGCAGATATGCGAGAAGAGCGCTGATGGTCATGCTTTCTTTAAAGTGAGCTCTGTCAACTAAAACACAAGAGGCAGAAGGCCATTCAGATAAATTGTCCTTTATGTTTGTGATGTAGCTGATGTTGGCTAAAAGCTGCGTTGTTAGCCTAAAACTTTGGTGGACGTTTATTAGCTCTTCAGATCTGCTAACCTTTGAAATTTGTTGCAAAGTTTAAAAAAATGTACACACCATTACCTTAAAATAATTATAGGTGGTACTTTTACCATAGCTGTTCATGTTTATTGCAGAAAGAAAAAAAAGTTTGGTTTTTTTAAGGGATAAATATTTGGGGGATTTATCTCCTTTGGCCATTAAACACAGCTGAATGACAACTGACTGCCTTTGTCTCTTTTTAAAAAGAGTTAATAAAGTAACTAAAAAAAAAAACCAACTCATCCCAGCTCTACATCACCCTGTCTGCTCACACACTGATTTACCTTCAGAGTGCTGATCATTATGTGTGATCTGTAGACAGCAAATCAATAAGTGGCGTGTGAGATTAACGACCAAATGCATCATAACAGCTTTCACTCAGAGGCCGGCGCTCAGAGCATTCCACTCCAACTTTCATATCTCTGGTATGAAATGAAAATGCATTCTTTAAAGGAAGAGAAGCCCAAGAGGGATGCAGGATGGGCGTTATCATATTTTTAAATTTTGTAAATTTTTGTCATGTAACTTTCGAAAACATTGTCATTCTAGAGCAATCTTTGTTCCACCTTTTCTTTCTCAAGTAAAAAAATCTTAAATTCTTTCTTATCTTTACCCACTTCTCCCTATTTAGGTCATGGGGGTCAATGGTGCCCATGTCCAGCCATCACTGTGATCACTGTGTCAGATGTGGGGGGACGCCCTGACAGGTCTCCAGTCCATCACAGGGACACATCGAGACAAACGAGACAACCACTCACTCTCTCACTCACACCTAGGGACAATTTAGAGTTAATCAGCCTAACATGCATGTTTTTGGTCAGTGGGAGGAAACTGGAGGACCCAGAGAAAACCCACACATGCACGGCGAGAACATGCTAACTCCACCCAGAAAGGTCCCCGGCTGGGATTCGATCCGATAACCTTCTCCCTGAGAGGCCACAGCTCTACCAACTGAGCCACCGTGCCACGTCACACACAAAATTAAAAACAAAATTTAAACAATCATCTATGAAAATATTTCTTCACCATTAATGTCAAGAGGTTGTAAAGAAAAGACAGATCTCCACAGTGTGAGTCAGATCTGAGGAATGGTCTGCTCTCGAACTGTTTCATTTAAAGACTTCCCTGAAATCCACCAGCTCTCATTTACCTGGAAATGCTGCCTCTCTGCATACATTTACCAATGGTGCAAATACAATCAGTACAGTACAGATCTCTCATAGTTCAGATTAACAAAAGACAAATATATAGACACTATTATTTTTATCTCACAAAGAAAAGTAAAAACCATGTCCAGAAAAAAAGGCTAATTTTGGTACAATAGCTGAAGTGCTAAATGGATGTAAAAAGAGCTAAACTTACTTTCAACACATAGCGTTGGTATCTTGACAGAAAGGTAGCAAGATTCAGAATTGCTTGCTCTCAATAAGGTTTATATATTTCCTCCATTTCCCCACTCCCAACACAATTACAAAATGCTGACTGGAAAGTTCATGATGTAACTCTGGAAGGGTTAGAGAAAAACTCTCCGGACTCAACCGCAGGAGGCAGGCATAAAAACAACCTTTTCTTAAAACAGCAAAACAAAACTTAAAATACTGCAAAAACAAGAAACTTCAAACCAAGCCAACATAAAACTGCACAAACTTTAAACCAAGGCCAGGCTGTCATGGATGAAGCAATGAAAATGTGGCACAATATAAAATAGAGAAAATGCATTTCCTGCAAAAATGCAGTGTGAATACTTATTGCAGAAGAACTTGCCAAAAAAAAATACAATTGGAATTAGCTAAAACATGCTGAAATGTAGCGTAACATCAAGCCTAAATTAGCATAAGAAATCAGAAAGAACACAGTTGTTGAATCAGGGTTAAATAGGTAGAAATGAGCACAACAATGAGTTAATTATCTTAACAGAAGCTGAAATTAGCACTAAATAAAGAGCTGAAAACTAGCTGAAAAGTCAGAAAGAAGCAGAAATTAGCACAAAATGTGGAAATTATCTGAAAAAAAATTGAAATTTGCAAAAAGAAAACAACAGCTGAGCAGAAAGAATCTTAAATTACCAGAATGAAGGTGAGAGAGCACAGTTGTGCAGTCAGTCTTAAAGAAGCAGAAATGAGCACATTTTGAAAAAATACCTGAAAAAAAAAAAAAAAAAACAGAAAATTGCAAAAAGCAAAAAAAATAAATAAAACAACAACAGCTGAATAGTGAAAAGCAGGAAAAACAGTAGAAAGAAGCTTAAATTACCAAAAGGTAGTGGAGAGAAATGGGCCCAATTAGGCTGAAAGAATCAGAAATGAGCAAAAACGTCTGAAAAGCAGCTAAAAAGACAGAAAGAAGCTTGAATTACTAAGGAAGTGGAGAGAGCACATTTTTTTTGCAGAACTAGATTGAGAAAAGTTTAAATGAGGGCAAAGATTGTGATGAAAAACTAAAATAGTATAAAAACAGCTAAATAGTAGCTGAAATAACATTAAAAGCTGAAACTTGCAGAAATAAGCTGAAGTGAGCATAACAAACTGGAATTCACAGAAAGAAGTTAGAAGAAGCATATAAATGTAGTAGTTGGCTAAATGAACCTGAAAGGAGCACAAAACAGCTGAAAAACAGCTGAAATTAGCTGAAAGTAGTTGAAAAAGTTTAAATTTGCACAAGGAAGCTGAAAGAAGCTGAACCAGAACAAAATGTGAAAGGAGCAGTAAAAAGCTGTAAACAGATCTAAAGATCTGAAGGACGTTTGAGCTCAACGCATTTTCTATGAGAAAAATAAATGGCAGAAAAGGCAAATTTCAAAAAGCCAAAAGTCATTGTAGCCTTCTCCTGAATGAGCTGAACATTTTGATTTATGATTTTGTTGAAAAAGCACAAAAACTGTGGAACGAAAAATATTTCGAAAAATATACAGAAGAAAAATGGATCACATAGTGTGAATGCTTCATTAGCATTCACACAAATAGTTTTATTTATATAACAAAGAAAACAATGGCACCTTTACAAATGTAAAGAGACTGAATGAGTGACTGCATGTGAATGGAAAACAAGTGATATCAAGGCAGTCCATGAAAAGATCAAGCTAACTTTCAACTGGACAAAAAAAAATCACATGCAGACTCAATCAAGACAAAGGGCTAGAACCTACAGAAATAAAACTCTGCACCTGAAACTCAAATACCATAAACACTTAAAATCGAATCTGGAACAGATGTCCTTTAACTGAGAATTAAGCATGTTTGACCTCAGACTGAATATCTGACACAAAAATTTACCCCCAAGGACATGAATTTCTTGCACAGCATAATAATCTAAATTACAGCATCATAATTGAGATACGATATCATGTATCTTTCTTAAGGGTGGCTGGCATGAAGGCAGAAGCCAAGCAGGAAGTTAGTGATAGGAACAAATTGTTAAGAGGAAGGAAATGTTTAAGTCTAGAGGGACGATAACTGCTGATGTGGCTGTAAATGTCCTCTTAGGAAAATTTAAGGCAGAATTAAAGTTGTGTTTTGCTACTTCTCAGTGTGCTAGGTAAAAGAACACATCAGTGAGGATTTGTTTTGTTTTGTTTTCATAAAAATTATCGCTTATAGACACGTACTGAGATTCATATTCAAGCTTAGTTTCACTTGTGGTTACAACAAAAACTAGAAGTGTCAGCACCTTGTGTCAAATATTCTTATACAATTGCTATTTTACCATATTTTATGTATTTAAAGTCTTTTTTTTTCTTTATTATAGAGAAAAACTTTGCTTTAATTACCTGACTAACATTTAGTTGTGCATAATGGGGAAAAAAATGAAAATGGACATGAAACAATACCATATGGTGGTATTCTGAGAAGTTCTAAATCTGGATACATATTACAATCAGTAAATCTTGAAATTTGTTACTACTGAATGAGAACAAACTAAAACGTCTGGCAGTTAAATTTTTAAGTACTCTAAAGTTCTTAGGTACTCGTTTACATTTCTTTTTTTGTTTAAAGAACATTTAAGTGTAAACGTATTTGGTAAGTCAAGTAAAAAAAAATACTTCACTGACTTGGTCTCCTTTATGGGACTCAGCACCTCCTTTGTTGTGCCTTCCATTCACCAAATATGGATATATTCATGTATTAAGACTGGTACACACAACTGACATGACAGTTTTATAATGTGCTGTGACACAGTATACCTATGTGTAGTTAATCCATATGATAAAGAAAAAAGGGACACAAAAACCCAAAGTTTGTGGCAATTTTATGAACAAGAATATGAAGTAACATCAGCAGCTATTATTTATCATAACAAATAAATGAGGCCAACAATTTTCAGGATAAATTTATATGAACTATTCAATGCAATGTCCTGACGCATGCTCAATAATCCAAGCAGATAAATCTAACAAGGTTGAGTCAGGTCCTCTGGATGGATTCTTCTTTGGTGAAACATTTCTTTGTTTATCCAAAATACTGAAGAAGTCTTTTGGATAAAAGACGAAATGTTTCAACAAAGAAGAATCCAACCAGAGGACCTGACTCAACCTTTTTATAATCTATGCAATGCAGCTACTGTCATACAGATAAAAAAAAAAATCAATTTAAAATATGCTTTATTAGCCTTGTGTGACCCAAGTTATCCCATGCTTATTAAATTTGAGGGCTCACGGGTGTGGCACAATCCATAGTCTAATTGCCTGCAAATCATTATGTTAATATTGACAATTTTTTTGTTGTAAATGAACAGTGTACCACGGTGTGGTAAGGCTGCCCAGGATTAGAAAAGCACATGTGGGCTGCAGACCTGCAGTAGAGAGGTGAGCTAATGGAGTTCTGCAGCTCTTCTCTCCACAAATTTAGTCTACACAAGCACAAGACTAGAAACGCCACATCTGGACTCAACCGCCATTGGTGCCATAAGCTCTGACACAAAGCTGAAACATATCCACCTCCATGTCCAACATGGACAGTTAAAGTCAAAAGGAAAGCATGAAGATAAAACATAAAACAGGTCTAATTATAGACATTTTATAGGGTCTTAAACTGTAATACAAGGAACCAATTTTCAAGGTCTGCATAGTTCTTTGTGTCGGGATTTTATTTTGTCTGCTGTGTTTTTCTCCCCAATTATCACTTGTGAACCACCAGTGTGAACTGGAGTGGACACTCCTGGGGTGGTTTTGGTTCTACTGGCACCTAGCTCAGCTGTTTATGATCAGAGCTGATTAATACTCCCTTCTACTTAAGGCTGAGTACACTTATTATTCTTCATGAGACTGTTGAATTCCACACAGTGATATTCTGCTCTGACTCATGTTTTATCCCTTTGAATTTTTCTAGCAAATGTATCTCTTTCTTTCTTGTGCCTCATCCAAGAATATTTTGTGTCCTGAAATCCTTGTATGTGGATTTCTGCCAAGCTCAGCTTTTGTGGAGCATTCCTCCTGATTTAGAAAAAGGGAAGTCTCGTTAGCCTCTTTGCTCACCCACCACTCACCTGGAAAAGAAGAACTCACCTATTGAATGATCTGCAACTCTTTTGGCAAACCTCATCCTGAAATCCCATCTGATGCTAAGAAACAAAAGAACAAGAACAATTACTTATCCAAATTTTCACCAGAATACCCTGTTACTTACCTGCAACTTCAAGTCCCCAACCTTTTCTCTCCACCGATACTCACCGGATTCACTTACCCTGTCCTTCACGTTAAAATCATATTTTTACTAGAGTTTATTGTCTGGTCTTTTTTGGTTAAGGGAGTTATGAACTCTGGTGTGGATGATACAGCATCACAGTTGTTAGAGTGGTCATATTTCTGTGAAAAGTTTGCAAATTCACCTCCCCACCTAGGCCTTTCTGAGTGGCATTTGTATGTTTTCTCCTTGCATGGGTGGTGTGATGGTCTGTTCTTGGAATAATACCCTGTGACTGCTGGAGATTATGCCAGCTCGCCATCACCTGAAAAAGAGAAGTGGGTAAAGAAAATATATGGATGAACTCTAGTGTGAAATATATTATCAATAATGGCACCTTTTACATCTCCCACATGGATCCCCTTCAATGTCTGTTACCTTTTATCAGTATGACAAAAGATACACAGTTTTGGAAAAAAATCCCCAGAAAAATGTCATACTTTTCTACACATTAGATGTTTGCAAATTATAAGAAAGATGGGAACAAGTGGCAAGTCTTGGTTGTTTTAGCTCTGTTTTTTCCCCATTCATTTTTTTTTTCATATCACATACAAATGTGAGATCACTGGAGCATGCAGAGTTACACATGGTAGCAAGATTCCACCAATCTCACTCGGATGTCCTCTCTGCTATTTTATATATGTCACCGAGCTTTCTGGTTTGGATTCTTATAAGACCTGAACTGGCATTTGTCTCGACACACTCACACACTCTTGCTTCACATGGAGGCAAATCACACAGATGCTTGACATAAGAGATACATGAGAAGGTTCAGCTACAGTGGTTGGCCAAGTATTGTGGTAGGACACCTTGTCTGTGCACAGTCTGTGCCACTGTCAGCCTTGAGAAACAGTGAGAGGCTCAGGACGGTCTCTGCCACAGGATGACGTGATGGGGCAGTATGTTTCCAGTACAGAGGTTCAGCCATGCATGTGGACATGTGAAGTAAATTCTCATCACCTCTTGGCCTGTATATTTTGCCAGGAGAGGTGTGCTCCAGATGGCTGCAGATGTACGCAATTAGACAAAATACAAGATCCTACACTGTAAGACAGTTTACCTGATACACAGTGTTCTTTCCAACTTGTTAAAAGGAAACCTCTATCCCTTGAGAATGGGAGCATTTTTATGTCTGGAGAATTCATATATCAGAGGTACAAACTTCCCTCAGAAATTGTTTAAATACTGGGCTGACAAAACAGTTTGAAAAAACAACCAAAGTTCAAAGAATATTAAAAAAAAGAACAATTTTGAAAGACTTTCATAAAGCCTAAAAAGAAATTGCTCAAAAAGCATTTTAAGAGATTGCAGGAAAGCGAGACTTTAACCAACAGATGAGGTTAGGCAGGAATCCCCGTGGTCTAAGATGTTTGCAGACGACACTGTGATCTGTGGTGAGAACAGGGAACAGGAGGAAGAGAACTTGGAGAGGTAGAGGTATACACTTGAAAGAAGAGGAATGAAAGTCAGCTGTAGTAAGACAGAGTACATGTGAGTGAATGAAAAGGAGTCCAGTGGAACAGTGATGCTACAAGGAGCAGAGGTCACAAATATGCAGGACTTCAAGTACTTGGGGTCCACTGTCCAGGAAAATTGGGAATGCGGTAAAGAGGTGAAGAAGAGACTCCAGGCAGGATGGAGTGGATAGAGAAAAGTTTCAGGATAGATTTGTGACAAAAGGGTGTCAGCAAAGGTCAAAGGAAAAGTTTACAAGACAGTTGAGACCAGCTATGTTGCATAGTCTGGAGACAGAGACATGGACAAAAAGACAGGAGAAAGAACTGGAAGTGTCAGAAATGAATATGTTGAGGTTCTCCTTAGGAGTGACAAGGATGGATAAGATTAGGAATGAGATCATCAGAGGTACAGCACAGGTTGAACAACTGGAAGATAAGGTTAGAGAGTCCAGACTGAGATGGTTTGGACATGTTCAGAAGAGGGACAGTGGGTATATCGGTAGAAGGATGTTAGAAATGCAGCTGCCAGGAAAAAGACAAGGGGAAGACCAAAGAGAAGATATATGGATGCAGTTAGAGAGGACGTGGAGGTAGTTGGAGTGAGAACAGAGGATGCAGAGGACAGAATGAGATGGAGGAGGATGACTCGCTGTGGCGATCCCTGAAGAGGGAAAAGCCAAAAGAAGAAGAAGCAAGAAAGTGAGGCTTTAGCAATGTCTATAAAATTAGGACTTTTGCACAGCACCATAGCTTTCCATCTTTTCTGTTCTGGACTGAACACACTTTTTGACAACCCGGTGGAGCATTGAAAGCCCCTTGGTGATCATATGGCAGCTCAATAACACCAGCAGAAGGGATTTGTCCCAATCTGCAGTGAAAGTTATGACTTCCCCCTGTTGCTTTCTAAATATAAACCTGTGATAAAAACGTCCGTCATTTAACATTTAAAAGCAAGCTGTATTTTAATTGTTCCCATCCCACCACATGTAGACTTACTCTGACAAGAGTATGAATGGTTTCTGTGCTTAATGGACTGTGACAATCCTTCTCTCATCACGTTGCCACACGTTTGGAAACGAAAAAATACACCCTTCCTTTCATTTTCCTTTTTTCTCCATCTGCCTCTTACAGAAGGTTTATTTCTCTCACTGTTTCTGTGAAACACAAACTCCCTCTTCACTAGGCTGAGACCCTCCTTTATGCGCTCACATAGAATTAGGGAGTCCTTGAACCATGGTGATCACACTTCCTGAAGTAATTACTATTAAGCAGCCGTCACCAGAGAACACAGCATGGAAGATACTACAGAAGTGGGAAACTGTTTACATGAAGCTCCATGAGATGTTTTGGTGACATTCACATTAGAATCAGCACAAAGTAGTGCCAGAGAATTTAGGATTCGTTTGAGTATGTGGGTACAAATGACTACTGGGAGCAAAAGTCTGTTTTAATAAACAGTCGGAAATTTAGGGTGAAACTAATGGCAGGGCTTACCTGGTTCAGAGCTGTGTGGAAGCTGCAGATTAAATAGTAATTTCCCTTTTTTTTCTATACGATACAGTTCAATTCTGAATTCACACAATCTGACACAATACACACAGATTGGATACACACAGCATCAGTCATTGTTGCATACTGCATTTAAATGCTCCTAAATATGGAGACCCTGAGGAGCAAAACATAACGGCAAAAACAAAAACCCAAGTTTTTGGGGCACAAAAAATCAAAACAAAACAGCATTTCATAAAAAATAAATAAAAAAGACATGAAAAGTAAAGCAATAGAAGTAGCTGTGTGTTTCTTGATAAATAAATAAAAATCATCATTATCTTCTTCCTGTTTATGTGTGTTGGTGTTGTTTTATGTTTTGGATTGTGGTGTATTTTTTAGTTGCACTTAAAAAAATTGTAAAGCCTTTTCTGTTTAACAGTGATGCTTTGCAATTTCTTTGTAAATGTACTATTGTTTCTGATTTCATGGATGCCATGCCAATGGGACTCTTTTCAAGGTACATTCATGAAAAACATTAAAAAAGCGCTGTACAGAGTCTCAAGTTTTGTTTTCGACAATTCTAAACAAAATCAGTATGCTTGCTTTTTCTGTTCAGTCATAAAATCCACTCCTACCAGTTCATTATTTTTATTCACAACAAAGGTCTTCAGAATAAATACATAGTAAAAGTAGTTGTTTATTTTTTGAAATGGTCTGTGTTAAATCTAATTTGTGCAGGATGGGTGCTGGGAGACCCAAGAATCCCCTGCAGCTTTGGAGGAGGAAGAAGAAGAATGTGACCCTCAGAGGTCAGTAGTCCCCTCACCCAGGTTACGTGGGTTCCTGCACCAGGGCCGGGCTGGGGTCACAGGTCAGCAGGCTCGTTCATTCAGCTCGGCACTGGCGCCTGCCGGCATAGCCCTCAATTTGTAAAGCAGCACAGGGTGACCCCAAAGGGCCCCTCCTGGCTTCCCTGACCAAACACAGGTCTTAAACACTACCAGCCTCCCCCTGATTCTCCTCTCTACCTTTGACTCTCTGGTCCCTAAACCAGGACCTGTAGTCTAATGCACACGCTCAGCACCAACCGATCCCTAATAAGAGGAATGTCCTCAGGCAGGGGTAAAGAGAAAATGGAAGGGGGGAGCAGGTAAGCTGTCATCTCCACCTCATTACTTAATGAATTTATGTAGGATCTTTAATGCCCTGTGTATAGTGGCACACTTGGGTGCTTAACTCCTTGACCTATACTGTAAATAAGTTAATTAATAAATTCCAAGCTAGTTCCTCCCTAGGAGAATAAAGATTACTGTAGAAGGTAAAATTAAAGTTTCATTTAATTATTACACTTATATTTTGTTCACACAGAGTTGAAAATCTTCCTTCTTGTTGTTAGAATGGTTCTTTTAAGTGATACCATCCTCTGCAGGACTGCAATGAGGAGAGAGCAAATTGTAACCTCAAGCATCAGATTGCTTCTGAGCGAGCTGCCAGTCAGTCTGTTCCCACTGATGAGACCCACTGAACTGATACTGACTGTTACAGAGAGACCAATTATCCTGACCAATGAGGACAGGCCTCTGACAGTATAATTACAGACAGCTTTGCCTCACAGCAACCATATGCCCGGGTACCAGTCACTCATGACTTCGGGACAAGGGTAGAGAGAAAAGGTTGGGACATGGGGTGGGTGGGTCCAAAGGTGTCTTAATTCACAAGGACCCAATGTCCTATCTTGTCCCAAAAGATAGAGCCTCTCCATGCACGACTGTTAACTTGAACTGGGGCCTGATTTGGCCCAGCTGGAGGAAGCGGGCCATCAGAGTTCAGTTGGTGCAGACAGAAGTAAAGTAAACAGCTGTGGTCACTGGGCAGGCCGTTAGCAGGCCTCGGACAGATGATCAGGGGGCGGGAGGACCACACACATGCACATACAGCCAAGACCACACAGGGGCCGGAGCTCGGGGGCCTACACATGCAAGCATACGCCCCATCGGCAGGGTTCCCCAGTGGGCAAAAGCATACGGCAGGTCAGGGCGGAGCAGCATGCAGCGCAGAGGAACAACAGACTGGCACAAAGCTGGGCTCAGTGAGCTTGGATGAACCCTGACATGGCCTCTGTGTGAGAGAAAACCCACCAGGTCTGACCCGGGGACTGGAGACATATTCTCTTTATACAGCAACGCTGTAAACACAAACAGGAAGAGATTCATAAGTATGTTGCTTTTCCCCTGCCAAATCTTAAAGTGCAGTTTGCAGAAAGTGTCCACCTCCGTGCTGGATGCACAGTTTCCTTTTCCGTTAAATACAACTTTTCTTGGGAAAGTATTTCATGTTAATAAATCTCATATCACAGCTAAGTATACCAATTGTCAGCAAGATTTATGCAGTAATAAATGTGACTTTTGTTTTGTGAAATAAATTTCCTTTTATTATATTTTACACAACCGATAAGCTCCATCCATCCATTATCTTTACCCGCTTCTTCCTTTTTGGGTCGTAGGGGTCCCTGGTTCACATATCTAGCAGTCACTGTGCAAGAGGCGGGGGACACCCTGGACAGGTCTCCAGTCCATCACAGGGACACATAGAGACAAACGAGACAAACAACCATTCACTCTCTCACTCACACCTTGGAACTATTTAGAGTTACTAATCAGCCTAACATGCATGTTTTTGGTCTGTGGGAGGAAACTGAAGTACATAAAAAATATATATAAAAAAACATGCATGCACGGAGAGAACATGAAAACTCCACACAGAGAGGCCCCCTGCTGGGATTCAATCCAGCAACCTTCTCGTTGAGGGGCAGCAACGCTATCAACTGTGCCTCCCCAACCGATAAGCTGACAGCAGAATTAATTTTTATCGTGCAAATTTTTTTTAATGTAAAATTGTTTCTTAAAATGAATCTGTAGTAACAAAAATCTCGCACAGTCACTCATTGTCAGTTGAATTCACGTGCACTCAATAAGCGATGATTTCAAATGAGATAATACACAAACATACATTAAAAAAGAAACATGCACAAACGGCAGCACGGTGGCGCAACTGGTAGAGCTGCTGCCTCTCAGCGAGCAGGTCCTTGGTTCAAACCCCGGTCCAGGGGCCTTCTGGGTGGAGTTTGCATGTTCTCTCCGTGCATGCGTGGGTTTTCTCCGGGTGCTCCAGTTTCCTCCCACAGACCAAAAACATGCATGTTAGGCTGATTGGTAACTCTAAATTGTCCCTAGGTGTGAGTGAGAGAGTGAATGGTTGTTTGTCTCGTTTGTTTCTATGTGGCCCTGTGATGGACTGGAGACCTGTCCAGGGTGTACCCCGCCCCTCGCACAGTGATTGCTGGACATGGGCACCAGCGACCCCCGTGACCCAAAATGGAATAAGCTGGGGGATGGATGGATGGACATGCACAAACTTAAAAAAAAAAGTATTTACGTCAGCGTTACGTAAAACACTACCGTTGACAACAGATAAAAAGCTTATCGTGCTTCACAAATCTTTTCCTAACACACACAACTTAGGAACTTGGCAAACACATTAACACTCCAAGGCTAAACAAAAATAAATATATATATATGTGTACCACACAAACACCCACCCCACTCACTTACTCACACACACACACACACACACACTTTTTCTTTCCTTTCCTCAAGTCCACATAACCATCACTCTCTTTCTTTATCTGGACAGTGTCAGAATGACCCACGGGAGAGTTTGTGAGCATGAGTGAGTGTGTGTATGTGTGTGTGTGTGCGTATCACCCTGACATAGGGTGGTGTGAGGAGTAATGCTCTCGATCACAATTACTCCCCGCTGCCACAATCATGCTGCCTGCCTCACATCACCTGGCTGTGTGAGACAGGCGCACACACATATCGGAGAAACAGGAGGGCAGCGTTTCCACTGGAAAGATGTTTTCTGAGTTCAGCAGCGGGTCCAAGCTCACCTTCACCAAGGATCCGGTGCAGCTGTTGGGGGGGGATCAGGCCAAGCAGAGTCAGACTGCACCATCTGCTTACAACACACATCCTGCAGCGTATCAGTAATCCTAGCACCCTGCCTCCTCTTCTTTCTGTGATGTCTCCATGTTTAATACCACGTTTATGATAACCAATGACAGGTAGAGTTTGAGCTATGATCCCTCCTCATCTGGCCTTTATCTTGTCATGAAACAAACTGCATTTTTGGCTCCATCGCAAGAACTGAAAGCTTTCAGTAATCTTGATCAATGGGTGGGCAAACGCTCTAAAAGTTTTTCCAAGCTTAAAAAATAAATGATAAAAGAAAATTATGATATTTGCTGCAACTAAAACTTGGACTACATACATAAATTACTATATTAGCATTTGACAGTTTGCACGTGGATTTTTAGAGTATTTAGTAGGAAAAGAAAGGGGTATTTAACCAGTGTGGTTCTGAACTATGCAGACGGTGACAATTTGTGTCTGGAGGGTCAAGCTGGACAAAAACACGGGAATGGTTCAGTGTCTGGACAGGAAAGGTCAGAGGCTGTGATTTGAGGTCACCACTGCATGTTGTAGGGGAAGAACCGGAAGCAGTCTGCAGAAGTGAAGAATGGCATGGGGTGCAAACAGATTTTTTTTGTGACAGTGAGGTTAGGTCAGGGTTCGGGGTTTTCTGCGGGGAGAACTGTGTTACGGAGGTGGAATCTTTAAAGGGAGAGCTGGACACTTGTCTGCTGAGTAAGACGCTGTTGAAGGTCATGGAGCAGTGAAATATGACCATCTGGCAGAGGGGAAGAAAAACACAGACTTTGTCCTTCCTGCGTTACTACAGGGGTCCTGACCAGGGTGACACGGCGAGGTCAAGGCCTTTGTACAGATTGAGATGACGTTCTCACACACAGACGTACAGTAGTGGCCATCAAACAAACTGATAGAAAGACTGCAGCTACTGTGGCTCTCAGTCAGTAATACTTCCATCAGACTCGTGAGTAAAACAAAGTCTTGTCAAAGCTTTGCTACTTCAAGTCGTGCAAAAGTTTTATTGAACAGGAAATGTAAACCAACAAGGTTTTTGGGTGCACATCTTAATATTTGCAATTTACTCCCTAAACATGAAATGATAACATTACTCAAATCTGCACTTTCTCTGTTTAAAAAAAAACTGAAAAGTAGTATAGAACCAGAAATACTGGAAAAGTGGGATGAGTTGCAATCTATATTAGAGATTATATAAAATGTAGTAAGACTAAAATCATGATGCATGCTCAATTATCCAGGTAGAAAAGTATAAAAAACTAAGTACTAAGTACTAAGTACTATGAATAACTTCAATAAAAAAATCCAGGTTGAATTACTGTACCTAAATATTTGTCCATCACCACAAATGCATTTTCAAACTTTTTCTTCTTCTTTCGGCTGCTCCCTTCTTCAGGGGTCGCCACAGAGAACTTAGTTGCACGAAGACTTTGCAATTCTTTTTACACCAGATGTCCTTCCTGACACAACCACAGACCACCGAGCTACCACAGCCCTCTGTGTGGAGCAGAGAGCTGCTATCTAGGGTGCTCGGGGGAACAGATGGTAGAGTTTAAGGGCCTTGCTCAAGGGCCCAAAGTGGAGCAAATGAGGCTGGAGGCAGGTGTGGGTGCCACTCACATTTTGATGTTGTCGGTACCGGAAGTTGAACCGGTGACCGATCACAGGCCCACCTTCCCTAACCTCTGCGCCACCGCTCCCTCTAATTCATTTTCAAACATGATAATATATGAGCCACCTTTCGTTGACAAGTCATTCTATGAAAACTTGGTAAAATATCTTAAAGCAACCACTTATAAATCTGAAATTTTACTTTTTGTGAATTATACCATAGACTGGATTGATAAATTTGAGAGAAAACTCTTCAAGCAATAGATAAATGATTGATAGATGTAGGCCTATATACAGTATATAGATTGACAGATGCATAGATATATAGCTATATGAAAGATATAAATAAGATATGTAAAATAATATGGGCAATGTTTACTAGATAGATAGATAGATAGATAGATAGATAGATAGATAGATAGATAGATAGATAGATAGATAGATAGATAGATAGATAGATAGATAGATAGATAGATAGATAGATAGATAGATAGATAGATAGATAGATAGATAGATAGATAGATAGATAGATAGATAGATAGATAGATAGATAGATAGATAGATAGATAGATAGATAGATAGATAGATAGATAGATAGATAGATAGATAGATAGATAGATAGATAGATAGATAGATAGATAGATAGATAGATAGATAGATAGATAGATAGATA
>NC_056499.1:15587340-15599133 GCF_014905685.2 Nematolebias whitei | reverse complement strand
GATAGATAGATAGATAGATAGATAGATAGATAGATAGATAGATAGATAGATAGATAGATAGATAGATAGATAGATAGATAGATAGATGTAATTATTAAATGTTTTAGCCTTCGCTCGGCAGTGAGGACAGAGAGTTGTAGGCTTCTTGGTCCGAACACTTCAGAAGTCTTCTTTCTCTGGTTTTTCAACGTGTACGACTCTGGTGAGACTGTGATCCTAATTAAACGCTGAAGCACTTTGGCTCTGGTTCTTCTATTGTTTCTTTAGACAGGAGAAATCCTGAGCTCTCTAAATTGGTCCGTAATAAGACTCACGTAGGCCATTTCCCTTTGACCCGCCACATCTCCGAGCTTGTCTCTCGGTTCCTTTACGGAAAAAGGAGGTCTAGCAAGGAAACCTTGCAGGGGGAGTAGAGCTGTAGCGCAGGAAGGCGCAAGAGAGGTGACTCATTTGATGTTTTGGACGAGGGCAAACGGTCCTCAAATGTTTTAACATGTTTGCCATTATGACTGCTGCCAAATGCTGTGTCTGTCACACACCAGGGACAATACTTGACAACATGAATATAATATTCATCAATTTAACACGTTAAGGCTCATTTGCTGTTGTTATTCACAACTACGACTTGTTGCTTGTTAAATTATAAGAATCACAAGCAGCTTGTTTGATAATCCTCTGTGGTCAGACACATCCAGGGTTTTTCAGTCAGACGTATATGGACAGAAGTCTGGCTTTGGAATGTAAAACATCATCAAACCTTCACTGCTTTCCAGATGAAGGCTGCCCTTTCTCTGTTATTTTTGCTGTCTTGCCGTCTCACACTGAAGACACCTCGCACGGGTTACAGCCAACACATTGAGCATGAAACATTAAACGTCTGCTCTTAAAATAGCACCACTGAGCTGAGAACAGATTTCAGCAGTTTTGCAAGTGAATAAACTTATACATTTGTCAGAATTTAGAATAATCATATATGTTTAATTAAAAAATAATGATGCACATGTATATTGTGAGTGAAAGAAAAATGGTGCTGTGGACATAAATATTTATTTTATTATCAGGTCCGGTTCAGGTTCAGTTGTGAGCAGTTTGTACGTTTGAGTGTTTTTAAGTTCATTATTTTGAGATCCGGTGTTTAATTTTTACAATTGCACTGTATCAATAATCATATTCAGGCTCACAAAAACATACTACCTTCAAATATCCAAGTCAATTTTGTTAAAAGGGAGAGTGGTTATTATCTTAAGGGAATAGATATGTTTGTGAAGTGTTGGTTTCGTACCAGTTTGAAGGAGCAATCTACTACAATTCAGGGAATAGGATTGTGGAATGGTCTGAAGGATGATGTTAAACTGCCAGATTTATGTACATATTTAAGAAAATGTTAAAAGTTAGTTTTCTGAAGGAATATGGAAAAGTATAATGTGTATCTATACAAATTGTTGTTTGACTTGATGTGGTTTTTATTTGGCTTTGTTTTTTTGTAATTTACTTTTGTTCGAATATATACTGGGAAAAAAGGGGCAGATATAAGATTTATTCTTCTTCTGCTGCCTTTCATTTTATTTTTTGATTGTATATATATTTTTTTGCTTTCTATCGTATATAGTTATTTTGTTTTTAATGACATGAATAAATCTCTAATAAAATAAATAAATAAAAATATTCAGGTTTCTCTTGTAAATGAGTCCTCGAGGCTCAATGGGATTAACCTGTATAAATAAAGGTTGAATGAATATTCTCCCTAAATTGTAAAAGTCCTTTTTTGACATGAAAATTCTTGATTTTATTATTTTTCAGCATTTCAAGTCCAACTTGTGATTTGTGGCTAATTTGTCATCAAAAACTAAAATACCTCTGGCTCATGTATAAACTTTAGCGAAACAAAATTCTCTTGAACAATAGCAATATTGTCTTTTTTTGTGTTTAGCTCTAGCCTTTCAATTTAACCTGCAATACGTTGCTTTAAATACTTTTTATTTATAATCTTAGTGAAACTGCTTATCTGTTTTACTGTAAATTTCTGAGAGAATCAACAGAAACACTGTAAACTTGGATCAGAGAAAGGTCTTCTAACAGAACCCTCTAGATGGCGTTACCACGCTGGTCTCTGAGTTACTGTCTGCAAACCCATGACTGATATTTGACTGAACAAAAATAATCACATAATTGAGTTATTGATTAACAAAATACACTGAATCAGCGCTGTGAGCAGATTGAATCTTCTTGTCAATGGGAGTGAAAAAGGAATTTGTTGTTGATTTGAGAGCACTAAAAAAAATGACAAAATTAGAAAGAAGATGATCTACTGTACTTTCACGTCAATTAAAGTGAATTAAGGTACAATTTATTTTAAGTTTTAAAATATCCTTCAATATCCTTTTCTCCTATAAGCACACACACCCATTCAAAGTGACCAGGTCGCCTTGCCCGTTGGCCCTTTCACATATTTTCACGTATCTGCTGCACTAAATGCCCATAATTGTTTCATCAGTCTGTCAGCTGGCAGCACATGATTAGGCTAAAACAGTCCAGTGAAAAGGCGGGGCTGGAGCACGGAGCGTCTCACAGACCTCTTATATCTAATGATTTGGGGTCCCAGGGTCCCGAACTGAGCGGCTGTGTGGTCCTGAGCAGACACAGTGGGCTCAGTGAAAAGCAGTCCCCCACCCAAAACACACACACACACCACCCTCTGGGACAAAAACAACATTCATTCTCTGGATCAAATGGCAGCATAACACACCAGCCAACGTCAGAAACAAAAGAACTGTTGTGTCACTCAGTATCAAACAGACAAGCGTTTAGACAACGTACAAGGTCAGTGGCATCAGCATCTAGTGTCATCCATGAATTAAAGTAATGAAAATGTTTATTTTAACTTTAAGCTCTCTACAGAGCACAGCGATGAACAAAATGGTGTTCTATATCCTTTCATTTCTTCATTTTGTTCTCAGATATTCTATATATAGAAACGCTAGTGGAGCACAATCTTGTGGGATCCAGAGATGGAACAAAAGCCAAGTGGATCTGAGTGACTATAAAACATCGCCCAGGCTTTGCAGAGCTTTAAAGCACAAAGACAGATAGTTGGACAGGTCAAAACTCAGGCTGCAAACAGGCATCTGGCTCGCTTTAAGAACCCTCTGTCTTTGTCTCTTAATTCATTTTCATTTGTGTCTTTACTTCAGTAAGTTTGTCTGCTTTACTATTCGTCAAGTCCATTCTGTGCATTTGTTTCTCTCATACAATAAGATACAATACAATACAATACAATACAATTTGATACTTTATTATACAATATAATACAATGCAATACAATATAATGTGATACAATATGATAGCATATGAAACAATACAATAAAATACAATACAATGTGACACTTTATTATACAATATAATACTATACAATATAATGTGATACAATATGATAGTATGAGACAATACAATAAAATAAAATACAATACAGTTTGATACTTTATTATATAATACAATGCAATGCAATACAAATTAATGCAGTACAGTCAGTATGATACTGTCTAATACTATATTGTACAAAACAAGACAAAGCAATATTATATGATACAATACAGCCTAAGTATATTTCACCACTAGATCATGTTGTACATTTATCATTTCAAAACATGTATAAATATATATTTGAAGATTTAAGAGCAAGGTTTGCACAACCTCTAGTTACCAAGAGATATGCTCAAGCACAACTCAGTCTTTGGGCAGCACGGTGGCGCAACTGGTAGAGCTGCTGCCTCTCAGCGAGCAGGTCCCTGGTTCAAACCCCGGTCCAGGGGCCTTTCTGGGTGGAGTTTGCATGTTCTCTCCGTGCATGCGTGGGTTTTCTCCGGGTACTCCGGTTTCCTCCCACAGTCCAAAAACATGCATGTTAGGCTGATTGGTAACTCTAAATTGTCCCTAGGTGTGAGTGAGAGAGTGAATGGTTGTTTGTCTCGTTTGTCTCTATGTGTCCCTGTGATGGACTTGCGACCCGTCCAGGGTGTCCCCCGCCCCTCGCACAGTGATTGCTGGACATGGGCACCAGCGACCCCCGTGACCCAAAATGGAATAAGCGGGTAAAGAAAATGGATGGATGGATGGATGAACTCAGTCTTTGTAAATATTGTTTACCATTTTGTCTGAAAGAGCATCCAACATTATCCTGACTTGGCTTTTTGTGCATACAAGTAGTTGTGTGTGCATGTGTGTGTGTTTGTGTGTGTATAGTGGTAGAAATTACAGCAAAGTCCGGGGAAATGGTGATCAAAGTGTGTCCCTGAGGTGTTGACTGGGGTCAAAGAAAATCAGTGGTCTTCTGTGACCCATCACAGAGGAGAGAGTCAACAGAGAATCTGTGTCATGCTGCTCTGTCATTCACAGGCATAAACACTGACCGACTTTTATTCTGAGTTTCTGAACAAGCTGTTGACGTCCCACATATTGTGCTGCAACAAAAACACAATTATCATTTTGAAGTTTAGCCAAAGTACATCTTGAACAATGTCGAAGTTCATGCACAACTTAGTATTAAAGTTAGAAGGTGTAGGATCTCCATTAGGAATGTTTGACCATGTGCCATAGCCATTCTTCCACATTAGCCAGAACAGATGTAATGTCAGTTTTCAAACTGGTCAAAATAGAAATCCACATGCAATATCTTCTGAGAGTTGAGATAAATTCGGCTTCATTCAAATATGTATATATATATACCGACGTTCTTTTGTATTCATTTTGGCCAGAATGTGGGTGAGTGCTTTAGTTTTGTTCTTGTTGGTGCTGTATGTGAGCGTGTGGGCGAGAGTGCGGGCACTTGGATGGGGGAGCAGCATGGTTTGAGGAGAATTCATGTTACTCAGCTCTCACAGACGTCTCAAATATCTGTTTTCTTGATGTGTGATCCATAAATATTTGAAGTGGAGAGGGCTGAGCTGCGTTGTAGGACAAATCTAATTAACCCAGGACTTCCCAAGGGTTCCTCCATCTGTGGATGTCTCTTAAATTGCCAAATCACCTCCTTAAAAGGATCTGCCTCCTTACTTAAGCCACTTTGAGTAAGGCACTCGTTTTCAAGAATTTTTTTTTGTAAAGAAAGAAAAAAGAGAAAAGGAATCTGCTTTTTTTCTTCTTGCTTTTTATGTTTGTTATCACACTTTTGGACAATGAGCTTGATGAGGTCATTGCTTCAAGAATTTGACTAAATTAACACATTGGGATGGAAACATTAAATTATCGAGCAGATATTTTCGACACCATAAGGTGATGGAGTCAGAGTTTCGTCACTGCAGAGACAAAAAGGGAAAGGGAGGAACAGCCATGCAACAAACGACAGGCCTTTCTGACGTTTTCCTGTCCTGTTTCCCATCAGCCTATCCATATAAAGTTAAAATTACGACACTTGGCATTGTCTCCAGCACAGCCTGTGTGTTTAGCACACAACCACAGTAGTCCATGATTCAGTGCAATATGCTTCTCTCCCCCCTCTGTTCTCAATCTGACCCTGGCAGAAAACACTACGCCTCCGGAGTCCTTAAGTGCTGCAGATTGTGAGATAGTCTGCCATCCTTTTAGCCAGATGAGCCATCATCAGGCCTCGTCTCCTCATGTCAGGACCAAAGTCAGAACGCCTAATTGAAAAGATGACTTGGGTGAGGATGTAGGGAACGAAAAGTGGTGCGTGGATCTCGTTCTTGGGGCCTGGGTTTGCTGATTTCATTACTGTTCCACACACTGCTGGAGCCACCTCAGTTTGCTTAGCACCCGCTCCGAAACTCACATTTCCATAATGCAGCAGAGGATTCTGTTCCACACGAGACCATGCTTAAAAACATTTCCTCTTCAACCCACTCACCTGTTATTTTTACAACTGAAAAAAAAAAGGAAATGAAGTTGCAATCTCATTGGAGAAGGTCAGTGATGAAGTTACATCCACTCACAGTGTCACTCCTACAACTTTATTAAGAAATAGTGATTGTTGTCTTTACAAAAACATTTTGAACTTTCTGAATATAATTTAAACGACAGAACCCCAGCTGAAGAGTTGAAAAAATATCATTGAAGGTGCTTCGCGACTGCATGTTTGAAATTCTGTAAAAGATCCCCAAGCTTGAAGTTGGATTAGCTTCCCAAATGAATGTATTTTGCTGTAAACTGTCAGAGCTGCCAGCAATTATTGGACATGCTGACGAAGAGCTAACGCCTGCTCCAGATGTTCCAGCACACGCAGCAACTGGGAATTAAATGAGACCTTGAATTAAAACGCATCACACTCTGAGCGTATAGTCCACTTCCTCTGTGCCCCCTAAGAAGTGCTATTTTGTTTCACTGCATACCACCAACAGCGCAGAACTGCAGCAGGAAAATGACAAGAGCCAATTAGAAGCTGCAGGACAGCAGAAGAAGTCTCATAGCAGTCCTGCTTTTATTATAGTTTCTCAGAAGCTGCAGCACAAGTGATGCACTGGTCAATGGTTGTAATTCTGAAATTTAAAGTACAAAAGTAACAATTTTTATGGTTTACATTGCTGCATGGTGCAGCGGTGGCGCAAAGGATAGACAAGATGGGTCAGTAACTGGAAGGTCGACGCTTCAACTCCCCGCACCGACAACATCAAAATGTGGATGAGATAGGTGAAACTCCCACACCTGCCTCCACCCTCATTTACCTCACTCTGGACCCTTGAGCAAGGCCCTTCAACTCCACCATCTGCTGCCCTGGGGACCCTAGATAGCAGCTCTCTGCTCCACACAGAGGGATGTGGTAGCTCGGTGGTCTGTGGTTGCGTCAGGAAGGGCATCCGTTGTAAAAATAATTGCTAAGTCTTCGGGCGAGTTAGCTCGCTGTGGTGACCCCTGAAGAAAGGAGCAGCCAAAAGAAAGAAAGAACGAAAGAACGAAATAAAGAAACATTGCTGCAGCACTTTGTAATATGTGAATGGTGATGAAATATTTATGTATTCCTTCTAACATGGGACAGGACTGAAGCACTTAATTCACAATGTTGAACGAGCTTTAGACAGCTTACATTATTGAGTAATGAAAAATCAGACTATCCCTTTCTGTTATGTAATGTTTGATATTAAATTGCTTCATCTACCACTGGTAAGCTGTCACAGTGGTGCAATTAAGCCCAATTGTTCAATAAACTTGAAAATCTTTAAAAATATATATGTTTTTAGCTGCTTCTGTGCACCATGCTCATGATGTGCCTTACTAATTTAATGTGACTGTTGGAAGAAATAGATGCTGTGGTTCTCACAGGTCGTGGATGTTTTATACTTCTTGGCTGAAAAAGGCATTAGAGCTGTGGCTGAATGGTTAGAGCAGTCGTCCTCCAACGCAAGAGTTGGTGGTAGTGTTGTGTTCAAGAACAAGACCAGAGTGAACCAAGGCCGAGAAAAGACCAAGACTTTTAGGGTCCAAGACCGAGGGAAGGCGAAACCAAGTCGAGACCAAGACCTCAATTAAAATAAATAAAATGTAAAATTTTATTATAAAATATTTTATATAAAGCTTACATACTGCAACTTTAAGTTTGCTTTTGAATTAATATATCAGCTTTTATAAATTTTCAAAGCTACATAACAAAGAAATCAGACATTCATTGGTCTAACTTCATGTGATGCAACAATAAAATTACACAGCTGTTAATTTGGAAGCAGTTCCATCACATGTCAAGCCTTAAAAAACTAAAGTGACAAAACACTCTTCATAAGTCTGAAATCGAGACCAAGGATAACCATATAGTTGCATTAGTTACAAGTATATTATTTGTGATTTAAATAGGCAAATTTTATAAATGATATGGCAGATATCTTCTCCCGCGCACAGACAATCACTTCTCACTTTCCAGTGTTGCCAGATAGAGTTGAGGTTTTTCAGCCCAAAAATCTGTTAAAAAACACCATATCAGACAAAAATCTGCACAATCAATATATTGTTACAGTATATTTACTGTTTGAACATGAACGCACATCAGTACAAGCCAAGGTAATTTAACATTATGTGGCAAAACACAACAATACAATAAAAATCTTCCCAGAGTTTCCAGCAAAATCAGAATGAAAACCTCCCAATCTGGCCACATGCAGAGCGACGCGTGTGAGTGAAAGGGGGTGGGTGTGACAGAGGTAACAAAAAATGTATTTAGCAATGAGTCATGTTATCGCTTGGATTTGAATCAGTACTTTTTGCATCCAATAAAAACAAAGATGTTAACAAATAAACTGGACAATATTCTGGCAGTTTAGTGATATTTCCACAGTTGTGGTCTTGACTGGTCTTGAAATCAAATCCAGAGTCCTCCGCTCCAATGGACTGATAACATCCGAAGCCGCTCGGTCCTCAATGTCCGAGACCAAAACAAGACCGAGACCATCAAAAAGTGGTCTTGAAGTTCAGGGTACGATTCCACCAGCAGTCACGTGCTGAAGTGTCCATGGGCAAGACACTGAACCCCTCATTGGCTCCGATGTGTGTCCCATCCTTGTATGAATGTGATAAAGCACTGATTATTATTTGCATAGATCTAAAAGAGTGTTGTATTTACCCATCTGGGTAAATGAGGGCACAGACTGTAGTGTAAAGAGCTTTGAGTATCTTGATCAGATAGAAAGGTAAGTATAAGGTATAAGTACAGTCCATTTATTTACCTCCTTCCAAAAGATCTCTTCTTGTTGGCCAGATTATTTTGTTTGAGTTACGCTGAACCACCAGGTGAGCTGAAAAACAATCATTTCAAGTATAGGTTCAGTTGTGTCTCACAACGAATATTACCTAAATAAAAACTTCAACTCCTCTTTATGAGATGACAGAGTTTGATGTAGTATTTATAATACTTTAAATCACCATTTAAATATCCAGCCATGCATTTTCTTTACCCACCTTTTCCTTCCTGGGGAAGTTGGTACCTACCTGCAGTCACTGTGCAAGAGGCACAGTGTGGTTACGATGCTCGTGTTTAGAACCATGTTCAGGCAGGACTCGGAGAACTCGGGATTTTAAGTAAAATATACATTTAATACAGAAAAAGCAAAAGCTGACCTGCAGCAAACCTAAATGATACAGGGAAGACATGGAGGGAGACGAAGACAGAACGCCACACAAGACTTAATGCGCAAAAGGAAGAACACAGAGACTTACTGTATATATATATTTTCATTTACCCTTTATTTATCCAGGTAGTCTCATTGAGCCACGAGAACTCATTTTCAAGAGAGACCTGTTTAGGGAGCAGATGGTGGGGGTTCAGGCCCTTGCTCAGGGGCCCAGAGTGGGGCGAATGAGGGTGGAGGGAGGTGTGGTTGTTTCACCATTTCCACCCACATTTTGATGTTGACGGTACCGGGAGGTGAACCAGTGACTTTCCGATCACAAACACATCTTCTAACCTCTGCGCCACCACTCCCCCATATATAGACGTACATATATACAGACAAATAGACAATGACAAACACCTGGGGAAAGACAACAGGCGGTGGAGGTATGAAATGATTACAAGAAGGAGAACACTGAGGGGAGCAGGACAGAAGACACAAATCCTCACAAGTACACCCTGGTTAGGTCTATCACACTGTTTAACTAAAGTATCACTGTTAACCATTTATGTCTGAAGTTTGCATTTGTAGAAACAGCTTCAACATTCCCATCACATCATGAACAAAGTTTAGTGAATCTATTTCTTCTTCATCTTTTTTTTTTTTTAAATATGATGCAAATGAAAGGTTTCTTGACATAACAAACGAGACATTGCAAAGAGCTGTTTAGTCTCTGTGGTTGTTTTTGTGCAGACCGCTTCAGATTCTGAGTGTCAAACACAAAGGCGTTTGGTTTGGGTGAAAACTTTCCTATGCATTGTTGCTACAATAAAACGTCATATAAAGTGCTCAGAAGATGTGTCACCGAATTAGTTGCCAATCTCACAATAAAACTATTTTATCGCATTTTAAACCACAACAAACTCGAGTTGTGAGTTTCTCAGCTTGAACAACAAGCAAATGATTCATCAGCTACTCTGATTATTATAAACAAGGAGTAAAAAGGCTGTCTGAAATAACCCCGTACTTTAGTTAGTTTGTCAGATAAATTTAGATTTAAAACATCATCCATGAACCGGATGAGCTGACAAGCATCAAAGAATGTCTTTGTAGATTGTATAATTATTTAACTAGTTGTTGAAAACTGTACCCTAATGGATAAAAAACTGATTTGTGGAGCTTTAAGCCTAGCAATAATAGCTCCCCTCTTCCCCCCTCTTCCTCATTTGGTCTTATCTGGCTTGTAGTGCTTGATGGTGAGACAGTGTTAAATCATGGAGGGAAGCAGAGAACATGCACGCCATGTCGTCAAGTCAGATAAGAGTCCACTCTGAGTGTACGTCTGTCTTTAAGTGCAAGTTTATGTGTATGTGTGTGTTAGGCGTACAAGAGTCTGGGACTCTGATTGCCTTTGCCAGGCTTCCCACATTAAAGAGACCTCTGCCTTGGAGGGGGAAGAGATTCCTGACTACACTGCAAAATGGAGAGGGTTGAGGAATACAGCAAAAGAAAAAAGAAGATATGAGACAGGGGAGTAAAGTGGGAGGGTCGGGGCATTTAGGTGAAGAGGAGCTGCCAAAACAACTCCCAAGCTTCATCTGGCCCACGTCCAACTATCCAATGCACACTTGTTCACTCTCTCCCTCCTTCTCTCTCACAAACACACAAATACATGCAGCTTCACCCCCACCGCATGTCCTTAAGTGTGGACCGCACAGGGGGTAGCCCCTCTAACCCCTCCGGGCCCATATCCCGTTCCTCTCTTCCCCCTCTCAGCTTTAATTGAGAAGACAAATGGATCTTTCAGAGCCCACTGCTACGCCACCATACATCAGTCACGACAATGTTGGCTTTATAACGGTGAGCTCGCCATGAGCCGAACCATATGTTTGGTCCGAGCCACACGCACGAGCAAACACCTCAGTGCCATGCTAATGGTGCCCCTGTAATTGCCTGTTGTTTTATTATTAAAGGTAATTTAGGCCCTAATAGAATTAATTCAACATTGTGTATTGGCCCAACCCAGATGGCAATGTGGACAGACTATTTTTTTTCTTTCCCGGACACGATGAAAAGCTTTTATCTCCTGAGAGGTAAAGCTTTATTTGGCATGACAAAACATGCGACACCATCCTCCTTTTCCTTCCAGCCTTTGTTAGACTTGTCTCACTAAAAGTTGTTCTGGATTTCCCATCACTTCTTTTCTTTTCATGACTTTTCTCTTCGTTTCGTTTCTTTCCGTCATATGTGATGTTAAATTAGTGAATGTGCATTTAAGAAAGGTTAATTTGATAGCAGTTGTGTGATGACATTGATGAATGCTACAAGGATTCAGTGATTAAAAAGTAATTACAAAGAAAACCTCTTATAACATGCAGATGCTTATAGTCAGGACTTCTTAGTTTCACACTGCAACAATTTTTTTTTTTTTTACATTAATTTACAATGGAATTTTTTTGGGGAAAAAATATTATTTATGTTGCACTTCAGAGCCTTGCCTATATTCAGCTCAATGAAGTCACAATTTATTAGAAACTCACAAAATAAAACCAAAAAAACACCTCGTCACGTTTGACAATTTTTATTCTATGAGTGATTTTGATTTGCAAAGGGTTAACATGATTATCCAGCTTCACTATCCTAATCAACTGGTTGAAATAAAGCTGCAAAATCTGTGGCATTCACTTTACCTCTGAAATGGAAAATAAATAAATAAATAAATAAATAAATAAATAAATAAATAAATAAA
>NC_056499.1:15575816-15587330 GCF_014905685.2 Nematolebias whitei | reverse complement strand
AAATAAATAAATAAATAAATAAATAAATAAATAAATAAATAAATAAAGCTTTTGGCTTTTATTGGAACATCATGTGTATATGGTCCAAGTTATTTCAGGAAGTAATGAGCTGCTATTGTTCTGTAATGATGTCAATGTTTAATATGTACTTTCACTTTTTGTTCTTTTAGTTCACTGCAGTTGGGAAATTAAAAATCCTGTTTTCCACTTTGTCATTCACTGATAATCACTGCATGTTGGAGACGGCAAAAACAAACAAACTAAAAAAAACTTGGGATAATTGAAAATGAGCTAACTTACTGTAAGCTACATTTTTATGCTGCTGTTAAAAACAATGAACAAATCACAGCTAAACTAATAACAACGAAGCGCGAGGTTTATGAAGCACACACACGACATGGAGGAAATTATTTTTAAAAACCTGTATTAACTGGATCAACTGGTGGTATACAGTTGAAATCCTCGGTGTTGCATTTTACTGTTCTCTGTTAAAATTGGCAGCAGCTTGTGACATTATTGTGATTAAAAATACAGCTTTATATGATGAAGTTATGTCCACATGCACAACCACTGCTGCTCTAAAACAGCTCTAAAAAGTAAATGAGCTCTGCTTTAGTCATGTATTTTTAATAAAATGGTAATCAACAATTAAAAAAACAGAAATAAATGCTAACATATAAAAAGGGGGCACTATTTCTTTTCTTGTTCAGATCTGATGTTGTGTGGATCTACAGCTGAGCCATGACAGGTTCCTGACCTCTGCCAAGGAGCACTGCTGCCATAATGAAAAAGAAAACAATGGCCTCAAACGTGAGTTGCATTTGTTCTTGTGGACAAAGTAAGTGAAGAAACAAGATACGAGGAAAGTGTTCTGTCTGCTAAAAGCAATAAGGTTGTAATCTAAAGTGAACTTTTTTAATCAGGGATATTTAATGGCAGCAGACAGAATGTGCTGTAGCTTCCTGTTGGTGTCCAGAAACGGGCTCTTCAGGTTTGATTTGTGATGATGGCGATAGCACGGATTTACTGTGCAGCCATGACGGGGTATAAATGAGTGCATGCAATTCCCTTTAGATGTGTGAGTAAATGCTCACAACAGAAGATCTATCTTGGGACTTAATGATGACGCATGACCGTGTCAATAAAATGTCCTTGACAGCTCACCTTTACAGACAAGCAGCATGAGCTACAGATCTTTTATCAGTACGTCTTGGATCTCCCCCTGCTTCCGTTTTTCTTCACTGCAATGCAGTGGTGTAGTCTACGCGATACGCGGGCATATGGAGTATACCCACAAGAAACGCTTAAGAATTTCAGTGCTTAAACGTGCGCTTTGATACTGTTTTATAAATCATATAACATGCTTTAATACAAAGCCAACAGCTGTACAAAACGTGTTGTACTTTTATTCAAATATAAGCAACAGAGAAATTTGGAAATTTTCAGTATGCTTGAAAATCAAAATAAATTGACGGTTACACTGTAACCAGTGTACATTGGTTTGTAAGCACAGTATACCCACTACAAAAATGGATATCACTGCTGTAATGTCCAACGAGCTTTTGCTTTCTTTCAACTTGAAAAAAAAAAAAATCACTGTAATGCCACTTTGATTGGTAATATGTGCTGCTGATTGTCCATGCTGCTGATCTCATGCTGCTGATGATTTCATTTGCACTCATTTACTTACACAGATTTGTGTTCGTGCTGCTGTTGTTCAACGTATTGTTTGTGCACAGTGTTTAGTGTATTTCTTAGTTCATGTTTTTTTAACACGTTGTTGGATGTAACTGGGACCCTGTACACAATTTCGTTCCACCTCATGTACCACATGTGATGCGGATAACAATAAAGACCCTTGAACCTTGATTGCTGCCATGAGTTGACTGTTATACCTTTACCCTCACTTTCTAATCTCTTTTTCAGCCTCTTTGTCCCGGCACACAGGAAACCAGCGTGGTACCCTGGGATTATCTGAAGCTGTGTGACCATCGCTGATCTTCTGCTTGGTCCCTGCTCCCAGGACTTTTCTTCATGCCTATTCTCTGACTGGACTCACTCTCATCTGAGGCCAAAAACACCAAAAAAAAAAAAAAAATCTTCCCTTCTCTTGTCAGCTCACTCTTACACTTTGGTCTTTGAGTTCTGTTTCCAGTGTCTCACCACGAACGGCACGTGACACAAACCTCTGAGACCGTGTTCTCATGGTTTTTGTCGCTGTGACCCGTTTGCTGCATTTTATCGCGTCCTTCTGAGCCAGTAAAGAGGCGTAGGCAGTGGCATTCTGTTTTATGATGCTCTGGTCTTCTCTGTCTTTCTCTCCCTCACAGCTTTTATTTTTTTCCTTTTTGTCTTTCTTGTTCCCAGCAGCATGTGAACGTTAGCCAGGGGTTTTTATCAGAGGACTTCCAGCACAGTTCCAGCAGGCTTTCCCAGGAGAGGAGGCTACAGGAAGTCGTAGGATGATAAAACCGGACCATTACTGAGCCAGCGCAGAACCCCAGGGTTCATTACCCCCCCTTCCTCCTACACTTACTCTGTGACTACAAGACCACTGAGTCCTAAACACACCTCTGGTTTGTTACACTGTTGAACTTTAGCCTGATATTTACACACATTGTGTTAAAATTAGGATTTAGATATTTTTAAACACCTGGCGCTTTTGTGAAACATCTGGAAAAAATTAAAAGCGTATAGACATAAAAAACTGGAAAATCAATTATGTGTATTAAAAAAGACTATGAAAATTACTCAACCCTAATGCATAGTGACTGGAAGCAAACCAAAATGAAAAAATAAAACAGCTGCCTCTGAAGTGACGTCACAGCCTTGAACGCCACTGATGGAGATCCCAAGAATAGCTCCCAGCACATGAAGCTGCTGCTCTTGAATGGTCGTGTAGGGGAGACTGGGAATTAATTGGCAGTGATGGTCTTGTAGAAGTGATGACAGCTGATAGAGAGAGCAGCTGCTGGTGACAGAAATACCAGAACTCAGCTCCACGAAGCACAGAAACAACAACAGGAGAAACGTGACCAAAAAATAAAAATTTTAGACTGAGCTCCTTCAGTGTGGGACACGGTTTCAATTCTATTCTGTGCATTTTAAAAGTGGCATTACATTTAAATTTCGATTCTAACTTTACAATCATTCTTTTAAGGCTTGTGTGGCTTTTCCCTAAATAAAAACAATTTATTAATAAAGATATGGACATTCCCAAATATTGTATTAATTATTTAAGGAGCACAGAAGCTAGTAAAGTTTTTATTTTCTTGTGTGATGTTTAAATTAATCTTATGGCTAGATACTTTCACTTAGTTTGCAAAATGGGAAATTAGTCATCTCACCAAATTCTGATGAAAACGATTAATCAATTCAATTCAGTTTATTTTTATAGAACTAATGTATAAATATGCATGTATAAATAAAGGTTGAATGAACTAAGGAATATGCTAAACTAGGAGTATATCAAGCACTAATTGTACAAAACAATGAGCCAAAACAACAGCAGCACGAACATGAGTCTGTGTGAGCAGATGAGGACGAATGAACACAGCAACATGAAACAGATCAGCAGCATGAGATCAGCAGCATGGATAGTCAGCAGCACATATCAACAATCAAGTGGCATGATAGTGATTTTTTTCCACAGTGATTTCCACAGTGATAATCAATAAATAATAACTAATAAATAAATAAATAAATAATAAATAATGAAATGTCAGATTTATATGGTATAATCAGAATTTGGACTCAGCATCTCAAAGTTTTGAAATTAATAAGAGTTTCATAAGTATTTTTTTTTTATCATTACTAAATGAAAGAGAAAATCTGCTAAATTTGCTTTTTAATTGTCAAACCAAACTGCAAAATGTAAAAAAATAAATAAATAAACAGCTCGAAACAAATAAATAATTTGAGCTGAAAACTGCAATGTTGACAAAGTCAATCATATAATTAATTATTCATGACCTGTTTTATAACTGAACATTCACTTCCTCAGCAGCGACCCAGCTTTTGGTCAGATTTTCTACTAAACAGTAAAAATAAAAATACAAAAGACACAAACATCCACCAAACTGTCTCTGAGTGAGTGAATAAAATGTGTCGGTTCTGACATTCCTTCACCAAAACAGAGAGCGAGCTGCCAAACGACCCTGTTGCTCTTGAGACCCTCGGCTCCCTCCACCCCCTCATACCAGCCCATCAGTCCAGCCAGTTTCCTTATCTGTTCACCACTCAATTACCCAGAGCTGCAGAGAGCATTAGAAGCCTCAGATGCACAGCCTGAAGGTTAAACTGGGCTGAACTGGGAGGAGGCAGAGGCCACTGATGGCCTTTTAACCCTTGGCTCAGATAAAGAATAGGAGGGGTGGGACGTAGTGATTAGGAGTCAGAGCCACGGCTAATTGCTGGAACAAGTTTCATTTGCAAGCTTCGGTGATGAACAAAATGCCGACTGCATTTTCTAATGATTTAAAAGTCCTCATATTTTCACATGTCCATATCGAGTTAAAGAGTTAAAAGCGTACGTACGTAAATTACAGGAACAAGTTTTCAACAACCTGTGCCTCTCATGTGAATATTTATTATTCAAATGTTGCCTCATCAAAGTCTAGATTTAGGCCCTAAACAAAATGCATAAAAAATATCTATGTATATGTAAAAATATGTGCGATCATAATAAATTATGTGAGCTGACGCACAACATTGTTCATTGCAATGAAGGACACAGAGGCTACAAATTGCAGTTTGCATTTACATTTACAGTAAATTCTGTATTATTCATTAATAGATACATTAAATTCTGTATTATTCATTAATAGATACATTAAATTCTGTATTATTCATTAATAGATACATTAAATTCTGTATTATTCATTAATAGATACATTAAATCCTGTATTATTCATTAATAGATAATAAGAACATTATAGTGCAAAGGTTGGAAGAAGGAGCACAGAACGCAGAGCTGCCAGATTCTGTCACGTCTGCTTCCAAGTCTGCGAGATGTTTTCCTCCTTTTACAGCATCAGTGATTTCCTGCTATCCTGCACCGTGCAGCATCAGAGTAATTTTGTTTTGCAGACATTTGAGCAGCTGCTGCTAAGAAATTCTTCATATTAGTATTTTTTTTAAGGAATTGCAAGTCATGCATGATGTTCAGCTCGGTCTTCTTGTAGTTCACGATCTCTCGAATGTTTTAATTGTGCTGTTCGTGTCTTCACCTTGACGTCTGTCAGCACTTCCAACATTGTCCATCAAGACTCGTTCTGCTACTCAGTCACGTTATCTATCATCCACCGACAAAAACTTCTCTCTTTGTCAGCACCCGGCTGTTGCATGTGAGCCGTCGCACTCACTGCGCATGGGGGTATCTTCACCTGTCCATCCATCACAGCCTGAGACACTCGTGGCATCACGGGCTGTGTGCATGTTTGACAGTAATTAGAAGGGAGGTGTTGAGAGTGAAACCAGCTGTGTGCGAACAGAGCTCAGTGCTCAGTCACATGACGAAGGCCTGACAAGGAAGTGATGACAGCAGGAGACTTAAAGCTCTCCAACACGTCAGTAAGTTTGTCTCGTGGCATTTTATTGCAGCGAACATATTCAGACGCTGAGATTAAAAATCACTGGGGCAGCTTTTCTTTATAAAGCTCACGGTCAGCTGGTCATGGAGGGATTTGACTCTGTGCTCAAGGACCTTGTTGCTTGCAAGCTTTTCACCACAAAGACCTTCAACTGGCGGGTGGTCGGTTTACTCACCGCACCGCTCTGCCAGCCTGAACGCCATCAACGGAGAACGATTCTAGCAACATTCAGATGATCTGTGGACGCGCCTTCATGTGTGACCCACGTGCACGTGTGCAGGGATCCGACTGAAGCCATGTTCGCTCTTTGTCTTCATGTGTGTTCCACGTGTTGCAGCCACATTTCAGCAAATATTTACGCCCAGCATAAAACACTCTTGATCTCTCTCCCCTGTTTACTCTTCTGTTCTTTGTCTCCGTTGACTCTCACACTGACCTTTATTCATCCCAACTGAGAGTGACAGGCGGGAGGAGATGAAGCGTCGGGGGGCAGACGGAGAGCAAGTAATAAGTGAGCCTGGAGGGAGGTCAGAAGTAGGGAAAGAGAGCAAGAAGAAGGCTCACGTGGACGAGAGAGAAGTGATGGATGACTTGTCATGTTACAGAAATCAAAAGCCCACTCCACAAAAACCATCTTCGAGCAAATGCACATGGTGCAATCGTGCCAGGAGGCCCATCGGGCTAATTGTGGAGTAATTTGACATCTGTTGATGCCTGAAAACGTGTTAGCTACCACCGAGAGAAAGAGGGAGCGAAGGGGAGGGTGGTGTTGTAATGATCCCTGCTTGATTTCTAAATGAGGCGCATGCCGCTGACCAAGCTGTGCGCACGCCTCCGAAACGAGAACAAAAACATCCAGATCCAGTTACAGGAGCGAGGATCGCGTTTGTGGTCTTTGTCATCAGTTCGGCTGCGTTCACGGCGGCAAGATCAATGAGGTTTGTGTAACGATATTCAGCCTGAAACATGAAGTAATGTGTTGCTGAGGCTAATGAGCTTTGTTGCTGGGTGGCCTAATGGACACCACACACACACATATACACACGCAAACGTAAATAGATTTTTGCTCATCTCCATTTACTCTTGTTTATTCCTTTTCATACGAAAAAAACACCATAACTTTGATTTAAAACGTATTGCTCGTTGTTAAATGGTGTTGTGGTAGTCGCCTCACAAGACAAAGATCTCTGATTTCAATCTGCTGAGTGGTGTTTAGCGTGAAGTGTGTGCGTTCTCTTTGTAACTGTTTGCTTCCATTTACCCCCACAGCCCCAAATCATGCATTTTAGGTGAATATGTGGCACAAACGTGGTTCAAACGCACAGTTTACTCAGTAAAACAATCCATCAATAACCGATGGGAAATAAAAATCTTTTTGAATATAACGCGCATTAGCCGTTGTGAGCTAAAGCGTCATCAGTGACTGAGAGACAAAGAAACACTGAGGCAGATTAATTTAATGTGTGTTCATCCAGTTGAGGGAAAACTAACCCTGAAAAGACTCTGCGCTGTGAGTTTGCTGTCAGGATGGAGCGGAGAGCAGCTGCGTTAACGATACGCAAACCCCAGGACACTTCATGTTGTTGGTAATAGTTGTTAGCTCAAATTTAATCATAACACTGATCATTACAATGGCACACAGGGAGGACAAATTAGGTTTTATAAAAAAAAAACTGCAACTCAAATGGATGCTGTGCTGCACTCTCAGCTTCGCTTGATAAGCAAATTAGCCAAAAACACAGCTGAGAACGTGCTTTCTATTTCTCTGCATACAAACGTGGTGCAGAAATCCTAAACATAAAAGGACTGTACTTATATAGCACCTTTTTATCAATTCAATATACTTAAAGCGTTTACACTACAATCGGTGTCCTTGTTTACCCATTTATACCTTTACAAAGAATAATCAGTGCTTTATCACATCCATACATGATGGGACACACATCAGAGGCAATGAGGCGTTCAGTGTCTTGCTCGGGGACACTTCAGCATGTGACTGCTGGTGGAATCGAACCCCCAACTCCCCCATTGGAGGACGACTGCTCTAACCACTCAGCCACAGCTGCTATACTGTAGAACAGGGGTGTCAAAGTCACTTACAAAAGGGGCCAAAATTAAAACCTTTTTTAAACTAAGGGCCGGTTTCAGAATCTACATTAACTCAAGTCAGATACCCAACACCTTTTTTTTTTTGGTTGCAGGTTCCTCAACAAGAGCTTGTTTGGTCTCATTTGATGTTCTCTGTTGCACTTTTGACATCATAATCAAAGATTACTGAAAAAAATTAAAATGATGAAAGCATTTTACATTTAAAATAACATCTTGGGGGTCAACGAGGGCCACATTTGGCCCCCGAGCCTTGAGTTTGACACAAATGCTCTTAAAGAACATGTTGCTTTTTGTTTTTTTTTGTTTTTTTTTTAATTCCTGTGTTTGGGGTTAAAATCTAATTAAATATAATCACAAAACTCAGATCTTACATGTGGATAAGTATCTGTTTTTTTACAGAATTATTGATTATTGAAAGTAAACAAAGTTTTATGTACAGATACACATTTTTAAACCGTGTTTATCATTTTTAGCCACATGATAACATAACTCCATGTGCATTTAAAAAATTTTTTATGGATGACCTAAGGTTACATTCATAAGTGCTTATTACCCAGTAACTGAGAGCTGGTACAAAAGTGGAAAAATGTTCAAATATTGCAGAGCAGCTGCCAAATTTACAGATTTTTGCTCATTTTTCTTTTTAATTAGAGCATCAAACTAGAGTCTGGTCAAAGGGGAAATAAAAAGTGGGCACAGCAGCAAAGAATCAATAAAGCAGGTTTGGAAAATGACTGAAAGATAATGATATTATTGTAGGACTGAGCAGCTGCGTGCCAAAAGAACCAACCGTGACTGAATACAGTATTTTCAAGCTGTCATACACTATACGGATACTTTTTTGAAATTGTTAAATTATTTAAATCTCAGTAACAACGAAAACATTTTTTTCTTTCAAGGAAACATTTGAAAAATTACTTCATTGATTTTTCTTTTTCTCCCAATAATTGACCTTTCAAAGCTGCTAACTGGGTGCTAACATGCCCCCAGCTGTTGGGTCCTTCAACTTTACCTCCACATTCCTTCCGATGTTAAAAAAAAAAAAAAAAGCCTAATGTTCTCTGCTTGTGGAAGGAAACGGAGCTGGAAGCTGAAATCCTCTGCAGCGATTTGGCAAGAGCTTTGGAAGAGGCTTATGATCATTAGTGAGGCTGGCACGAGAAGTTGAAGGATATCTGCTAACACTCAGCTATTATTCGGCAAGAATGAAGACAGTTCTCGCCGGGCTGTAATCACAGCTGCAGTTTTATACTCTTTTAAATGGCAGCTGTCAAAATAACACTTTTAGTCAGGTTGCACATGCATGTTCCAAGTCTCTGCCTAAACGAATGAATTACTGATCATTGTGTTCTATAGGTCCTTCTGTCCGCCCTCACACGCTACACGCGACCTTGCAATAGATCCCCGTGTCTGACCTTGCTCCTTTTAGAGCAAACGCATGTCGAACAGAAGACTTGGACACTGGAGCTCAAGACAAACAAGTGAAAATGTGAAGAAAAAACGTTGACGAGGTCAAATTGGAAAAGTGTTGGAGTTTGAGGCACAGCTAAGGGATAAAGGAATGAAAACAAAGAGAAAAAATATTGTCCTCTCTGTGCACCTAAGCATGACATCACAGCACTCCCAGCTTCCATTAGGGCCTAATAAATGAAGGGCTAACAAGGCAGAGTGGGTGGGAAATATGCGAGAAAAGACACGGGGGGAGTCGGGGTGTCCTGCCACCTCAAGTCTCTGTCAACCCCTTCGAGAACACTTGAAGGAAAGGTGGGAGGGGTGGAAGGTTTGCAAAGTGAGGGTGGAAGGAGGTTTAAAAAAAAAAAGGCAAAAGAAAAAACTTTCGGCCCATTAGAGAAATCAGGCCGGGACTCTAAAAACACCCTGAGAGCAGAAAAGCCGAGTGGTCCTGGTGTAAACATACGGTGGGTGGCAGCCCCCGAGCGCTCTGACAGCCAACAGCGGCCATGATGGATCTGCAGAGTTATCTCATTTTCCACTGTTTTAATTAAAGGCCAGCCAGTGAGCCTCAGCAGCTGGCTCTGCTGTACCGACTCCTGCGGCCTGACAGAGAAATACGTCCACCATTGCTGCTGCCAGGTTTGAAACGACGAGAAAAAACATATTTATATTAAAGTTTGGCTTCCAGATTATATTTACTGTCCAGGTTGGGCTTTAATCAGTATTACAATCTAATATTTAAAGATTATTTTCATGCATCTTCAACAAAATATTTGATATTTCCATCTTAATTTAAATAATGAATAGCTGTACTCGTAATTTTAAGGGGAAATTTTTACCCAGCAAATTAGAGCCATGCATCTTCGATGACAATGAAAGGATGCGTTGAGGTATCGGGTATCCCTCTGCAAAATGGCATGGAGTGCATGTGATCGTGCACCCTGTTATTAGGTGGCACCGTCAGGCCTATAATTCACCCGAGCACCGCAGTGATGGGGTGAGATGGGAGACAAAAGACCAAAAAAATGACCTCCCACTATCACACAGGAGCAAATAAGACAAATTTATGTGTACACCAGTTAGAGGAAATATAATGTCAAGCAAAATAGTAAAATTAAACATCCTAAAAGATTTTCTTATTATGCAAATAATTCACTTAATTTAAAAATATCTAAATGTTTCAAAAGCTCTTCTGTAATTTCAGGCTTGATTGTTGGTGTAGTAAATATGAAAAGGCTTTTCGACAGTTCTGTCATTTTGCAATTTAGGGTTGCACAGATCAGGAGAATTAAAGGCTTTAGGTAAAGAAAACTTTTTTGTTGTTTAACATTTTCTTCTTTAAATTTATTTATTTTTTTTAATTAAAGCTTTAAGCAAGAAGAAATTTAAATTTGACGTCTATAAAAGCTTTATAAAGTCTGTTTTTGGTTTAAAACTGCTACATTTTTATAATTAAAATTATTATTTAAATAGATTATGCAAAGATTTCTTTAAAAATGTTTATAAAGGATTTGAGCAGTCAATGAAAGAGGTTAAAATATCTGATTTATGAGAAAAAAATAGTAAAAAGATCAGTAGTGAATAAAAGAAGGATCATTTATCACTTTTCAAAGTGTGAGTAAAGAGGCCAATTTAATCTGTAAGTCCAGAAGTTTTTCAGAGCTAAAAGATTTAATCTAAGAAACAATCAGAGCATCATTTGATGGTGTCCCAGCTACAGAACATCTTGATGCACTGGTCACCAACTGAAGGGTCCATTTGATTCTGCATCCAAGAAGTCTCATCTGGACCCAACTTATGTAGACACATTATTATTTCATTTAAATTTTCCAACTACTTTTTGCCTGTTATTTAAAATTAACACAACCTTTACAGTTTGTTTACAACTGGAGTCTGATGGCTGGTGTCACTGGTGTCATAGGTGTCCAGATCTTCCTGTGTGGGGTTTAAAGTTTGTCTCTTGTATTCAGAGACAGTGGCAGATCTTAAATTATGTGACATAAGGCATCATCATGACATTAAATGCTAATTTTTAGAGTTTTAACAACTAAAATCTGAACTACGAGCACAAAAAGAAATGACCTGGAAGCCCAGTTTGACTGATCCAGCAGAATTTTGATACAACTGCAGTCAGCCCAGAAGCATGCGAGGATCATCAAATAATCCGTGCTAACCGAGAGCGTGACCACACTGGCTTTATATATGGTTAGAATATTTGAATGGTCTATAATATTTGATCTATAATATATATTTTGTCTATAATATATATTTGATCTATAATATATATTTGATTTATAATATAATATTTGATCTATAATATAATATTTGATCTATAATATAATATTTGATCTATAATATA
>NC_056499.1:15552723-15570816 GCF_014905685.2 Nematolebias whitei | reverse complement strand
CTGAAAATTGTTGGATTGTATACCTGGATTATTGAGCATGGACTTTGGTAATGTTTAACACAGTTTTAGACATTACATAGAAGTGTGTGTTTATCACAGACATATGAAAGGAAAGCAAACAGTTTGGGGTCTGTCTAACAAAGTTAAGCCAGGTCCTCTGGACTAATTGAAAATAAACCAACTTGAAACATTTTGTCTTTTATCCAAAAGACTTCTTCAGTCTGAGGAGCTGCAATAAACTCAGTCTTATAAATAGCACCTTCTCACAGTGGATCAACCAGTTTGCTGATGGCAGCCAGAACTAACTAATCACATTATAAGGGAGGACCATCAGTCTGACGACCGATCGTTAGTGCCCTTTTCATTAGGCTGATGATCTTCCTTTGTCATGTGAACAGTTAGTTTTCAGCAAACTGGTTGATCCACTATGAGACAATGATATTTATAAGACTGAGTTTATTGCAGCTCCTCAAACTGAAGAAGTCTTTTGGATAAAAGACAAAACGTATCAACAAGTTTTTTTTGGATAGTTTAGGATAGTTTAGGGCAGGGCTATTCAACTGGCGGCCCGGGGGCCAAATCAGGCCCACAGGTGAGCTTATTCGGCCCACCAATGTGTTCATTTTTAAATAAAACTAGCTTTTAAACCATAAAACAGCCTTACTTAATGACAATAACTGCTGGATGTCAGGCCCCTGAGCTCTTGGCTTTCAATAACTGTGCCCCCCCGAGCAATTTAGCTAAATAGCCCAGGTTTAGGGTCGGGGTTTAAACTGGAATTTCTGCTGTTTAAGCGCTTCTTAAACCCTACTGTGCAAACCAGCTACCGTGCAGGATGGAATAAGACTGTTTGTTGCATTTTGCTCAAGGACAATCTCTTGATCACAGTTTGGACCAATGAGAAAATCCGTGAAGCAATTTAATCATGTTGCACAGTAACACGTGGCATCAGCAAAAAGAAAGAACAGTGGCAAACGCTCATATGATGCTGATGTACCTACAGGCTCGTGTGTTGCACAGAAGAAAGATAAAAGGCAAGTCTGCATTTTGTTTCTAAGTACATATTGAGTTCAATCTGAAACACATCAGTACAAAACTCATGAGCAAACATATTCGGACAACAATTATGAGAAAGGGCTTTCATTGTGACACACTGCCGCTCATACAGCCAGGCTGCCACAGAACAATGTAAGGCTACACACCCTGTCTGTGTGACTCTGTGACCTGTGAGACCCTGGGCCCCACAGTGTCGTTCTTACCCAGACTGCTTCTCCACTACAGCACTCCAGTGGTGACCCCAATTCATTTGGATTGACCCTTCTTATCAAGTCTGTTAGTTTAGACGCTCCTAACCCACCTTCAACCATTCTAATTCACTCCACTTGTGTAATACACCCATCAAACCTTTCTTCTCAAACATTCACACACATCTGTAGCCACATGTGGGAAACCACACTGACTTTTTCCTGATGGACAGCACAAGGAACAGACTCCGTAGTTTAGGACTCAGCGTTACAGCACAAATCCAATAAATCAGACTGCACAGCAACACAGAAGAGAGCTCGGGCTTAGTGAAAGGCTGCACGGCATCAAGAAAGCTTTTTCACCAACCTCACAACAACAATGCACACACACAGCAAAAACAACTTTCATGACTGTGTCCTGCAGCCGCAGAACAGTTTCACATTCAGCCCATTTCATTTGATCATACGACATCATTGCTCCACCTGCAAAGAATAAAGCATGGTACAGACTGATTCTTTACTCGTGCATGGATTAACTGGACTGCCTGTCAGATGCACAGGGTTGCTCTTTGGCTGGACACCACACTCAGTGCAGCAAGGTCTGATGGAAAAGGATTTCAGAATTTAAAAGTCAACGGGAAAGAATAACATAAAGCTCCTCTGTTCTTTATGTGAGAGCACTGACGGTGCACATTTATTGGATAGAAGTTCTGATCTGAATTCAAATACCTTTCTGTACCGTTGCACCTTTCAATGCTATGTTAGAAACATCAAAGTTCATGCTCAATCATCCAGGTACAAAATCCAATAATGGTCAGTCAGGTCATCTGGACAGTTACTTATTTGTGGAAAGACGTTTCACCCTCTATCCGGAGGGCTTAATTTTGTACCTGGATGATTGAGCGTGAATTTTGATGTTTTGAACCACTTTGGCTGTGGTGGCCTGCCTGGGAGGAGTCAACGGGGGACAGGACAGCCCCCAGAAACCATCTTATCACCAGCAAACTGGTCCATCCATTAAAGGAGTGTACTGTTTAATGGGGCAAACTGTTTACTTGGGACTCCTCAGATTGATGAAGCCCTCTGGATAGAGGGCGAAACGTCTTTCCACAAAAAAGAAGCTGTCCCAGTGACCTGACTGACCATTATTGGATGTGTTAGAAACAGTAATCGTTACAACTCTGGCGGTCATCGGCCTTTTATAAAAGAATGTACATCTCTGATCCTTGGCCTTCATCCCCTGTGCAAACACCTACATAACCAGTTGTTATGGGATAATTTATTATTTTATGTAGAAATTCTTCAAAGTCATCCCTGAATAATTATATTTCTTACAGCCATCTGCAGGGATTGTGTGACTTGCACCACTGTCGACTTAATAAGGCCTGCTTGTGTTTGGTTGCCATGGAAAAACAAGAGGAAAATTCTGTCCAGATGTAGGAGGCTATCTCTGTTTTTGAGTCTCTGTGAGTTTGTCCATTCATAGTGACCCCCTCATCATTCACCGCCAGGAAAAACAAAAAGATCAAGCAGGGCTCAATGAAGATAAACAAGGGGTGGGCAAAATTATGGGTGCTAAAATGTGGCAGAGAAAGGTGGTTTCTCTGTGCCTATTTACTGTCTAAAAATACCTCAATGACAACCCAAAGGACTGCCAGCCCACAGACGCATCGCTGCCAGCACCTTTTTAAATAAGGCATCTTCTTTTAACTTGTGAAGTGTAATGAGCATCCTGAAACATCCAATTACAGATTTTCTACTAACGAAGTAAACAAAGCTTCAAACACAGCTCAAAACAAAGTTCCTGATGAGGAGTTTGTAGTCAGGTAATGCTGGATGTCTGCAGAGTGACGGGGGTGGAAGGTGTTGACAATGTTAGTATTTTCCTTGATGGAGCAGCACTAGAGTTTTCCCATATTTACGTCAGTACACACGCATGTGTGTACGGCTTCTGTGAGAGGTTTACATATTGAGCGTAATAGGATAACTCAGGCCTGTAGCAGCAGAGCAACAGGTGCTTATCTTGTCAGGGTTGTTGTGCTAAGCTGACCTTTGACCCACGGTTAAGAGCCAATTGAGAAATTAAAACAAGAAATTTGCACGCTCTGGCCTCCTCCCCACTCTCACCTCCCTTCTCTTCCATATGCACTTGCAGACACTAAAATGCGTGCACGTGGTAAAGGTCAGTCATTCGATGAATAATTTTACGGCTATTTTCCAGTGTCCTTCTGTAGCTCGGCTGCTGGGAAGAAAAAACGGAGGAGCAGAATTACAAAACGAGTTGGCAGGACTGAGTTTGGGGTTTCTGCGTTGTGGAGGAGGAAAAGAGAGCAATCTGAGAAGGAGTGGACTGGGAAAGGCTCTCAGCTGTGTGGGGTCTGCCTCGCGTGCATTCACCAACCAAACCGGGGGCTTTTGGTTGTTGCTTTATTCAAGCGTGAGACAGGAATATTATTCAGGGTTTAAAGTTATTTTGCGGTGTCGTCAAAGCTTTTTCTGTTAGGCCTCGTTTTATTGCTAAAATCTATGACAGACAGGCAATCTGTGCAACTGTGAGTGACTGTTTTCTTATTTTCAAATGAACAAATGACGAGTGAAAACGCAGTTTCAGATTTTGATTTGGAAACCTTTTAATGATGTCAAACTAACACAAACTTATTATAGTTTATTAGAACAAGACATTTTACATGGATTAATTTCCACGTGAAAAACCGTAGCATAATTACAAATCAATTTCAAAGCAGCATCTTGATCAAGTTTTGTGTTTTTGAATTCCCTCAAACAAATCCAGTCAAAAAAAAAGTTTGTTTATTTGACCCATTTCTTAATGATAACCATTCACATAAACACCTGAGAGTTTTGTATTTACAGAGACGTACGATATGAAACAATTCACATCCCAAACACAGTTAGAGTCAGGTAGATAACAAGAAAAAAGGTTAAATCGTGTCATCTGGACCAGTTACAGAGCAGATTCTGTCTTCTACGACTCAACATATCCCCTTACTGTTTGTTTATTTATTTAAATACATATATTTTTATTCAGCAGCGTAAAGATTTTCCATTAACAATTCTGTCTGACTAATTTTAGTTAAAATTACTCTTGAATTATTACACATCTCGGCTTTTTGTAACTTTTTCTTAGCCGTTTCAGAAGCTCCAAAATAAACAGACTAACGTCTCATCAACACATTCATGACTGTTTCCCTAGACTTAGGCTGAAACGAAGCAAATGACTGATAGAACGAAAAGGTCTTTTTTTAGTTTCAGTCATTTGCTTCATCATACATTTTACATGAAACAAAATCAGAGATCCACACACACACACACACACACACAGCCATAAGGAAACGAGCTCTCCGTTACACACATAAACATGGATGTGTAATCAAGTAAAGGAATAGCTCAAGAAAATCCTCTGTTACACCTAAACAGACACAGAATATGTGCAGGGAATGCAATTATTATGAGTCAGTCACAGTGGAAACACAAGAAATCTGATTTATAAAAGCATACCTGAAAGCCAAAAAGTGGAATAAAAGACAGAAAAATGTGGATGAATTCATAAAGAGTCTGTGAATATAAACTATTCCAGAGTTTAACAGAAACATGCAGAATAAATTCAATGATACGCAGTAAAAAAATAAACCAGGAACAAAAGATATATTTTTTAATGTTCATAAACAATCTTCAGTCAAAGCTCCTGGTTGTTTTTACTAGGTCTCAGTAACTGGAAATCACCAACACTAATTATTTGTAGGGTGTGTCCATGTCTTTGTCTTAGATATATCAATGCAATTATATGAAACAATATTTTTAAGAAGTCAAATTAAAACAAGTAAATGTCACCCCTACAATAATGGCTGTAAATACTTTTTTTTTTTTAAATCCAGCAAACAGCCCAAAATAAAAGTGGGAAAATATTCATTTTTAAAAAATTCAATACAAAAGGAAAAACATTAATAGAATATACATTTAAATGTCTAGTCTTTTTAGTTTAAGTGGTTTAAATTTTAAAAGTGGAGTTCCTTTTTGGTTGGTTGCTGTAAAACGTTTGAGCCTGCCTCCCACAGAAAGAGGCTGTGAAGTGTTGGGGCTTAGCTAAACTCAGCCTCCCCGTCTCCCCGTTAATCTGCAGGCTGTGGAAGGTGAAGAGCAGCAGGTCCGGCTGCAGCCGAAGGCTTCAGGGCAGATCTGGGACAGCGGCTGATAATGAGCCGAGGGATAAAGTAGAGTTATAGAGGTCTTATCGCTCTGAGTCCCAGGTCACACAAACCTACTGGTGAACATCTTCCCCAATAAAAAGAAACTTCCTGCTTCCTCAGAAAATAAAAATGAAAAAAAAAAAAAACACAGTTTCAACTCTGCCAAACACTTTTGGACTTTATTGGACTTCTTCAGCTTGCATCTTCTTGTGCTGAGGATGGTTTGACCTGTGCACTCTGCTTTGATTGATAATAATGCTGGGTGCTATCCCCAGTCACTGCATGCTCTGTGTGGGGTCAAACTGGGAGACAGGGGTGTGTGTGGTGAGGGGGGGTGGGCTTGCCAGACCTCAGGCTGTGATTTGTTGAAGTGCATCAGACGGGAGTTGACCAGAATTTGAATAAATCACTTCAGTGGCACCAGTGACAAAACCTTGATAATGCTTCTGCAGGAATGTATCTGTGCCTTTAATTAGACCGAGCCATCAAATGGGTCAGCCGCTTTTAAAACGGGAGTCCATTTTTAATACTTTTAAACCATCTCCAATTTCTAAATAAGGCATATTGCTTCACTTGATGTTTTTTTTTTTACTCAAATGTTAAAGTTGACAGATTATGTTCTGAAATTTTTCTGAAAATATTCTTGTTTTGGACAAGTTGCTGGGTACAAGCTGCTGTTTTGCTGAAAAACATACGGTGGATTGTGTACACTTCCTTTTGTGTATTTTTTTAAATCTTCTTATGGCACCTTCTATTGGCACCTTAATCCCAGGTTGGTCAGCAAGGGCATAAAATAATTGCCAAATCTTTTTTGCTCTCTGTGGCAAACAGCAATCATGGTGGAGCAGCCAAAAGAACAACAGTATACCCAGTGGTATAGTCTACATTTCTGTATTGGGTATACTGTGCTTAGAAACCCAAGTACACTGGTTAGTACAATGTAATTGTCAATTTGATTTTTAACCATATTAAACATTTCCAAATTTATCTGATGCTTATACTTGAATAAATGCACAAGAAACTTTGTTGGCGTTGTATTAAAAATGTTATAGAATGTATAAAACAGTAACAAGTCAAAACATGTTCAAGTATTAAACAGTAAATAATACATTAATTCGCTGCATAAGCGAACGTAATAAACTGCATTCAGATAGATTGTTATTTAAGCATTTAACTGTCATTTAACATATCAATGACACGTGCCCAATGATATGTTACGTATCACTGGGCACTTTCAAGTGGGTATACTCTATGCCACTGAGTATACCAACCAGCATCTTAATAAAATATTTTAAAGTAGATTTTATTAGTTAAAAAAAAAACTGTCTGATTTCTAAAACTCCTGTGATGCCCCAAATAGTATTTGTACACACAGATTTCAAGATAAATGCTTTTATTCAACAGTCTTTACCATCAAGCCTTGGTTTTTAAGCCAAATTAAACAAAGCATGCTGTAATTCCAGCTACAAAAGCAACAGCCTAACACCACCAACAAGTCAGATGCAATGATAACGCTGAAGATTTTCTGGTGAATGTTATTTTGCACACTGCAAAGCTGCATTTTCATTAGCACAGTCAGATTTAGCAGGTCAGTGTAACTTGTAACTTGCATCATGCATGATTCCAGGATGAGTCAAGGAAGGATTGTCTTACCATTACCATTCTCACTGCAGGCCAAGCAGTGACGCAGCAGCTGATGAAAAGATTGATTGGAGGAGGTTAAAAAGCCATTTGATACTGCTGAGTTTGATTTAATGACCCGTGTTAGGATTAAAAGAAAATCAGCAGCAGTGGGGCCGGCAGACAGAGGAGGGTGACAAGGAACAGAGCTGCTCTCCGCTAATCACTGTTATTCTACTTGTTAGGTCCTAACCTTTAAAACTGAAAAATATAATACATTTTTAGCAACAAATGTCAAAACATATAATAGGGACTAACAGCAGAGGTTCATCAATGTTTCCATGGTAACCAAGGCAAAAAGAAAAAGCTGAAGCAGCTCTCCATCTCTTCCCTCATGTCAGTATGTATCCCATTATGGTTGTAGTGTGCGGACAGAAGAGTTCTGCCTGCTCACCGCAGCTTTATTTATTTTACTGTCTTTCATCTGCAAACCGCCGCCAATCTGCATCAGAGGGAAATCCACTCTGTGTATCCCATAGGTGTCATTTAGGATTGATTCCCTGGAATTAGCAGATGTCAAAGTAAAACCATGTGGCCGATGGTCCGCTCTTCCCAACACCTGCGATAAGGCGGATTGAACACACGGACTGATCCTCTGACCCGGCACTCATTCATCTGGCATTAACTTTTGTACTTTTAAATCTTGGCTGATTGTTAAACATTTGGAACGCAATCAAGCCCTTTTCAGCTTGAATTATACTGAAGCAGAAACGCAGAAAGTTTTAAATACTCGATCTAGCATTGTCTTTTTGTTCCACTGTCACAGCAATCAATTTTCTGACGAGTCTAAACACTGATCATTTATGATGTCTTCATGTTATAAAATAAATACATATACAAATACATATACATATACATATATATACACATATATATATATATATAAAGAAATTCCTTTAATACATAGAACTTTTTTGCTAATATTAGTACAGTAGTCTCTCGTTTATCATGGGGGATCCATTATACCCTGAAGACCAGCGATAAGTGAAAAACTGCAAAGTAGGAATACAAGTCGTAGTTTATTTTATTATATATATATATATATACATACACATGCATGTAATGCATTTATTTACATTTGAATGATTTTTATGCTTAATTATTTTATTTTATTAATCAAAGTTCTAAAACATCTTCTCACAAGCCAAGATAGCGTTGATCTATTTAATTTCCTGTCTATTGTCCGTGTCTCATTTCTACATTCAGCAGCAACATTTAATAAACATCATCTAAAGCCCTGAAGTCTTTGCAGTGAAGAAAAACTATCAACATAAGTTTGACCTCAAGATCAATAACTTGTTAAAATAAAACTAATTGAGCTGTGTATTTCTAATGATTTATTGCTTTGACTTCGTGGGGATATATTTTTAGTGCTTTGTTCGGTCATCCCATTAATTCTTGGCTCGTTTGGTTGAAAACGAGAGCGGCACAAAGTTCCAACATGAAACAGCTGCTGCCTGATTGATTCCTCGATCAAACTGCCCACAGCGACGACTCAAACTCTGGCTTTTTAAAGAGCTCTTTAACCCTAATACATGACCCATTACCAAATGGCCATTTATCACGTTAACCCTTAGAAAGTACAGTGCCGCGGTGCTTTGCGTCTCCAGTCAGGACACACTCAACAGCGCGTCCACTTTGCCATGACTGTGTTTACCACAGATATACACAAGCGCAGCCTGCCGTGGGCTTTATTAACGAAGCAAGAATAAACCTCTACATAGACTCATTAACCCTTTCCTCTTATACATAGAGCCTTTTCTGTTTGTATAACATGCTCCTTATGATGAAAGTACAATACCAAAGATAGGCAGCATGCAAAATGCAATAATCAGCACACTCTGCCCCCATAAAAACCAAGACGACCATTTTTTTTTTTTAAAAGAAAACTGCAAAAATAAACCTGTTGAGTAAACCTTTAATTAGCCCAAAGTTGTGTGGAATTAAGGAGATTCAAGCCCGGCTGTGATGAGCCTGATTTTTTTAATAATATGGTGATGAACGCAGCAATCCATCAAAGTTCCTGACAGCAATTACAGCTCGGACTCTCTCATTGTGGCGGCGCGTGTGATGGTGTGTAAAAGGATCCTCGCCGCAGTCGGCAACGAAGCTACCAGAACGGTGATGGAAAAAGCAAAACAAAAACCAAACAGAAAACTGTCACTTTTATTCAGTGAACACAACGGTGCACCAATTACAGCTGTGTCGCTGTGCAAGCTGAAATCCAACAGCCTCGAGGACAACGTCGGCGCTGTGTTTGAAAAAGAGGTGGAAGCCGCAGTAAACAGCGCTCGCGTAACGCCGAACATAACGTTAGAGGACGACACAGTACGTGTGAAGTGTTTATACAGCAATAACGCAGGCATAAAATCACCTGTGAGCGCTCCCCAATGTAAAATTATAATAATTCATTCCCCTCAAAGTACAGCCGCCTACTAATGTCAAAATAAACCGATGAGCTGTTGTTTGGCATGCATAATGAAGATGCTGAAAGTTCCATGTCAAAACTGTTTGAGGTGTATGGAAACACTTACGGACAAAAGTCTGACTCGTTGTCATCAATCAAACTCAAAGTTCTTTTTATGATCAAAAGCCAGTGTTTTTAAGATGAGCACTGCCGTCAGAAGTCTTAAAGAAATCTAAATGGACACAACAGGAGAGAAATGATGCAGAAGAACTGGTTCGTGCATTTGTCACATCTAGACTGGACTATTGTTATGGTTTGTTATCTGGGTGTCCAAATACTTGAATAAAAGTCTTCAGTTGATCCAAAACAGTCTTAACTGGAGTTAGTAGGAGATATCATTTCTCTCCAGTTTTAGCTTCTCTCCATTGGCTCTCTGTCAAGTCCAGAATAGAATTCAAACACTTACTTCTAACCTACAAAGCCCTCAACAACCTAGCTCCATCTCATATTATAGATCTTATTGTTTCACATTTTTCTAACAGAGCACTTCGTTCTCAGACTGCAGGCTTATTTGCCGTTCCTAGAGTTTCCAAAAGCAGAATGGGAGGAAGATCTTTCAGTTATCAGACTCCTCTCTTGTGGAACCAACTTCCAGTTTCTGTCCGTGAGGCTGACACATTATCCAGTTTTAAAACTAGGCTTAAGACTTTTCTTTTTGATAAATCCTATAGTTGGGGTTGGCTTGGGTTTCCTGAGCTATCCCTTAGTTATGCTGCTATAGGCTTAGACCGCTGGAGGACAAACTGACCACACTTTTCACTCTGCTACTGTCTTTACTTACTCTGCTCAGCCCATTTTGTATTTGTAATTATTTTTTCTATCCTTAATGTGTGTTTTTTTGTCTTTCAGGTACACCTGGACCTACCATTCTGTGTTCGGCTGTCTCTCCTTCCTGTCCTCTCAAACCGCTTGTCCTGAGCCTGGTTCTGCTGGAGGTTTCTTCCTTTTAAAAGGGAGTTTTTCCTTTCCACTGTTGCCACTGTGCTTGCTCAGGATGGGAGACTGCAACAAAGCCAAGATTCAACTTGTCTGCTGGATTCCTTAGATAGAGAACTTTACTAAATGGCTTTTATGTGAATGTTCCTGTAAAGTGCCCTGAGACAACTTTGTTGTGATTTGGCGCTATATAAATAAACTGAATTGAACTGAAACTGAACTGTTCAGTGCCCTGAGATGACTTCTGTTGTGAACTGGAGCTAAATAAATAAACCAAATTCAATTTAATTGAATAGAAATGATCAGATCATGGACCAGATGTGAATGCAAAAATCTACACATAATAAAAAGCAACAATTACAACAATAAGTTTGAGTGTAAATGTTATAAGACCTCCTTTTCTTCGTGTTAACTGGTCAAAATGAGGAAATGATCTCCTTGTGAGTGAAAAGACCAAGAAGAATTACTGTAAAAAGTCCAGTCACCAAATTAAAACCTTTTTATTCCTAAAATAAATGATTGATCAGAAACATCGGTGACAATAGTGCTCAGATTAGGGAACTGGAACAAACACAAGTGTACAAGTCACAACCAACATTAAGATTTCAGATGACGCGTCCCTCTTCTTGCTCTCCTGAAGTAAGTGTATTATAAGAACACACACCAACGTGCTTTGACCCTTGCTCGCTTTTTATTGACTGCAGTCCTCTGTGCTGCCATTGCTGTTGTTTTCTGGGCTGACGCGGTATAAATAATGTCTCTGAGAGGTAAAATCACAGCTTCTCTCTCTCACCTCGCCACTTTTAGCAGACCGTGGTTGATTTCCTTCCTTGCGTGACTCCGAAGTGTAAACACACAGCCAGAGTGACTCATCACTATTTCTCACTTCCACGATAGTCTGATATAAACACGTGAAAGGGTCAGGGGTCGTTTTGGGGTAGCGTGTGGGTGGCTGGGGGGTCGGGGGGTGGGGGGTCTTGTTAAGCAACACGTCTCCCCACGAGACATCTTCCATTCTCCGAAGAATTCACGGCTTCCTGTGGCCAAAGCCGCACGCCTGCCCACTTGAGCCTGGAGGAAGGAGAAAGAGAAACACAGTTAGGAACAGGCCGGGAGAAGCACGGACAGTTCAGGTGATAGATTATCTTCTGTACCACACAACTCTTCGGTGAAATGGAAAGAATGCAGCAGAGATGAGCCTGTGTCTCTTCCCTCCCTGACAGGACCAAAAAGACTGATGTTTGGGGATGAGATGGAGTGGACAGAGTCGGGTTCGATTGTGTGGCGTCAATCAACCTCTCTCTGTTTCAGCCAATTTAAAAGTCTAAAGTTAGTTTGCACTTATCTTATGAAGCGATTGGCACTTTGCTATGAACGGGATGTCTAAAAGGTTCCTGATCAGCACTTTCCTCTGCTAACTCCATCGCTGTTGCAGGGTAGTTTGGGTGGAAGGGAGGGATAGCCACTTCCTGCCAGGCCCCCATCTGAAGTCAGGCCAAACGGAGCCTAGCATCAATCACTTTACGCTCCGCAGCTTTCTCTGTGCCATTGTTATAGAGCAGAGCAAACGGAAAGAGGCCGGCAGCAGGTGAAAATAAAAAGACAATTACAGGGTAAGATTTCTCCTAGCATCGTTAACGTTTACACAAGCCAGAGGGAGCAGAGCCTGTCCACGAACATATACACAAATATTTAGTCAGCAGCAGTCTCCTTGCAGCGGCTACACGTGAACACGCGCAGCCACAGATTACACACAAAACTGGACCCTGACACACAGATGCACATGTGCACAGACATATGACGTGCAGCTGATTTCTGCCGTTACAAGTAATAAACGTGTGACGTAGTGAGCTGCACAAAAACAGCCATTTGTCATGAACTGGATTGATAATCAATTTAAAACGTTTTTTAAAAAAAAGCTTGAATCGCTCATTTTCTCATTGAATCACCTTCTTTTTTTTTTTTTTTGCAAACATCAAACATTTGAACCACATGCACACTTGTACAAAAAAGTTAAATAAAATGATCTCAGAGACAGCAGCTGAACAATGAATAATAATGAATAAAACATGTAAAAAGACTTACTCAATTTGCTTTTTTTAATATTATTAATATTGTTTGTTTGTTTTTCATATCCAGAAATAACTGAGCTGCTGCAAATTCTGAACACGTTTTACAAACTCAAACACTAAAATGACGATCATCAGCTGTTTTTTTCTTGTTTAAGCACATTTATGTAACACTACAGATATTATAAAGTAAACACGCCTCACCCCTGTTGATTGACAGTGAGTGAGTTTGTGATGAACTATGCACAATGTAGGCTGCATCATGTATGATACAGTATCTATGTATCTAACTTAGCAGCATAATTCAATCTCAAGGTCACTACTTGTGCAATAACCTGTCACACCACCTGTGTAGTATACGTTAGTTGTGTACTATATATATACATATATATATATATTTATATATATTTATATATCATGTGCATTTTACTTATTCATTCATCTTCATCCTACTGCACTGTTATATTCTACCATGTTGTTGTTTACTATGTCTCTTTAGGACCTTGTAAATATTATAATTACATTTTCATTTTTTGGTACTTTATTTTGTACCCTTATTGCACAATTTTAGTATTTCTTGTTTGTTTGTTCTTTGATTTTTAAGAGAGTCAAATCAGTTCTTCTCATCCTGAGCATTTCATCGTACTGTTAACCTTGTGTTAACCTTGCATGTGACAAATAAACACAACTTGAACTTGAATTTGAAGGATTTATAATACTACTCTGCGTATTTGTAAAAACAAAGATATTTTGATTTAAAGATTGCACAGTAGTTTATAAAGAAATAGTATGCAATATGTGCAAAATGACCTCAGACTTTTTCTGTCAAATCATGATCATCAGTTATTTCCACCTGACCACAGATTTAGAGAACACTTTTGAAATCTTTATGATTTTCGAGTGTATTTTATGAACAGCTCCAATTGATCCGTTTGTTATAAATGAACACTTTTTAAGTTTTTGTTTAGTTCATTTTTATTGCTTTCTTCCTCTTGAGCAGCTGACCATTCTATCCTTCACACATGTTAAAGTGATAATTCAGATCTTTTGAGTATTGTTTCAAGGTTATGAAGATAACATCTTATGTAGTCAGAACTTTAAATAAACTCAGGTTTAACAGAGAATGTGTTTTGTTATGTCAGAAATATAATGATATATGTGCTACAAGTGATAGCTGCTACTGCTGCTTTTTGCAGTGCAGACTTTTATGTAAATAACGATGTAAAGAAAACTGACAGCTGTGTAAAAGTTTTAAAAAAATAGTGTTTGCATTTAAACTGGATTTGTGTTAAGCTGGTGCCAGTCCATGCTGGATCAGAGAGACATTAGCTTGTCAGTCCAATCAGAATGAAACTTTATTTCTCCAAGCTGTTTAGAGGGTTATCTTCAACAGGTAAAATATTAATTGTTTGCATAAAACCTCACTTTAAAACATCTGAACTCTTTTCATGTCTTCCCCTGGCACTGCCCTCGTCGCCCACCACATCTAATCCACAGCTCCTCGTTTGGGATCATGGCCTAAACCTGGCGTGGTCTCTGTCACACGATTCCACGCATGTGACGCTTCGTTTGGACCCCCCGTCCACAAAGGAAATGCTCTGGGACTTTTTCCCACCCTGGTGTTTCGCTGTGAAGGAACGGGCATTCCAACTGAATCCAGTTACCATCCGAAAGCATTCCTGGCTGATTCCGACCGCTGCCTTGCCCCACGTTCCCACAGACTGCGAGGATTTGCCTCAATTTCAAAATCCACTGGGGGCACTGGGTATCAAGTTGTAAAACTACCCAATCTGTTTATGACAGGAGGGGAGTTTGAGCTCCACAATAGGCAATTACCATGCCCACTCATCCTCCGTCTCTTTCATTCAATTTGTGGTTTCTCTGTAGGTGGATTTGGTTGTGTGCAGATTAAAAATAGTCAAAGCGTTCCAGACAACAACTGTGAGGAACATGGAACACACATTGCACAAAACATATCTCCCATTGCGGTGTGCTGTTTGGGAATTCTTAATTGCTTATTCCTAAGCAGCGTGCCACAGGAAAATCCCCCTTCAGAGAAAAGACCAAAAGGATTGGTGGGCTGTGCGTAAACACCATAGATATTCTGTAAACATGTACACATAAACCCTTGTTGCCCCATGTGCACCCATCAAACTTCTATCAGGGCTGTATCAAAGGAGCTAACCTGCAGCAGAGCCAGTTGTGGCCGGCGTCTGCGCTCCCCGGCTCCTTTGTGCTCTCCGCTGTGGTTTCTGCTTCAGCTCTCATTATTCATGTCTCTCCCTACATTAGACAGGCCATGATAGAGCCGTTCTGGGAGGTGTGCAGGACTGCAGGGTGGGGCTCCAACAGGCTCCCACTCACTGTGAGGCCGAGCTTTCATGACGGGGCCAAACCAGCAGAAGAGAAGCAAGAAAAAGGAACAACAGGGAGATCTTCAGTTCTGAGGCCTTCGGAACGGGTTTCAATATAAATTCATTTAACCTTGTTAAAGTTATGTCAATAACTTTACAGTAGCAAAACAAATGTGCTTTAATTTATTATATGAAAGAGCCACAAAAAAAAAGTAAAACTTAAAATGACCTTAATGGTTCTTTAAAAGTTTACCTTTAAATTTACATAAGCTTTTTATTGTTGCTTTTACCTTTCACTTGTGATTTTCATGCAAACACTGAACAAAATGTAAAGTTTAAAATTTTGCCAAATTACCATTTAAAGTCAGGACTTGTATTACAAAATGTATTTTTATAGATTTAATTGAGCACACGTTTATGACGATGATTCCACTTCATATTTTAATTGATCTATTTGACAAAGTTGCCGGTGAATCTAAAAACACTAATTTAATATTCTCATTCAGCCATTTTATTTAAAACATTTAAATTTATTACAAATTGTTTGTTGCTGCATTTTTAAACTAACTGAGCTGCAGCCGAAAAAAAAACTTCAGACACACCTACAACTTCAGGCCATAACTTTTGAACATTTTATTAATTAAATGTTTTATTTTTACATATTGTTCTTATTTGTCCTCATCTTTGTGTGTTTTTGTCAATTTTTAAAATGTCACTTTTAAGGAAAAGTTATGACAAATAATGACACATGTGAGTGCTGAACACATTTGGACAGATGTTTTTTTTTTACTTATGATAATACTAATTATAATACTTATAATAATAATAATAATAATAATAATAGCAACAACAAAAGGGCAAGCATTAAGTTTAAAGCTCTACAGAAATTATTTTACTGCATCATCTCGACAGTCCCTTTAAAGTTGGATTGAGCTGAGCATAAATTAAATTTGCAAACACAAAATTTATTCAAAACAGTAAAAATTAAATGAATATTATTCAGTTTGGGATTGCAACTGTGGAAGTGGAGGGATGTGTGTGCAACCAGAACAAGAGCTGCAGCAACAGTTTTTACATTAATATAACTCTTTGGTATAAAATGCATTGTTTAAAACATAATAAATTCAAGGTTGAATAAAAAAAAAAATTGTTCACTTCTATCTGTCACGTCCTCTCCAATAACAAGATGGTGACTTTAATAATTGCACTCTATAAAAATAGGTTTTGCAATTTTAAGACAAAAATATGGGCAACAAGTGCATTTTTATTTGCCTATACATATTAATTTATAGTGAATATTAACAGAAACTGCATGTCTGATATCAAATATCAGATCAAACGCCTTGCTTTGTCTGCAGAGATTTCTTTATTTTATTTTATGTTCTTTTCTACCCATATGAAACAGCTGCAGGTTGGAGCCTTGCAGCGGGTCTGAGATCAGTGTCATGCCTCGACGTTGCGCACATTTGCAGACTTTTAATTTGAAAGGATTGCATTATAAAGCTGTCATCATTATTAACCAACACCGTTTTGCTGTTTGTTCGCGTCTCCGTTCACAGTAAGAAGCAAATATCTGGTGGACTCAGAGAGCGTCGTTTTTGTGCAGCTGATTAGTGAAGACGGAGGCGCCCATGAAAAACACGCTCGGTCCACGCGCGCAATCAGAGGTCTGCTAGCAATTCCGTCCTTTCCCGATCACATAAACACCTCCAAAACAAAATATACACGGCCACCTACAGCGCAGGGAAAGTGATGAGGGGTCCCCACCCCAACACCCCCCTGCTGCAGTGACAATGACCTGCAGGCGACACCAAACACCCTGGAAATGAGTCATTCCATTATTATTTTAATAATAAGAAAAGCAATGTAATAATTATATTGTTACTCAGCTGAAGTGGAATTGATCTTCTTCTTTAAAGTCTTTCCTTAATGGATGTTTAAATCTTGACTTAATCCTGCTGCATTTTTACATTTAATTTTAGGAACCGTAATGATGCCATAAGTCATAAATATGTCTTTGAAATGATCAAAATATGGTTGCTCCTCCAAACAAACTCCAAAATATTATCATCTGATCAGTCTTAAGTTTTATTTGCTTTTTTTTTTTTTATTTACATCAGCAACAACAAAAAAATCAAACTTTTCCCCCTTTTAAGTATTTTATTATAAAAATAAAAGCATAAAAGAAATGAGAACATAGCAGATGCTTTAACATGAACCTGGTAGAACAGCGTCTGGAGCTGTGTCCGTCAAAGGAAAAGGTCGCAGGTTCGATTCCTGGCCTGGCTGGTTGTTCTTCCTGCGCCCCTGCGGGTTTTCTTGCATGTGAATTAACTAAACTGCAGGGTTGTCTCTCTCTGTGTCCCTGTGATGGACTTGTCCAGGACCAGTCCAGGGGGCTCTGGCAAAGTGACTGTTGGAGATACACCAGAGCTCCGTGACCTTCAAGGAGAAGCAGGCAGACCCAGTGGAGGTTGGATGGAACCGAACGCTTTGGTTCGGATGAACTTCCGGCCAAGTTGATGGGTTGTTCTGCAGAACCGTCTGTGCGGCCTCTTGGTGACCCTCTGCCGCTCCTTCACCACCAGGACAGAAACTGCTGCACCTTTTCCTCACACATGATGAAATAATATTTTACATAATACATAATAATATGTTTATAATAGTTTTAATCCATAGTCGTGTTATTAATGATACCTTATTTCAATGGCTGATCTCGGGTGGATTTATTTAAAGGTTCGTGCAAATATCATAAAAATAGCTTTAAATTGCATAAAGAAGCTGCAATAAATATCTAAACGTGCTCCATCGTACTGACAAAGGGTTCTGGTTCAAACTTTGTGTTGGATGTTGCAACCATGCGAAACATGCTTTATTTGCGATGAAGCCATGAGGACGGTGCACTGTGCACCTCCACCTCATTCCTGAGCACGCGGCGCTGTCAGATATTTCATGCACGTCATGGAAAAGTGCACGACTTCTGACTTCGATGGCGCAACAAAGAAGCTGTGACCTCTGGATGAACAGAATCCTCTCTCTTGTGCGTCTCTCTGACTCTTTTCTGACGCCATTACTAAAGAATAAAAACATATTTAATGACATATATATATATATATATATATATATATATGTCATTAA
>NC_056499.1:15529346-15552323 GCF_014905685.2 Nematolebias whitei | reverse complement strand
ATATATATATATATGTAATAAATGAATATTCAATCTGTTACGCGAAAATGTTTTGGAACGCAGCAAGTTTTATGCTGAACAGAATCACGTGCAGGAGAAGTCATGGTCCTGTATGGAAGAAATAATATAACATGAGGACGTGAGGAGGCCGCGCGCGAGGGGGGGTGGGGGTGGGGGGTTGCCTTAATGGGATGAAGTCATCAGCGGTAATTAAACGCAGTGGGCAGAGAGGAGGACGGGAGCGCGCATGGCCCTGGTGCGCGCTGGGTGGTCTGTCTCCATCCGAAGAGGAAAACATACTTTCATTTATCCGTGACTTTAAATGTTTCCAACAGACAACAAGCAGCGCTGCTGCCACTCTTTGTCTTCTGGGGAGACAATCAAAGTTGAACTGTTTCCACTTTGACAAACCGCCTGAAACAATCAGTCCACGTTTAATCTGCACCATTTGATTAACTAAAGACAAAATCACAAATACATAAATGACACGTGGTATCTAAAAGTGAAGATGTTATTTGGCCCATGTAAAATAATAAAGGAGCTTTGCGCACAAGGAAAAAATAAATCCCCAACCTTGATGGAGAGGTCACTGTTTAACCATTTTATTTTTAGATAGAATACACAAAAAAAGTGCAGAAATCTAAAACAATCTGAACGGAATAACTGAAGCTTAACATTTGAAGGAAAAAATAAAAAAGTGTCTGCAGTTCAGATCTCCAGGGAACAATAAGCAACAGTTTGAGGACTGATCGCCTGCACAAGCTAAAACATGAACTCCTCTGAAAGTCGACTTATTGTGTCACAAATAAACTAAACGCCTCCAGGTGTTCGATCCTCTGACCATCACCTTAAATCCACCTTACCTCCTGTCCTGCAAGAGCCGAGCTCGAGTCCAGGTCCGGGGTCTGTGCGCGCACCGCTCGTCTGAGCCTCCACATCTCTCCTGCTGCGTCCCTGCCTAAATATTATGACTGCGTTATGCAAACATTCATTTTGAAACAAAAAAAAAAAAGGAGAATTAAAGTCCCAGCACGGACAGAGGAGGCTGTGAACAGACCGGCACGCTGCGTCCGTTTGGGTATTAACTGATCCAACGAGGCTTTTTGCGTCTTTTTTTTTTTCTTCTTCTTCTTCTTTTATTTAAAGAAGGGAAAATGTTTACATTGTGCTGTATAAACATCCTGCCCATGTTCCTGCGTGTCTTACAGAAATCAAGAGGCTGGTTGTGAATGTGAGGGGCACACTCTCTAGTAAATAACTTTTTGTAAAAGCTCGAAATGATTTGGTATAAAATGTGACGGGTTGAGAGATGCGTCCTGCAGCCGGGACTGGAGGGACTGGTCTGGGCTGCGGGGTCACACATGGATTTACCTCAACGTTCAGTATTCACAGCAAGAATAATAAAAACCTTAAAACATGGCGCTGAAGATGCGGTCAGAGTAAAGCTTGCACGCGCCATTTGATTCAATTTATTATCTACTGCGTATAATAATAGATTCTCATAAAAGTGTGGGATAGATTCCATATTTCCGTGTTTTTAAACAAATGAAAGCGTTTCACTGAAAGAGAGAGAGAGAGAGAGAGAGAGAGAGAGAGGGGAGGGAAAGGAAAAAAAAAAAAGAAAAGTGAGCGCACGCAGATGTGCATGCGCTCAGCCCACCGCTGGAGTAGGAGGGACCTGGGCGGGTCCCAACATCAGGATGACAAGACCTCCAGCTTCCAATGCGCCGATGGCAACAGATAAGTCAAAAGTGAGCTCCTCGGACCCACCACACCAAGTGAAGCGGCTCCTGTTCTGCTCCTCGGCTCCTCCGGACGTTGCGCACGAGACTGAACCAGAATCCAACAAGTTTTAAGACCGACGCGCTTTCTATTAATTTATTTTTATTTTTCCCTTGGGTCGTTTTTTTATTTATTTATTTTATTTTTTTTGTAACTTTCTCCTCCTGTCTTTATGCTGGCGGCGTACTAGCAGTTTGTGAAGTTTTCCAAAGGTGGAGAGCTGATTTTCAGTTTGCCACTTCCGTGCGTGAGCCGAGTGAAGCTAATGACGGCAGAGGTCCAGCAGCCCCCCGCGCAGACCCCTGCTCAGAGCAGCCCCATGTCTGCTCCGGAGAAGCCGCACGGACAGACGGTGGTGATGGAAACCGCGTCCTCCACGACGAAAACCAAAAAGAGCAACGCGGGGATCCGGCGGCCGGAGAAGCCCCCCTACTCATACATCGCCTTGATCGTCATGGCGATCCAGAGCTCTCCGACCAAGCGCCTGACGCTGAGCGAAATCTACCAGTTCCTGCAGAGCCGCTTCCCGTTCTTCAGGGGCTCTTATCAGGGATGGAAGAACTCGGTGCGTCACAACTTGTCCCTGAACGAGTGCTTCATCAAGCTGCCCAAGGGCCTGGGCCGGCCTGGGAAGGGCCACTACTGGACTATCGACCCGGCCAGTGAGTTCATGTTCGAGGAGGGCTCCTTCAGGAGGAGGCCCCGCGGCTTCAGGCGCAAGTGCCAAGCGCTCAAGCCCATGTACAGCATGATGAACGGCCTGGGCTTCAACCACATCCCCGACTCCTACAACTTCCAGGGGGGCGGCGGGGGTCTGTCCTGCCCGCCCAACAGCTTGGCTCTGGACAGTGGGATCGGAATGATGAACGGACACCTGGGGGGGAACATGGACGGGATGTCTCTGCCCGGTCACTCCATGTCCCACTTGTCTGCAAACGGTGGACATTCGTACATGGGGAGCTGCGCGGGATCCACTGGGAGCGAATACCCCCACCACGACAACTCCGCCTCGCCTCTGCTCACCAGCGGGGGGGTCATGGAGCCTCACCCGGTCTACTCGAGCTCAGCCTCGGCCTGGGCTCCGGCCCCCTCGGCCTCCCTGAACAACGGGGCCTCATACATCAAACAGCAGCCGCTGTCTCCGTGTAACCCCGGAGCCAACAGCCTGCAGCCCAGTCTGCCCACACACTCACTGGACCAGTCGTACCTGCACCAGAACGGCCACAGCACAGATCTACAAGGTGAGCCTGCTGTTAGGAAAATATTTCATCTCGTTAAAATAAAGTATCAAAATCGTGCCACGAGAGGAATAATTCTAAACAGAAACAACAAATGTTTTTTTTGTAGACGCAAATCTGAAGTGAATCCAGTTTTGGTCCAAATAAGGGCCTAATGGAAACCCTTAGTAACAATGATATGAATTAAATACAGGCCTGGTAATAAAAGCTTTATCTGCTTCTTTACAACGGAAAAGCTTAAACTGACGTCACTGAGGGAAATGACAAGAACTGAGAGCGCGTTTTTTTTTGTTTTCTCCCAGGAATCACTTTTATCTCTTTTGCTCCGGATTCAACATCAAATCCAACACATTCAGACTGAGTCAAACGTTCCTGAAGTGGTTTTTAAAAGGAGACAGGGACAGCTCAGAGTCCTTTATCCTGGGGGAGGATGGGGGAGCGCGCGGTTTAGGGTCCAGCCTGCATGGCCCCGGAGCCCCCGGTCCTCAGGGACTGGCGTGCAAGTGGGCCGGAGTCAATTCCCCCCCCCCCCCCCCGGTTTAACTTGATCGCGCTAAACAGGCCTGAGGTCTGGAAATCAAGATCAATCTGTGAATGAAATGTATTAAAATGTATCTTTAAAATGGCAGGTTTTAAAATAAAAAGTAAAAAACAGTTTAATAATAGTTAAATTCAAGACTTTATTAGACAATTTGCTTCAAACATGCACTTTTTCAAATTACTTGAACTTTTAAACTCTAACCTGTTTAACAAATGTGAAACATATCGTCACTCCCAAGTTGATTTTTGAATAAATATTTGACTGTTTCAAATTGATTGCGTGTTCATGTCTGCCCTCTGCTCACGCGCAGGTATCCCTCGGTACCACTCCCAGTCTCCCAGCATGTGTGACCGGAAGGAGTTCGTGTTCTCATTTAACGCCATGACGTCCTCCGCCATGCACTCCCCGGGCAACGGCGCCTACTACCACCACCAGCAGGTCTCCTACCAGGACATCAAGCCCTGCGTCATGTGATCATGTGACCCGCACACCTGCCCAGGTGTCAATAAGGACCCGAGCCGAGCCGAGCCGGGCCGCGGGACCAAATGATGAGAATCAACTGTGGACAGCCCGGCCCGGGGCGCACTGCTCCAGAACTCGGACCTCTTCCGTGTGTTTTACGCACGGCGCCAAGAAACAGACCTGATATTAATAATATATATTAATTAAAAAAAAAAACTTTTTAAAGTTTCATGGAGCAGAAAAAAACCAAGAAAATGAGCGGACTGGAAACCCAGCAGCTGTTTGGTACTTTAGTCCTGCAGAGCAGATGACTTCCGTCACATTTTCCTTTTATGTTTATTCATCCTCTAAAATACGCGCACTCCCATTTCGTCCATTACCTTTTCCATTTTCTTTGTTGTTGATAATTTAGACTAAAGTTTTGTTTTTGGACTATAAATCAAAGCGAAATATACTTCTGAGCATTATTTAGGCCAATATACTGTGTACAGAAAATAAGGCACTTTTTAAACTATAAACGCAAGTGTTGTTTTATTTATTCCGCGGGACTATATTTTCATTTCAGGCAAATTGGCCAAGAAGTTACATAATCTGTTGTGCTTTATTGGCAATATTTGTCAGAATTCTTATTTGTGTTTTTAAAAAAAAAATGAAATGATAAATTGTAAGCACTGTTGTTTGTATCAAGACTTTTATTTCTGTATATATATATATATATATATATATATATATATATATATATATATATATATACACACATGCATAAATGTGTGTTGTACACACACAAGGTCAGTAAATCTCAAAAATAGATGTGAATTTTAAAGATACTGCAAATATAAAATAAATGACCAAGCAACACAAAGTAATATTTGAAGGAAATTGCTTAACAATAATTACAGTAATTATCAACATTGTACTTTGTTTATAATTTAGTTTGACTGGGTCAAATAATTTGATAATTTAACCAATCAGAACCTTTAAGTATATTAAAAAAAATGCCTGATAATATGGTTTTATTTAAAAAAAATTTACAACTGATTTCAAATTATTTTTTTTTAAAGTGGGCAAGGATGGAAAATTTAAAATTCAAAGTTTAGCATTGCCAAGTGTGAATGGATGCCAAATAAATCAGAATCAGGTTTTACTTATAAGCTGAAATCACGTTTACTAAAATATATATTTCTACTAAATACCTAGAAGAAAATGTAACACCGGTTCAAATTTCAACTACATTTGTTTTCAGGATGCATAAACATTAGAGAATGTACAAAAATTAAATAGGGAAAATAAGAGAAGGATGTTTGTATTTCCCCCTTTAAAACACTTCATTTTGTACAGCAATTATAAGATTAAAAATATAAATTTAATTAATAGATATGTGAAGTCCTTATGTTTTATTCAAATAAGCCCCCAAAAAACACAAATCCACCCCCCAGTCAACTGTCACAATATGTCTATATTTTTGTCATTTTCTAAAATGTGTTAACTGAATTTAATAAGGTTCAGTAGGACTTTCAAAACACTTTGTCTAAGAGTCTGCGGTGCTAAAACTTTAAAACAGGTGGTCTCTAAAAATGGCTGCAAATGAAGTCGTGCACGCCTCTGACAGCGTCCTGCTCCTGTTATTTTGCTCCGTTTGACACGAACTGCGCTTCGACCTCGCTCGTGACCACCGACTGAACCCCAGTAAAATGCCACGGATCACAGGGTGAACAGGCTCGGCAGCAGCACATTAACCAGCTGATGACATCTGCTGAGGTTCAGGAGAAAGATGGAACAGCACAGCTGCTCCCAGGCCAGGCCTGGAGGACAGCTCCATAAAAAGCCCGAGCTCTGCACCGTGCACGTACTGAGCTGCTGTCAGTGGGAACAAACAACCCCAGAAACAATCGCTTTCACAACTGACACGGCAGCCATCGTTTGCAGGCAAAGTCTGTGCAGAAACACGAGGAAAAATATTAAAGGTGCACTTATGATTTATTTCTGTCAATAAGCTTCAGATCAACTCGTCTGACTCAGACCGGCCCATTTTGAAGAGCAACATTCAAACAGATGCCTCCATAGAGCGTCAGAACACATTAATTTCAGTTCAAATTAGGTTTAGCTTAGTAAATTAAAAGTTCACGTCATGTGAAAATTGTCAAAATGAGTCCAAAGATGTTCATTTCTAACCTCAAAGATTGATTAATGGACTTTTAGTGGATTGTTGTTTCATTTTCAATCAGCATATTTCATAATACTTCCTATAATTAAGAAAATATTTTACGGTTAATCTAAATAAAAAGTGTGGTGCTGTTTGTTTTTTCATAAAAAAAAATAAGACACAAAGACCAAATGGATGAAATCTTTATCAGCCGAACCAGACAAGATGCAATCAGTAAGTCATCGTCACAAACAAAAATACAAATATCACTGATTAAACTGTGACACATATTCATTTTCTAAAATACTGAGAAAGAAATACATATAAAAACTCAAGGCCATAAGAAACTGGCCTAAATCTTCATGATTAAAAACAGTAATAAAAATGTTTTAAAAAATCCAAATGTTTTTAATGTAAAGAATTAATTTGTACATTGAATACTAGGAAAAATCTGTCTAAATAACTCATTTAATTTCTAATTTCTAAAACACAAAATAATTTAATTAATAGCGCTCCCCCCTTATTTCCTTCATTTTGATGGAAAAGGTTGAACAAACTGAATTTCAGATTTATTTCTATGGAGTTCTGTGAAAAATTGCAAGAGTGAAAAAATATGCACGAGCAAAACAACTCAAACAAAACACAAAGTCAATATTTCTACATAAATTCATAAATTCTGCACACGCCGTGCAACTGACCAGATGGTGGTGCCATTTGCAACAATTATTCTTCAACTACACTTTTAATTCATCGTGGGGAAAAAACCCAACGTTTAGCAAAAGGTGATGCGAAGGCGACCAAACGAAGAACAATAAAACATTATTGATTAGGAAGAAAAGCAAACTGCAAGAAAAAGGTTCGTTGAGACGCATGAACCGGGTGTAAACAGGAAAAAGAAAAAAAAAAAGTACAATTTGTGTTTCAAGTGTCAAGTTTTATACAAAAACGTCTGGAAAAGTTTCAAACTGCAGTTTCCTTCATAAAATAAAAAATCACTATCGCTTTCTCTAAATACTTCAAAAGACCATTGGGTTCATGGCACTGTAATAATTTTTTTTTTAATAAAATCAAAGAAAACATGCAAGCTTATTACATCTAAAGATATTAAAGTTATATCAAACTAGGAAAACTAACTTTTCGACCTGTTGCTGCTGGTTTTAATGTTCGGTCTCCTTAGGGACATCACTTTGTGGCATTTTTGACTTCTGACCTGTGGACGGTCTTTGTCTCTGTCCTGGCCTTCTTTGTCCCCGCTGGCTCTTGGCCAGCTCTGCCTGCAGACTCTGACCATTCAGACAAAGACCCTGCAGAGCCTCCAGGGCCTGGTCTGCCACCTGGGGGTCAGTGTAATCCAGGAAGGCCCTGTGCTGAGCCCCCTGCCAGGTGAGCCTCAGCGGAGCGGCTTTCCTCTCTCGGAGGGCGGCTTTCAGCTCACTGACCCGCAGCCCAGTGGGGATTCCTCCCAGGTAAACGGTGGTCACAGACTGAGGGAGCCTCCTCCGAGTCACCTCTTCACCCCCACCTTCTTCTGATCCCTGCTCCTTCACCGCCCGTCTGCCACTTCCTCTGCTTTCTTTCCTCCCTGGTTGCTGTCTGGCTCTCTGTCCGGCCTCAGTTTCTGTATTGTGACTGGGCTCCTGGCTGGGTTCTCCCTCTGCATCCTGCTGCGTGTTCCGCCTTGGCCTCTGTCTGGGTTGGCGTTTCGGTTTATCGTCTTGCAGAGCGGGCTCCGCTGCAGGCGGCGTTGCCCCCAGTGTCACATCCTTTCCAGCCTGTTCTTCCAGAGCACGCAGCTTCTTCAGGATGGGAATCTTTTTCAGCTTTTCTGCGTCCAGCTGAAGACAAATGAATCTGCATGAGTCCACACCGCTCACAGCTAATAACTACCTTTACAGCAGCAGGATATTTCACTTCCCACAATGTTAAAAATAACACCGGCTTTCTTGATTTGTTGGGTCTTAAAGTGTCCTGGCAGCCTTTGATGCTGGCCAGTCATGTAAAGGATATACGGGCCTATTGTTTTAACGCTGGCCCGTTTGACCCGTCGCTCCCCTGCCCCTGCAGAGCCAAGGTGGCTGGGCAGAACAGCCTTTGATGATCAGACTTGGCCTTCCTGTCTGTGAGGTCACAGAGCTTTGTTTACTTACGTGTGTGTCTCAAGGAACCCAGAGGTTCTACACAATACGTCCACATGATAAGAATAATTTGCCCATCATGTCTAAATACAGACGTTATTACGATAGAATAAAAACATGTGATGTCTCCCAGTCAGAGTCAATAAATCAGTAGTTTAAGGTCCAGGTAATATTTTAGACTTAATGTCATTTTTAATATTTTACAATATGGTATATGTTCTGTATAGTATGTTATATATAAATGCTAAATGATTCATTTACAGGCCATGTGTGCATATGTACACGTTTATGCATGTATGTAGACATGCCATACACATGTATATACTTTAGAAAAAAGAATCACGTTAATTCATCTTTTCCTGGTAAGTGTTTATAAAATATACACAATATGATGGCTAATCGTGGACAAGACAGAGATGCTATGAAGGCATTGATTTAATGAGCTTATATTTCTTACTTAACCATTTCACACATAACATTGAGCTAACGCTAATATAAATAGCATGAAAGTTTATTATTTATTTGTAGTATTCTTCATTATTATTTTTTGCTCTTTTTGTGTTTTTGTTCCACCAGTGTTAAAAAATAAATAGAACACTTGTTTTTAAAAATACATTATTGATAGGAACACTCATAAAAATCACATTTTGCAAGATATTCATTGTATGCCCTTTTAAAGCCAGACTGCTGCTGCTGATGGAAAAAAAAAAAAAGTTGGAGTGAGTTGGAGAAAGTCCACTAGGGGGCAGTGTTGGTCCAAAGAGATGCTAAAAAATTAGTTGTGTGAAAGAAGTCAGAAAGAAGTTTTATCTTTAATTTAAAAAAACACCAGAAACTTTTCAGGACAGATTTTTTTTTAATACAAGGCGAGAAAAAAAACTAATCGATCTTGTGCAATAAAAAAAAAAAAAAACAATAGAGAGTTTGAGATAAAGTTTTAAGATAAACTTGAACGTTTTATAATAACATTAACACAATGTTTATTCAAAAGGGCACCACTTTACAATAAGGCTCCCCTTATAGAAGGCTAATAAATAGTTTATAAATACGTTAAGTCATCTATAAACAATTTATGAATTATTAATAATTGCTTATTATGCTCACCTATAGATTTCGTCTAGATTTGTTGTATTGAACATTTCAGACTAAGTTACTACCTTGTAAACCTATTTTTTAGGATATATTAGTTGTAGGTACTTATAATGCAGTGATAAAGCACAATATTAAACAATATTATATGCTAAAGAAATATGTTTACAAATGCTTATTGTGCTTACAAGGTGGTAACTTAGTCTGAAATGTTTAATATAACAACTCTAGATGAAATATATAGGTGAACAGATTTGACTCACTGTTTGACAAGAAATTGGTCAGTTTTGTTTCTCTGTCACCCTTAATTAATGCATAATAAGCAGTTATTAATGATTTATTAAGCGTTTATAGAGGAAATAACATATCTCTAACCATTTACTAGACATCTATAAGGGGAGTCTTATTGTAAAGTGGTACCTTTAAATGGCTGTTAACCAATAAAACAGGATGTGTTTAATAATGTACTTATCGGAGGCTTATGATGCCTAAAATATACTGGTAGTTTAAAAAAACTAGTTTGCCAATAGGCTGAACTGTGACGAATGCTTAAAAGGAAAGTTATACTAGTAAAACTATTACTAACAGCGTTGCAGTAGCTTTGTTTATCTTGTGATTTTCTTTGTATTCTCTCGAGAAATTCATTATATCTCTGTTTTTTTTTAATTAAATCTGAACATTTTTTCAACCATATAGGATCTGATGCTGTGTGGGTGATTTCTGCTGAAGCATCCAGCATTTCTGTTATGGTGAGTAACCATGTGAACAAAGTTTTATTTACATGCAGCAGCAGCTGATTGAGGTTTCAAAAGCCAATCAATGTGCTGAATGAGACCTATAAGTCCAAGATGAGATGACAAGGAGCTGCCAGGGATGTAGGTTTGGAGCAAACAAGTACGAGAAGGATTAAATTTAAATCATTTTTCTCCTCAAATGTCATAGGAAATCATTAATGATCCATTGTTAGGCTGATAGTCCTTCTTGAGCATGTGAGCAGCTGGTTTTGGTTGTCAGCAGCAAAACTGGTTGATCCACTCTGAGAAGGTGCTATTTAAGAGACTGAGCTGAAAACAGCACCTCAGACTGAGGACGTCTCTTGGATGAGAGACGAAACGTTTCTACATTTTTTTTTTGTTGTTTTGCTTTGTTTTGTTTTTTGAATGTCCAGAGGACCAGATTTAACTTTTTTAGACACACAATATGGTATTTTGTTTTGTTTGTTTTAAAAAAATGGATGCAGTTAGAGAAGACGTGGAGTTAGATGGTATGAGGATGAGTGAGATGGAGGAGGACTCGCCGTGGCGACCTCTGAAGAGGGAAAAGCCGAAAAGAAGAATAAAAGGTTTGTTTGTTTCTAAACATGAGATAAACCACTGTGAAATATTAAAATTAATATTAAATCAGTTAATTTACTGCTTGATAATGATTAGGAAGAGTTGCGTGCTGCAAATCAAATTCCCTCGATTACCCATCAGACTTTGATCATTTTTATAAAAGTTATAAAAAAAAAATTTTTGGCAACTTAAATCAACTTTACAAACAATCACAGCAGCATAACAAATACTAGTCGAGTCTTTTACATGTACCTTGTTCCAGATGATTCCCTGTGGTTTAGGCAACTGGCAGTTCGTTTTAATGACCCTGCTGGGTGTAAGGATGTAGTCAACAGTCAGGTCATGACTCCCCATGAGCTCATCTGGAATATCTACCACCTTAAACACAAAACCATCATTTTCAACTTTGGAAATAAGAATGTGTGACATCGGAGCAAGTTTGAACAAATGGCGAGTTAAAATGTTATGGTCCTTGAAACATCTGAGCTTTTTCTGCCTGTTTTAAGTACAAAGATTCACCTGGCAGTCGTGGACGACAGTAACGACCACAGTGGATTCATTCACAGATCCCATTGAGGCCATCATCGCCCACTCCAGATCAGCAAAACCCTCTCCTTTTCCAATCCGACACCCTGCAGAAGACAGGCACCACAAGATCATTACTAAAACAAGGGGTTCGCTGATGTCCCCATTTCTTGGGGGGCGTTGAATATTGAATGTTAGCAGGTTCCGAGGAGAGTTTCTCTGGACTGGAACAGGGAATGAGAGTAAACATTAGTGGTGCAGAGTGATGGATCCTGGCGAGCAAAGGGAGAAATTTCATCCACGACTAGCTGCAATGACAGAGCCAGGGGGTGGCCAGTGGTGGCCTTGGCCACTACATATTACTTCTCGGCCACCCTACTGACCGACCACCGCAATCATTCGAGGAAACTATACTTTTAAACAATTTAAAAACTAGAAAGCATAGTTTCCTCAAATTACTGGGGTGGCCAGTTTGTGTGTGTTAGTCTCATTGAGTCACAAGGACTCATTTTCGAGAGAGACCTGTTTTAGACAGACAACATACACTACATTGCCAAAAGTATTTGCTCACCCATCCAAATGATCAGAATCAGGTGTCCCAGTCTCTTCCATGGCCACAGGTGTATAAAATGAAGCACCTAGGCATGCAGACTGTTTTTACAAACATTTGTGAAAGAATGGGTCGCTCTCGGGAGCTCAGTGAAATCCAGCGTGGAACTGATAGGATGGCACCTGTGCAACAAATCCAGTCGTGAAATTTCCTCACTCTTAAATATTCCACAGTCAACTGTCAGCTGTATTATAAGAAAATGGAAGTGTTGGGAATGACAGCAACTCAGCCAGAGTGGTAGGCCACGTAAACTGACGGAGCGGGGTCAGCGGATGCTGAAGCGCATAGTGCGAAGAGGTCGTTAACTTTCTGCAGAGTCTAACACTACAGACCTCCAAACTTCATGTGGCCTTCAGATTAGCTCAAGAACAGTGCACAGAGAGCTTCATGGAATGGGTTTTCATGGTTGAGCAGCTGCATCCAAGCCATACATCACCAAATGCAATGCAAAGCATCAGATGCAGTGGTGTAAAGCACGCCGCCACTGGACTCTAGAGCAGTGGAGGTGCGTTCTCTGGAGTGATGAATCACACTTCTCCATCTGGCAATCTGATGGACTAGTCTGGGTTTGGTGGTTGCCAGGTGAATGGTACTTGTCAGACTGCATTGTGCCAAGTGTAAAGTTTGGCGGAGGGGGAATTATGGTGTGGGGTTGTTTTTCAGGAGCTGGGCTTGGCCCCTTAGTTCCAGTGAAAAGAACTGACTGCTTCAGCATACGAAGACATTTTGGACAATTCCATGCTCCCAACGTTGTGGGAACAGTTTGGAGCTGGCCCATTCCTCTTCCAACATGACTGTGCACCAGTGCACAAAGCAGGTCCATGAAGACATGGATGGCAGAGTCTGGTGTGGATGAACTTGACTGGCCTGCACAGAGTCCTGACCTCAACCTGATAGAACACCTTTGGGATGAATTAGAGCGGAGACTATGAGCCAGCCCTTCTCGTCCAACATCAGTATGTGACCTCACAAATGCTCTTCTGGAAGAATGGTCAAAAATCCCCATAAACACACTCCTAAACCTTGTGGACAGCCTCCCCAGAAGAGTTGAAGCTGTTTTAGCTGCAAAGGGTGGACCAACGTCATATTGAACACTATGGATTAGGAATGGGATGTTACTTAAGCTCATATGAGTCAAAGCAGGTGAGCAAATACTTCTGGCAATATAGTGTATAAAGTACAGACAAAAATAAACAAAAAACAATTCAAATAAAAAGTGTTATAATAATCAAGGTGAAATACTAAAAACAAGAACAAGTATTTTTTAGATTTTTCTATAGACCTTCTCAAATGTTTAAAATCCCTTAAAGAGATCAAGGTGGACAGCTTCAGAGCTTCTTGCAAGGTGTTCCAGGTTACAGGAGCGGAGTAACAAAAGGAGGTGGTGGCCATTTTGGCTTTCAATGTGGAGACCTGATTTTCAATAGTGACTTTTCTTACACCTAGATGTACCCATACTGCAAAATGAAAGTTGACACGTAGCTTATTTTTGTAAACAAAAAACTGGTTTTGTAGATATCCAGCTCACAAGGTTTACATTTATACATATATGGCAGAGGCCATCTTGGATTTTGATGTGGCAACCCATGAACCTTTCTTACACCTAGATGCAGTTACACCACAAAAAGGAATTTGGTACATCACTTTTTATATATATATATATGTTATCCATCACAAGAAGGACAAACAGAATTTCCAATTCCCCTCTTCGCTCCATGATGGGAGACAAGAAGTTCCACTATTAGCACATCAAACATTTAAAATGAGCAACTTAAACTTTAAACAAACTCAATAAATAAAGTAGCACAATTAATTTACATAGTGAGGTCAGCTGCTGTAACTTTTTAAACGTTGAAAGAAATCAAACAGTGATAAGGGCATAAAAGTCTATTTTAAACAACCGTTTTAAAAATTGCCATGTAAAGTTGTACATTCAGTTCATGTTGGAATTGTATCCATCACAGTAAGAATAGACTCTTTATTTCTGCATGCTATCAGTTCATTAATAAGATCATTACAAATTGTAAATGACCAGGAAATGTGCATAAAAGGAAATGATAAAGCAGATGCTGTCCCTGTTTTTGTTTCTGCTCGTCACATCTCCCTGCAGTGTGTGTCTGGATGCCTCAGTGGGTTAAAAAACATGCTGGGATCCACACAAAATATTCCACAAGAGCTCTGTGAGAATTTTTTTTCTTCTTCCTGATCTCCTTTAATGTTTCAAAGCGTAATAAAGAAAGCCCACAGGAAACATTTCAATGCCTCCACAGAGTCTGTAGAACAGTTATTGGACAAACTTTCTGAACAATGTGACGTTTCAAAATCTGCGTAATGGAAGAAACAATATAATGTACTACTGAAATTTATGCTGGCTCTCAATAAATAAATATCTATACTGTCATAAATACAGTATTATGTTTTCATTTGTTCCTGAATCAAACGAGCGGCTTCGGATGGTGAACAAACTTGTGTAGCTCAAATCTGTTAATTATAAAAAACGTTGATTCGGTGATTTACGGGCACCAACAAACCTTTCTCGGACACGGCCACAGAGCCGACCACCACCAGGTCCACCTTCACCTTCGCATCCAGACCAACCGGCTCGCTGAAGTCTCTCACACCCTGCCGCAGATTCACAGCACAGAGATGTATTATCAACATGTGCTGGAGGTTTTTATTTTGTGTAAAATTATATTAATAACGTAAACGTGTACAACCTGAGAGGAGGAGCATATGCGCAGCTGTTCCTTGTTTGCCCCCTGGGGAGGAGTGATCTTATTGAAAAGGCCGGTGCGAAGACGAGGAGTTGGAACCAATAATGTTTTCTGTGCCTGCAAACATCATCCCAAAATCACAAAACGTAACAGTCCAGATACATAACACGACTGAAAGTTTAACATGATCAGATCTGCTGAGTGACTGTGAAACCAAAAATAATCACATTCAGATTCAACTGATGGAAAATAATGCTGTCGCTGAAATGACACTGAAGTGACTTAGAATATGTAAAGAAACCCGCAGTAAATTGTTTAAGTGCAGACCCTAAACAGTTACAAAACAAAATAAAAAAAAATAAATAAAGATAGAATCTCATATTGTTAGGGGTGAGTCACAGCTTCAATCATTTTCACAAGCGTACAAAACGTACTCTGTTTGGAGACGGAGCAGGGGGAAGACCTGCTCTGAGCATTTTGTCAACATTTGTTTTCACTTTGAAAAGTGTGCACGAGATGAGGTGGAGGTAGGGCAGCTGACTTGGGACCCGGAAGTCCCAGGTTTGACTCCCAGACATTCCCACATGCCGTGGTGTCTGAGCAAGACACCTTATCCCTAATTGCTCCCCAGTCTCCTACATAGTCGCCCACTGCTCCACCTGGGTGTATCCCAGGTGTGATGGGTTAAATGCAGAGAACTAATTTCGCCATTGTATGAGAACATACAATGATGACAACACATAACACTTTACACCAGTCTGTGACACCCCCCCCCCCCCACCCCAGCGTATGGTTTGTATGCTTGTGAAAACAATAAACTCTGAATTTATATATATATATTTATATATATATATACATATTTCATTTTTTTGTCAAAGTGCTTCCTGAGGTAGGAGTGCAGTTCACAACAAGGGTGATTTTTAGATCGTAAAACTAAAATAAGTTGTCCAGAATACAAATAATTATTATTAATTATTAATTGTTAATAATAAATAAGTAAATGAATAAATCTCAACAACCTGGCTCCATATTATATTACATATTTGATTGTTCCATATTTTCCTAACAGAGCACTTCGCTCTCAAGACTGCAGGTTTACTTGTGGTTCCTAGAGTTTCTAAAATCACAATGGGAGGCAGAGCTTTCTCTTGTGGAACCAACTTCCAGTTTCTGTCCGTGAGGCTGACACATTATCCAGTTTTAAAACTAGGCTTAAGATTTTCCTTTTTGATAAATCCTATAGTTAGGGTCGGCTTGGGTTTCCTCCAGCTATCCCTTAGTTATGCTGCTATAGGCTTAGACTGCTGGAGGACAAACTGACCACACCTTTTCACTCTGCTACTGTCTTTACTTACAACCTGTTTTGTATTTGTAATTATGTTTTCTATCCTTGACATGTGTTTTTGTCTTTCAGGTACACCTGCACCAACATCTGGACCTGCCATTCTGTGTTCATCTGTCTCTCCTTCCGGTTCTTTTCAAACCCAGTCGGTCAAAGCAGATGGCCGCCTGTCCTGAGCCTGGTTCTGCTGGAGGTTTCTTCCTTTAAAAAGGGAGTTTTTCCTTTCCACTGTTGCCACTGTGCTTGCTCAGGATGGGAGACTGCAACGAAGTGAAGATTCAACTTGTCTGCTGGATTCCTTAGAGAACTTTACTAATTGGCTTTTCTATGAATGTGAATGCTCCTGTAAAGTGCCCTGAGACAACTTTGTTGTGATTTGGAACTATATACATGAACTGAATTGAATTGAATTAAATAACTGTTCTGCTAGAGGTTTCTTCATCATGAAGGAGTTTTTCCTTTCCACTGCTGCATCTGTGCTCGCTCAGGACAGGAGACTGCGACAAAGTGATAACGCAAAGCAATCTGCTGGCTCCTTAGATAAATATTGTTATTAACTGATTTTTATATTTATGAATGTTTCTGTTCAGTGCCCTGAGACGACTACTGTTGTGAACTGGTGCTATAAAAATTAATTGAATTCAAATTGAATTGAATTGTTAAAGAACACCCCACCTATCAGGAAAAATGTTAAGGCCTAATGTCTTGTCTCTCTGAGCCCAATTAAACAAGAAATGTTACTTGTAGAGTAAAGGATAACTTTATAAAAACATTAATAGCTCATAAATAAATAGTTGTATGTATGGGTCAAAGGAAAAATGCCTGCCTTCTAAATGGACCATTGACTGCCCTGATTTCTAAACATGAGTCACTGAAAAACCTAAATCAGTCTGTTTTGAACCAAAGTCCCTGCTACCTGCAGCACTGCCAGGCGAGCCCCTTCCAGAGGTTTGTCAGGGTCCACCTTCACCTCGGCCGTATCAGAGAACACCTGCAGCTCCGTCACTTTGGAGCAGGCTCCAAAAGCGCCCTAATGAGAAAATATAGCATTTCATAGAGATCAGTTCTTCTTTTAAGTGAACTTACTTCCAGAGTGACAAAGCGGGCTTGCTGCTGGGGTCTGTCTGGGTTTATTTTGACAATCTGGCTGGATTTGAAGTCCTGCAGCTCTGCGAGCCTGCTGCACGCTCGACTTGCACTCTGGTTATTATTCAGACATGGGAGGAAACATGATAAATGCACAAACGTATGCAACCGTTAATCGTTCAAACATCAATTAAATGTTTTTATTCCATGCATCTAATGTTATAGTTTGTGATTTTTTTTCAACCCCCAATAAAGCTACTGGAAATCATGGCCACATGTTTTCGTTCAAAAACTACATTTGCAATAAATAATTTAAAAAGCAGCTTTCTAAAAAAAAACAACTATTGAGTTCTGGATCATCAGAGAGTTTTCAAAATGTCCTGGAGGTGAAAGAAAACTGACTCTCAATGATTTATTTTGAAATGTACATAGAAAGTTGATACAACCTGGAAAGAACCAGTTTTAATCAAAGGGTAAAAAAAAACATATATAGGAGTACTTTTAATTATAGCTAGAGGGTAATATAAAAATAAATAACTAGATGCAATACAGGCAGCACGGTGGCGCAACTGGTAGAGCTGCTGCCTCTCAGTGAGAAGGTCCCTGGTTCAAACCCCGGTCCAGGGGCCTTTCTGGGTGGAGTTTGCATGTTCTCTCCGTGCATGCGTGGGTTTTCTCCGGGTGCTCCGGTTTCCTCCCACAGACCAAAAACATGCATGTTAGGCTGATTGGTAACTCTAAATTGTCCCTAGGTGTGAGTGAGAGAGTGAATGATTGTTTGTCTCGTTTGTCTCTATGTGGCCCTGTGATGGACTTGCGACCCGTCCAGGGTGTACCCCGCCCCTCGCACAGTGATTGCTGGACATGGGCACCAGCGACCCCCGTGACCCAAAATGGAACAAACGGGTAAAGAAAATGGATGGATGGATGGATGGATAGATGCAATACAACTACTAGGTAAAAATAGGCAACCTTTAATGAACAGCATTATGTTGCTCATTCAAATCAATTCATCAATTCATAACAAATTGTAGTGTTTTTATCAAAACAAGCCAAAACACAGAACCAGTCCATCACTTGTGCAACAGCTTTCCATCAGAAACAGACAAAAACAATCATGTTTGTATAATGTTGCACATTTTTAAAGTCACTGAGGAGAAGCTTTGGCCAGTTCTTCATTGAAGTGATGCATTGTCCCTAATTTGGTCCATTTCTCTTCAGGCTTCAACATCAATCAATCAATCAAACCTTGACTTTGGGCCATGGATCACTTTTATGGTTCAATTTTTAAACTGTGTTTTTGTAGATTTGCTGCTGTGTTTTAGATGACGGTCCTGTTTTTATCCAAATGTACACTTAGCTTCAGATGGCAACAAATAACCCCACGTTTGACTCGGGAACACTTTGGATGGTCGACCCAATGACTCCAAGGTGCTGCAAAAGCCCACAGCTGAAATGATGCGTTTAATTCTTCCAGTTGAACAGCTTCACTTTTGTCTTGTTTTTACATCTGTCTGTTGTTCACATGCAGCTTTTAAACCATGCAATATTGTTGTCAGTGTAAACTTGCTTTCTGACATACCTTATAGCTCTTGAGGTTTTTTTGCAGTTTCTCTGAACATTAACAGAGTTATTAATGCTCTCTGATGATCAGATAATCAGGTGAATCTGATTATCAGCACCTGAACACACTCTTTAAAGTGCCTGTAATGAATATGAATGTACTTCTGTAAAGATAACATGACAAAAATTTAATTTCACGCCTCTGAGTTGAAGAGTTGTTGAAAACTCATATGCACACTAACAGGAAGTGATGCCAGAGGGGAACACCTGCATGTGAACAGATTGCTACAATGGCTAACAACACATGCAATAGCCAAAAATCTGTTTAATTATTTTGAGTCACTATCAGAGTGAGATGAAGATGAGCCAAGGTTCAAATTATGTTGTTTTAATAAACAAAGTGCAGAGAGTATAAAGAGTTCCCTTATGATGTCACTTCCTGTTTCACTAAAAGAAGTAAAAGAAAGTTTAAAAAAAAATAGCCAATTATGTGACAAAATTAGTCAAATCATGTGTACAGTATTATGACAAATTTCTTATTTTTTGTATTTCTAGGACAAGCATGTCACAGGACTTTAACTCCAATAGAGAAGCTAATATAGAAGTCATCACTCTTCTTTAACATCATTTTTTTAATATATAAATAACTGTACTGTGTGACACACACTGTTGTTCAATATAGGTTATATTTACCTTATTTTAAGAGCCAGTAAAAAAAAAAAAATACATTAGTTTTTATTGTCCCAATGTAAAACTTTATAAGAGAAAACAGGTGTTTTAATTTTACTGTGACAATAACTTCACTCATTAGAATCAATTCATTAAGCAAATTTAATCTAGTTTTTTGGGGCAGCACGGTGGCGCAGTTGGTAGAGCTGCCACCTCTCAGCGAGCAAGTGACCCCGGTTCAAAATCTGGTTTGGGGGGGGCCTTTCTGGGTGGAGTTTGCACATTCTCTCCATGCATGCAGGTTTTCTCCGGGTACTCTGGTTTCATCCCACAGTCCAAAAACACGCATGTTAGGCTGATTGGTAACTCTAAATTGTCTCTAAGTGTGTGTGTCTGAGAGAGAGAGAGAGAGAGAGAGAGAGAGAGAATGGTTGTTTGTCTCTGTGAGCCCCTGTGATGGACAGGAGACGTGTCCAAGGTGTCCCCCGCCTCCTGCACAGTGAACTGCTGGACATTATTAAAAATAAATTACTGGTGTGCCACAACAACCTGACATAGTTGGTGTTATTTTTCGTAGGATGTTACACACACACACACACACACATATATACATATATATATATACATATATATATATATATATATATATATATTATAGTATATGGGTCAACCTATATATGGCTTAAAAAAAAAACTCTACTGATAAAATTTGGTGAACATCTGATCCAATCTATTTTTAGTGTCTCTATAAATACACAGCTTTCCTGCATGCAGAGAAGTGCTGAGAACATCCGCAGTGTCTGAAAACACGTTTAAATGTGTTTAACCTTAAAGTTTGGGATCCTGTTGTGAACAGGCCTCGGGAAGTTGGCTAAATTCTTCTCTTCTATGTAGTCCCAAACTTTCTGACGAATGTCCCATTTGGACGCTCCTGGAGGAAGAAAGTGGAAAAAAAGACAGGTTTAAAGTTTGACATGAAGCCAAACACAAACTGTCACAAAGCAACATATTAGCGTACAGCGTTTAGCAGCGCGTGAACACGCTGCTTCTGAGCACAAAAAACTAAGCCCGCAAACATGTCTCCTACCTGCATTTATCTTAATCAAGCACTCCATGGTTTGTTTAGAGCGACACCTCGTTTCTATAAAACCTGACTGCGCTGTGAAATCTCCCACGTGAGCGCTAACACGCAGAAACAGCTGCTTGTCATGTTTTTCACCACTACGGCGCCTCAGAGGGACAAGTTTAAGAAAACGCGAAAGTAGCTTCGAACCTCCTGGTGTTAACAAGCAGCTGAAATGTTCCTTCTTTTCCTAATTCACGTGGTAATTTTATATTAAATCCTTTTATTATCACGGTTTTTTTACGTTTGCGAATCAGATTTTGCTAGCTTTTGCATCCTCTTTGACAATGGATTAACAAAATATGGTAAGCTGTCATAAAATGTAATTTCTCGTATTAAATATTATAGATGTCAATTTCATGTCAGTTTACTGAAGCTTTTCACAGATGGGTTAGTGCATTTAAAGGAGAAATTAAAAGTTCAAAACACACAATTTGCCTCCTCAAGGGAGAAATAAACTTCCAGTTTGTTACAAAAAGCCTGGAAAGCAACACAATAATGGAACAGGCTCCAAGTCCACATTAGTGCTTCATGTAAATGCACATGCACTGATTTATTGCATGCACATTTCTAATTCATTTTGTTGTTCTTGTTTTACAGTTATTAATGTCACCAATTTTTGTAAATGAAGAACACGTTGGTTTTTATCTTGCATTTTCCTCCCTAAGTTATACTGAGACATCATCTGCAGGTCTTGTTTATTTCATTTGGGCTGCAGCAGAACATTTTACTGCAAATATAAAGTGCCTTTTACATACCTTGTTTATAGTTCTGTTTATATTTTATACGCTTTATACACAAACTATAATGATGAATTATTCAAACTGCAGGTATCAAAGAGTTTTTTCATACTGCAGAACTAGATTTTTATAATATTTAGTGGATAGATGTGTTTCTGCTCTTCAGTGAGTTTTTTATTTATTTAAAATAATAAACCATTAGGCAGATCGAAGCATTAATTATTACAGTACTGTGTGATGCTTCTTCTTATGAAGGGATGTGCTCCTTCCAGCAGAGGGGGTGCTCTACCAGCATATTGCTCCTGGAGGAGAGCAACACCATTTCCTGCCTATCTGATGGAATGGGAATTACATTGTTCCACAGAATAAATAATTTAAAAAAAAGAGTTTTGTTAAAATGAATTTAAATGGCATGTCTTGTTATTATGTAGACACCCCACCTGAGTTGTGTATGGCTGGTATAAACTGACCCAGCTTGACAGTTTAAATCTGTGCATCCTCGCACACACACTGGGGTGCATAATCACCCCCCACACCTACACACAGCTTCCCCACTCCAACAGCCCCCCCTCCCTCCAGACACCCCATTCTGTCTTGCAGTCTGGGCAGGCTGCCATCTCTGCCCTCCCTTTCTCTCTCTTTTAGCTCTGGATCTGTGTGTGTGTTTTTGTTGCACGCACCAAGCCTCACAATGCTGCATGAACTGAGCCCAGTGGCTCAGAGATCCTCTGCGATGCTGCTGCTCCCAGACCTCCCAGTCTGCAGCCGAGCTCTCACACAGCTCTGATGGCAGAGCAGGACAGGTGGACTGAACTGGAGAAGGACAATCATCACCTGTTTGGGACATTTTGAACAACAGCAGACAAAAAAAAAAAAAAAAAGAAGGTGGAACAGAGAAGAGCTGATAGGTCTCTTGTCCACCCATCTCCACCCTCCTTTTACTCTTTCATGCACACTCATTTGCATCCACCCCCCTTTGCCTTTTATTTCCTCTCTATGTCCAATGCTGGTGTGAACAGCAGAGCACCCTCAGCTGAGCTGGATGGAGGCACAGGGAGGGGCGGGGAGCCCAGGTACGAGCCATTTTCTCTTCTTTCTTTTCTAATTCCACAGCTTTGAACACAACCATAGAGTGTCCTGTCATATAACAGAATACTTGTTTTGCCCTTTTCTTTATATTTATGATGGTTGTGATGAAGGACTTCTGGAAGGATGGTTATCTTTTGTTCTGGGAAGAGTTAATCAGTGATATATGTTAAGGTTAAATATAGCACCATAGGCAGATTTATCTCAGCTCACTGTAGGTCACCGGTGCAAAGACTGGACTGCTGAAATGCAAATTGTAGAACAATAGTTGGTCTTTTTGTATGAAAACCACCCAGGAAATCGTGACTGAACAATGCTTATTTGTACAACTGAATCGTTTTAAAAGTGACAATTGGACACATTTACCAATATGTAATGCAGGTTCAATGTTAATTATATCTCTGCTTTAAAAGGTACACTACTGAGCATCATCTTGTGCACTTCATGGTTCACTTCATGGTTTATTGGGATCAAAACCTGCTTCTATAGCTTCTAAACATTAAAATGTCATCAAAATACTAAAATGTCCTGCCCTACTTTGTTCCATGTGTCTATTCTGTGAGCAAATCTTTTTCATCTTGATGGTTCATGGGTCCACTATTCTGTCATGAACATGACATCGAATTAGGTTAAACATCATGATTATGATTCACCCTAAACTGGGTCACATAGTGTGACGGCTGGAAGTCACTTTCTGGGTTTTGATAAATGCTACATTAACTTTACTAATATATATATATATATATATATATATATATATATATGTATATATACATATATATATATATATATACA
>NC_056499.1:15506928-15528946 GCF_014905685.2 Nematolebias whitei | reverse complement strand
TATATATATATATATATATATATAGACAAACAGACAGACAAATAAATACACACAGAGACACAAACAGTTACATGATCACTTGGTTAGTTGTTTTTTGTTGTTTTTTTCACAAAAACTATTTTTAATAAATGTATTTTAAAACATACATAATTAGGATCAGATCTTTAGATCTAATTATGTTCACACGAGTTTTTAGCAGCTTCAAGACGAACGTTTGGTGTGAATAAATGATCAAAGCAATAGATGGTATAATGTTGCCTAAAATAAAACATTTATGTGAACAGGTGCGTTCATTTCCTCTCCCTCTGCCATAATGTTAAACAGCAATTGATTTGCTTATCTGTGGCTAAACTCAATTAACCTCATGGCAATAATTACAGAGTTGATCATTTTCAGCCCCTCTGTTCTGACCTTGTCTTTTCACACATTTCCCTCCAGAGGTCTTGGGTTAGTATTTTAACATTTGCCTTATCGTTCATCCAAGTTTCTCACTGTGGTGACCCCTGCAGAAAGGAGCAAACAAAAGGCAAACAGCTACTGTATTCTGTTTTTCACTGCAGCTCATTTGCCATAAAAACAGAGAGAACATGAACAAACTGTCCCGTCAGAGCTGATCCAATACATGAGAAAATATATATTTTTTTGTCCATGAAATCAAAATGGAAACACAATTAAAGACCGAGCATTCTTTGAATTGCTCACTTCCATTCATGCCAGAGTTCAAGAGAAATGACAGCCTTGTGGCCATTTTGGTCGAACCTAAAAATAACATTATAAGCAATCTTTTATATCACAAGATGCCGCGATCAGAATGTGTGTTGGGGATGACTTTCAGTTACTACTACATCAAATTTTAGCACAACTTTTGTGCAAAAACTGTATCACTATCCCTCAATGCCAACATTCGCCCTTTGGCAGTGAGTAGTAATGGTGGATGGATATATCAAATATTTTATGAAGACAGTAATAGAAATGAAAACCCACCCTGCTGTCTAAATATTCAGTAAACGTTTATTATAGCTGCTGTTTTTTTCCAGCTTGTTCGGCTCCTCAGCAGAGAATGAAATCAATCGCTATCACCTGACCTCTGTGCTCATCTTTGGGAAGAAATCAGAAAAAGTTCTGCTTTGGTTTTGACACACGCATCACCCGTGTTACAGAAATGCACCAATCAGAACATACTGCAATTAAAAATGGCAGCAGCCATCTGGTGTGGCCCACCAGAAAGCTGCTCTACTCCCACACTACATCGCATCACTCCTTCATACCGGATCATTTTGGATGAATTACTGAAGCTGTGATTTGTTTGAAAAGTATTGCTCCATACATATTGTTCTCTGTTGATTTCCTCCATCTTGACATATTTTACAGTTTTAATGCAGCTTTACTGGTGTTCTTCTACAGTCTCCTCAGACTTTGTTTCAGCAGCATCAAACAGTTCATCATCAAGCCTTAGTCAATTCAAAGTGCAAATGTGAAGACAGGCTATTTTAGGCTCTTTCTATTTTCAGATGTTGTTCACAGCCTGTGTCAAGTAGTTTTGAATAGATGTGTGAAATGTTTTATTTTTCAGCTCTCTTTAGTAATGAAACACAAATATACCAGTGTAGCTGAATTTTACATTGGGTATGTTTGCTTGTTTGTTCGTGGCATTGTCTCTCGTGGATACATTTAAAACAAAATCTCAGAAATCAATCATTGGATGTTCATCCACAACTGATTCACTTTGTAATCATTCCAATCCAAGATGGCTGCCACAGAAGCCATTAGAAAACACAAAAATGGCTACAACTGAGCCAGTTTTACAGACGCTGACCAACATTTTTGTGGTAATAGCTGATCCTCATTATCAGGCTCTTAACTTGTGGAACCAACTTCTAGTTTCCGTCCATGAGGCTGACACATTGTCCAGTTTTAAGACTTTCCTTTTTGATAAATCCTATAGTTAGGGTTGGCTTGTTATGCTGCTATAGGCTTAGACTACTGGAGAACAAATTGACCTCATTTACTTAAATGATTTGTTAAAATTTAATAGTTTTCATTTGATATTATTTGTATCTTAACATGTGATTCTTGACCTGCCATTGTGTATCTGTTCCTCTCAAACCCAGCTGGTTGAAGCAGATGACCACTTGTCTTGAGCCTGGTTCTGCTAAAGGTTTCTTCCTCATGAGGGAGTTTTTCCTTTCCACTGTTACCTTTGTGCTTGCTCAAGATGAGAGTTCTGCGATGGAGTTAAACTCAAAGCAGTCTGCTCCTCAGATAAATACTGTTAAATTATTACTTTTATATATTAATGTTTCTGTTCAATGCCCTGAGACGACTTCTGTTGTGACTAAGAGCTATATAAATAAATTGAATTGAATTATATAGTCAAAGTACTACACATTGTGTAAGATTGTTTGCTAAATCTTTTCTTGCTAACAATCAGTGTCATTTTCTGTATTTATTTGCATATTTTCATGAACTGCTGGGTGGATTTTAGTGACCGCAATCATCGGACAATACCATCATTTTTATTCAACACATTTAAAGATGGCTGCTCCAGCTAAACATTAATCAACACAAAAATAGCTTTAACTCTGTTAGTCAAATAAATATTTTGTTAATATTAGTGTGTAGTAGTATGTGTGTTATTACGTCTCAAGATCTCACAATATCCCTTTAGAACAACTCACTGTAACAAATGTGTAATAACTCTTTAAATCCTGTTTTTGTGGGTTTCATGAGCTGGAAGCCCAAATTATGTAAAAATAGGCAAATAAATACTTGACATCTATTAAATTGTGGGCCCTGAATCTGTCATATTAAAGGTGAACTTTTTGAATGAATTTATGGAAGTTAAACAACTTTTCCATGACATTCTAATTTTTTGGAAAGGGTCTTTATGTTAGTCTGACTGGTAACTCTAAATTGTCCCTAGATGTGAGCGAGAGAATGAATGGTTGTCTCGTTTGTCTCCATGTGGTCCTGTGATGGACTGGAGACCTGTCCAGGGTGTACCCCGCCCCTCACACAGTGATTGCTGGACATGGGCACCGGCGACCCCCGTGACCCAAAATGGATGAAGCGGGTAAAAGATAATGGATGGATGTGTCTGAATAGTAACTATAGTGATAATTCTGCTAGTGTGAATTAAGTTATTTTTACAAAGTTTGACCAAAATGTCTATAACTCCAAGATTTCTCAGTACAAGATGCTTTTAGTTTAAATTCCATGACAGGTAGTGTACGACATGCTTTCCTTCAATGATAGCTTGTCTTTTAATAATTGAATGTGTTTACGTATGCCAACAAAACCTTTTCAGTGTGATTCAGTGGTTTTCTCATCTCCATCCAACACACACTGACTCATTTAATGTCTTGACAGAGATGGGGTCCATCTAATCATTAGACGGACATAAGACTAATGATTGACACGTCGATCCAAAACCTCCACTAAGTGTTGCAGATTAAGATGTGGTGTCTAAAAAGGCTCGTGATTTCTATGATATTCACAAAGAAGCCTTTGAGTCTCTCCTTATTATTTGTTGATTGATACATTGTAATTTTAAAAGAAACGAGTCACATCAGGGCTTAAATGTTTCATCACTTCTCATTGTAGACCAGAGCAATCGATTTCTGCATCATTCATTTATTCAGTTTATTCATTTATTCATTCATTTAATAGAAAGAAAAGAAACAAAAGAAGTTCATTAAATTCATCATTCTCAACACATAAAAACAATCTGTTTCTGTTAAAAAGATTTGCATGCACATATTGACACTTAAATTTTGTAACCGCTTTGATATAGGCTTATTATGATAGAAGTAATGCTGCATATCAATCTAAACAGCTACTAAAGTCTCAAGTCTTATTGAAACACCAACCATCTGTCCCATCCATCTACCTTTCCAGGAGCATGTCAGCTGCTGGAATTTCCCACAATGCCTAGAAGGCTTTAAAGTCCCTGATCTCATCATGCAGAGTCCATCATCGAGGCAATAGTTTAACCTGAAACGACATGCTGTCAGGATGTAGTTCTTTTGAGAGGCTCAGTAGTTGAAACTTAAAGACTGACCAGTTCAAGGTTCTTCCCTTTGTCAGTTGTCTGAGTCCTTTAATTGTCTCATTATCATTATTGTTTTATTTCTACTCGTAATATCTTCCTAATTTGTGGCATGATTTAGGAGTTAGCTAGCATGTGACACCGTTCAGTCACTCCATGACCTGCAGACCCTCAAGTCAGAGAAATCAAATACAAAACGTGTTACAATGTTTGCAAGAATTAAAGTGTGAATCAGAGAAAAGAAAGGTTTTCAAATTATTTTTTAAATTGTAGTTCAGCAGGACAAGTAAAATCAAAAACGTTTGCTTGAGTCTTTAGGACGGGGACTTTTTGAGATATTTCTTCTGATTTCTGTTCCTCTTTACTGAACCTTCATAATGTAGCTGTTGTTTCTGTGTCCTGCTTCTCATTTTCCCCAAATCTGCAGAGAAATTTGCTTAATCTTTATTGGACTTTAGACCAGAGCAGAAATTTGTTACAAAGACCCTCAGTCTGCAGTAATGTCTGAGCTGATGGTGTTGTAGAAACCAGAGGGTTGATGAGAGGCTGGTGTGAAAATATCTAACAGTGGATTCAGGCAGATGATTAAAAAGTTGTTTTTAAGTGCTGAAAATCCCTGAATTTCATTTCCCATCATTACCTCAGTGTGTCTGCATGCTCGAACGATTGTGATGCTTTGTGCTTAATTGAAGCTAGAGCTTACAGAGCAATATGTTGTAGCATCTAATCCTTTATGAAAAGTCTAATCCTGGGATCAATAGCTTTCCCTTTAATTCTGTTTCTTTTTTTTTTTTTTCAATCCATTTCTGGGTTTATGTGATTAAAGAGCCCAATAAAGAAATCCAGAAGCTGCTGAAGCCGTCCAGCTCCGGCGATCTGTGCAAGGAGCTGTTCCAGCATCCGTCAGGAGAGGAGGAGGCCACGTTGTCCGGGCACACGGCTAGCTTGCTCCACATCACTGAAAAGAGACGTAAGTGTTAGGAGAAGAAGCCAAATGAGAAAGAAACACTGGGGAACATTCAAGTAGCCGCTGGGAAAAAAGTGCTCTATTTTATTTTTTATTAGTGGGAAAATCCCTGAGCTAGCACATGATAACAGAATAAGATATGAACAAGAATATATTGTTTTATTAAAGTGTCCCATGAATCAAAGCTTATCCTTTTGTTTGTTGGTTCATCTTTAGGTTTAGGCTTCCATCAAACAATCACTGTCTAAACTGAGTATTCTGGCCACACATTCGCTGCAACAGCTTCATCTGAAAGGACTCATTGTGCTAAGGCACACAGAGGCTTGTCTTTATGTGTCAGGCCTTCAGGCCACCAGAAACTGAAAATACAGGGGCTCCATAAGAGCAAGGCCACATTCAATAACTAAACTTTTTTTTTTTTTTTTTATCAGACAGCTTATCGAGAGAAAAACATCCTTGTCTGTGTTTACATGTAACCCATTAACTAGCCTTGATACCTGGCAGCTCTGCAGATAGTGTTTGACAAGAAAGATAAAGAAAGAACGTCTGAAACCAGCAAAAAAGAAACATTGATGTTTGAATGCAAGCTTTTACAAAATGTTAGCATCCTATTCTAATCAAAAACTGTTCAGTGAAATCATCTCTTTTGTGTGTTTGTTGTAATTCTTAAAGATTTAAATTCAGACCAAACCAGCTTAATTGAGAATAACACAGACATAAAATTACTCGAAGGGCTGCATATTTATTCTGTCGCTAAGTCGTTTGTAACATTTATTCAAAGATGCAAAATAAAATAACTTAAAAAAAAACTACTTTTTAAATTTTAAAACTGCATAAGACTCACCTTTTCCACTAAATGTCATAAATGTGCAAAAGCAGAACTGAGTCTAAACACAGGCCAGCAGCAGACTGGTGGATGATGGCAACTTTAATCATGACTGCTGAATTTCAAATTAAAATAAAAAAAACAAGGCAGAGCAGGACATGACCAGGCTCTGCAGGGAACTAACAGGATCTGACAAAAGACTGAGGAAAACCAGGTATATGAAGAGGGAGATTATTGTCTGAAAACAGGTGAGTGAAGGACCAGAATCCAGAAAAACTGGCATCTATACTAAAGCTGCACATTATATGAAAGATATATTTATTATTTGATAGCTTAACTTTCAAATATGTTTATTTAATTTAATCGTGCAAATAATGCTTAAAAAGGGAAAACACAAATCACAAGCAAAAAATAAAAATGTGATATTCAAAAGGACCACACTCTTCTAAAATCATACAGTTCCCATATGGAGTCTACTGTGAGCATTGTGATGACAGAATATGTGAGTTTATCACCACAGATGTCATTATCACCATATTCAACACCTAAAAAGGTAAAGACAGGTCCTCTGGACGGTTTCTTCTTGTTGAAATGTTTAATCTTTTATCCAAAAGACTTCTTCAGTCCGAGGAGCTGCACTAGACTCAGTCTTATAAATAGCACCTTCTCATAGTGGATCAACCAGTTTGTTGTTGACATCCAGAACTAGCTGTTCACACGATGAAGGAGGACCATCAGCCTAACAACTGAACATTAGTGCCCTGATGGCCGCTTGCTATTCACAGAGGGCTGAGTAATACTTGCAATAAAAGCATTGTAAGAAGATTTCAATAAGAAGAATCCATCCAGAGGATCTGACTTACCTGTTTTAGATTTTTCTACCTGGATCATTGAGCGTGCATCGGGATAATAAACACCATTACCACAGCTGCATGTTTACCTCATACCACACTATATAGTGACTATGATATTACAAAAAGAAAAAAGCTTTGGCTAAACCTTGAAAAAATTGTTACAATTCATATAATATTACATATGACACTCAGAGTACGTGCTGTGAAATACTCTCAGCTACTGCCACTTCCAATCTTAGCTCAATTGACTTGAGTTATAAGCATTTTATGTTGACTATTGTTGATTTGCTGTGACAATCATCTTGATTTGGGTTGATTCCAAATGCTAGTGTGCTGTTCATGTACATCTAATGATTATTTCTGGGAATTTTCATTAAAATCCACCCAGTAGGTAATGAGATAGTTTGCTAACAAAGAGACAAAGTTGATTCTAAATAGTCAATAGCAAAATTTTAAACAAACACTATTACACAAAACATTATTAACAGACTCAATAAAAGAGAGTAAATCCTGCTTCACTAAGACTTTCATGTTACTTTGAGTAATCAGCTGCTTCCTGTTTAACCTGCTTAAATCCTCTAAGAGAATATAGTTGTGTGATCTTCTGAAAGGTGTCCCCAGGTGACCCTGAGGTGTAGATGAACAACATTTTAAAAAACGGAATCACATTTCAAAAAAACGCAACAAAAACACAACATTTGAAAAAACATAATTACATTCAAACAAAGCAGAAGTGGCCAAAGCGGAAGTGGCCGGAAACTCATTTTAAAAAAACAAAAAAAAAACAGAATTACATTTGAAAAAACGGAATTACAATAAGCCAAACCAAAAGTGGTGTTTTTTTTATTTTTTGTTTTGTTTTGTTTTGTTTGTTTTGTGTGTGTGAGTGTGTGTGTTCTTTTAAACTTTATTAACAACAAAAAACAAAACTACAGAACAATGTACAGTGCACACACAACAGAGTTACAGTTGGCAGGCTAGGTATTATGCCGTGCCAGTAAAACTAAAATGTAAAACTAAAATGTATGTCAACAAAACTTAATTACCTTGAAGATCCTGCTGAGATTTTTCAGCGTCATATCTTCTTTAAACTTGAACAAAACATAGCTCTCCATTTCTACAGGCTAAAGTCTAGCCTGCTAACTGTACCTCCATTGTGTGTGTACTGTACATTGTTCTGTTTTATGTTGTTGATAAATGTTTTTTTTTTTTTATTAACTGGAAAAAAAAGAACACTTCCGGTTTGGCCTAATGTAATTCTGATTTTTTTTTTTTTTTCAAATGTGATTCCATCCACTTTCACTTTGCCTTAATGTAATTCAGTTTTTTTTTTCAAATGTTCATTTACACCTCAGGGCCACCGTAGTGGTCACTTGACATCAGGCACATCTAAGAGCGATGGAGATTGCACATATCCAACATAGAAATCATATCTCTTCTGCTTTCCTTGTTTTTTCCTCCAAATGAAACCTGCTCTTAATCCTTTCCTATTTTAACTTCCATCTTTATCGTTAACGAGCAGAAATGTGTTGCTTTGAGTTCGCTTGCTGTAAAAAGCCGAGGTAGTCGTTATTTAACTTTAGTTTCAGGCACCAATTTTTTTTCCGCAGCTTGATTTAAAGGAGTCTTTCTCGATGACTTTTCAGTGAGTCTTTGTTGGGTTTATATATATATATATATATATATATATATATTAATATATATTTTTTTAGGATGAAGCAGTTGTTTTAGCGCCGCTGCCTCTGACTGAAAATGCTCTGATCAATAATTTAAAAAGTGAGAACATGGAGGAGGCAAAGAATAAAACGGAGACATGGATAAACATGAAGCGTAGGGGAGTGGGAATAATGCAGCTAATTAAAAATAATGGCAGGAAACTGATCTCATTTATATTTTATAATTGGATGTTGTCGTGTAGTTGTTGTTTTTCCTCTTCTGTATTTAGCATTCAGCTTCTCACATGAAGCGTCAGCTCGCCTTCATTTCTTATCATCTTCCCTCTTCTGCTTTTCTTTCATCTCCTCCCCCACAATTTCCTTCTCGTCTTTGCCTCTAGTTTCCTCTTACCTCCCAAAAATATGCTCAGCGAGAACTGAATTGTGAACAAGCTCCTCTCAGTCTGCAGAACATGAAGAATATATTTACGAGTCATCTGAAATGATTCTTCTTTAAAACGAGTCTTTGTTGCTTCCAACTACTGAAAGTTGTACTTTTTTAGTTAAGCTTCTAATGAAATGTAATGTCTTAATATTGTTACTTTTTTGTCACTCTTCTGTTATTGCACCCCTGTTTTTATTCCATATCTCCCAGCACACCCAGTGCTGAGCATCCTTGATGTATTTGACACATGGCACATTGACTCTCTGCTGTCTCAGCATGATGAATTGTCGTCTGTAAATCAATATTTGGTCTGTTTGGTGGGGAACATGGGGATTTAAGTGCAGCAGACAAAAGAGCAGCACAAGACTGAGGTTTAGTCTCTTCTGCTGGTGAGTTGCTTTAAAAAGAGGCTGTACCACTACCACACCTTGATCACATCTCCAGTTGCTTTCCTTGCTATTGGTCCATCTTTTACATAAAAGTCCTTCGCTGATGAAAGCAAACACGTTTGAAGTTTATAGTCTTTGATAGAATTTTAATATAGATTCAATGCATAAAAACTCCATCTTCTCAAGGGGCTTTGTTGGAATGCTGAGTCATGCACATTCGTGCACGCTGCATGTCTGCAGCAGCAGCAGAGTTTTGCATGCTGAGGAGAAAGCCTGTGTTCAAATGAGCAGTTACAGCCAAGACAGGAGACAAATTAATTAGATCAATGCATGTTAAAGGAGTGATAATATTCCGCTCCATCTTTGTCTTCGTTCTTCGGTCACTGGGTGCGCTGATACAAAGTGGAATAAATAAAAGAGTAAGTTTACTTTGATTTTAAACGCTGCAAAAAAAAAAAAAAAAACTACAACTAATTACAACAGAGATTGAAGAGCAAACTGCATTAGCTGTTAACGATCTTTTTCTCTTTTTTAATGAGACTTTGAGCACTAGCATCAGCAATAAATCCATTTTTATTTTTTGGCACTCAAACGTGCTGTTTTGTTTCTGACAGAACCGCTGAGCAGTGTGTCGTCTCTGGAGGTGCACTTTGACCTCTTGGATCTGACTGAGCTGACTGACATGTCTGACCAGGAACTGGCTGAAGTCTTCCCTGACTCTGACGAGGAAAACCACAATCAGTCCCCAGCAGGTAAGACACCTCCTAAATAAAATGTCTGTTACAGTAAGCAACAAAGATCATGGAATAAATAACAGAGATTATCTTCTGTTGTAAAAATAACATGTACATTTAATTAAAAAAAGAGCAAACAGTGTGTACACGTGTCATTTTTAAAGATTCCTCTAATCCACAGTGAATCTATAGACTGTGGCTTCTGTTATTTTATCACCTACATGTTTTAATTTATACCATACCATACCAATTTATTTATATAGCACTTAAAACAGCAACAAGGCCAACCAAAGTGCTTATGCCCAAGCAATTGTTATGAACAACTTTATTATTAGTGTGATCACTTTTAAACTTCTTTGCAGCTTCAGCACTGATCTGACTGCTGAGGGAAGCATTTCCAAAAGTAATAAAATGAAAAAAGAAACTGTGGGTTTGTGTTTTATTTAAAGTCAGCGTAGGGATACAGCATCCTTAAGCAACATAACGTGTCCGTGTGTGTTTGTGTGTGTGTGTGTGTTATGGGGTTTTAATGTCATTATGTTCCAGCAGGATCCCAGGGACGCCTGCTGAGTTGTAATAATCAAAAAGGTCATCTGAACACTTCACTTGTATGCTTCTATATAGCAAAACATACGAATGTGATTGATTGGTGATGCTTTTTAACTAACAGGGAAGTATTTGTGGTCAGACTGTTGTTACACTTGACACTTGTATTACAAAGGGCTGGAAACATTTTGAGCCTTTTCTTATTCATACTGTTGACGTTTTACTCGTGATCTCTAAAAATCAGTCTCTCTTTGAAAAACAACCTCTTTTCTTTACTTTGAAGGTATAAGAAAAGCGCGATGCTGCATTTGACATTAGCTCAACACTCGACCCTCCTTGTTCTATGATAGGAGGCAGCTTGAGTTCAGATGGTCGTCTTATGATTCATTTGCATTTATCTGCCCAAGTGTCCTTCCACTTGCTCTTGAAGGTCGGCGAGCAGCTTGCACGGCAGCTCTGCTGTCACTGAGAAAATATGCAAATAAGAGACTAAACTTGTCAAGTACTTTGTAAAAAGCTAAAGGGGGAAAAATGCTACTGTAATTGATTTACAGCAGTATAAAAGTTCTGCATGTATTTTTCTCCTAATGGAAAAAAAAAGAGAAAAATCTGCAGATGTGACTTAATATTGCCCCGTGTGGCTGAGAGCAGTGAACAGGCTAACAAGAGATATAAATCACATTTATGGAGAAATAATTGCTCTGGATTGTTTGTATTTACTTACACTAGCAGGATTTTGTTCTGCACAGAAAATAAAGTTAAAATGCCAACGTCACAGTCCCCCCCCCAAAACAAAAACAGCATTTTTCATTATTTCCATTCTACAACACAGTCCCTCTTCAACTCCTCTTCAGCAGAATCCGTCTCTTCTTTCTCTGCTTTCAGTTAGTTGATGAAAGCACAACACAGTCTGAGTTAAGTCTGAGTTACGGTTCAATTAAAGATTATACAGCTCCAAGTGCCTTTGTGTTTTTGTAATACTTCTGTTTCACAGTCACTAAATTGAGTTACTGGTGCTGATAAGATGAAATGTTTTTGCTTCGATGTGCAGTTTTGGAGCTATTCTCATTATTTACACCTTGTTTCATCATTCCTGTGGATGCAAGGATCTGCTCAGTTCATGCTCCAAAAACCTTCCAGCACTAGCTGCTCAGCTGTTCGCTCCACGTTCTGCTTTGTTTTTGTCTGATTCGTGCTGAATAGGTGGTGGACGGTGAACATCTAGTTGCTGCAGAAAATAACACTGCTTGAGGAAAATAGAGGACAATGAGCTAAAATTCACAAATCTGAAAACTTTTGTTGAGCTAAACTCTAAACAAATTCTAAATTCTAAGTCTCTCTTTCGCTCTCGACGAAAACGGTCGCTCTTATCCTCTCTCCCTCCCTCCTGCGTTTTTGCTGTCTTGTCCAGTCAACCTCAGAGCCTCTCTTTTACACATCTTCCAAATCAAAAACTATTATGGATTTTATCAGCTGGTCCTTCAACACAATTATTTTTTTTTTCACCAGACAACATGGTGCTGGAGAGCCCTCATGCCCTGAACGGACCCATGCAGCTGGGTATGTCATTGATTCCTGGAATGAGTGGAAGATGTTCTGCCTATCTGAGCTGTCCGTGGAGGATGTAGAAGATGTGTACATTATTGGATTTATGATAACAGGGTTTCTGCTTTTTCAAATTGGCGGATATCTAGGATATTGACAAATTAGGACGACATCGCAGTAGTTTCAGCCAGGGTAAAGCTGCCAGCCTTATGTGATGGATTAATTTGTGCCTCGAGCTCTCAGACTCATATGCTTAACGAGCTCAACCACAGCTGGACGCAATTTCTGGGAATCGTAGGCCACTTGCGGCTCCTGGAAGTCGCCAGCATGAAGGATTCACTCTTGGTGTATGTTAAATCGAGCACGGACTGGGCGGAATGTCCACTAATTCTGGCTGTTTGGATTTGCCATTGAGTGTACCAGCAGAAGATGAAGGCAGACAGAAATCAGAGTCTGGCGGCCCAAACAATTGTTTATCTGAATTTGGCCTCCCCGCTGACTTTGGACAGGCCAACCTATCTCACATTGCTCCTGGAGAGTTCATAAACTAGACTGCTCTTTCAGAACAGTCCTGCTGGGACTTTTGATATTGGTGCAACTTTAGCTTTTTGAAACATTTAGCCTTATCTGCCACTTTTTTCCTCATAGAAAATAAATTGAGCTAATTTTACATCCTTTATATCTTTCGATCTGTTTACAACCTTTTACTGCTCCTTTCACATTTTGTTCTGGTTCAGCTTCTTTCAGCCTCCTAGTGCAAATGTATTAATTTTTTCAGCTACTTTCCGCTGATTTCAGCTGCTTTTTCAGCTGTTTTTTGCTCCTTTCTGAATCTTTCTGCTAACTACAACATTTTTGTGCTTCTTCTGACTTCTTTTTGCTTCAGCTTGTTATGCTACTTTCAGTTTTTTCTGCTATTTCAGCTGCTATTTAGCTGGTTTATGCTAATTTAGCTTTTTCAACTAATTCCAAATTTGTTGCACTTATATCAGCTTTTTTCAGCCTAATTCATCAAAAATGTGCTCACACTTCCTTCTGGTAATTTAAGCTTCTTTATTCCTTTTCAGCTACTTTTTAGGTTTTTTTTCCCCCCTAAATTCAGCTTTTTTTAGCTGATTTCCTACTTTTTGCGCTCATTTCTGCTTATTTAAACCCATCCATCCATCCATTTTCTTTACCCGCTTATTCCATTTTGGGTCACGGGGGTCGCTGGTGCCCATGTCCAGCAATCACTGTGCGAAGGGCGGGGGACACCCTGGACGGGTCGCAAGTCCATCACAGGGACACATAGAGACAAACGAGACAAACAACCATTCACTCTCTCATTCACACCTAGGGACAATTAGAGTTACCAATCAGCCTAACATGCATGTTTTTGGACTGTGGGAGGAAACCGGAGTACCCGGAGAAAACCCACGCATGCACGGAGAGAACATGCAAACTCCACCCAGAAGGCCCCTGGACTGGGGTTTGAACCAAGGACCTGCTCGCTGAGAGGCAGCAGCTCTACCAGTTGCGCCACCGTGCTGCCCTTATTTAAACCCAATTCAGCAAATGTGTGTTCTTTCTGCTTTTTTCTGCTAACTTGGGCTTGTTCTTCCATTTCAGCTACATTTCAACTATTTTTCAGCAATAAGCATTCACACTGCATTTTACAGGAAATGCAATTTCTCTAGTTTTTGTTGTTGTTGATGATCTTCTGCTTTTCTTTAGCAGCTAAACTTCAGCTGATCTGTTTATCATTACATCCTGCATTCAGCAGGTTTCTACAGCACAGATTCACTAAGATGTTAAATGTTTCTGAACAACTAACCGCACATTCAGGAAAGCAATTGGCTTTTCTTGTTAATTATTAACATACACAACCTCAGAATGAGCAGCTGAACACTTATTTGTACTTTCCCCTTGAATAAAAATGTGCGTGCCATCCGAGAACAGCCCTTCTCCTTGTATTGGAGGGTTTTTACCTTTTAGTGTGACACCCGGTGCAGCACCTTAAAAAAATAAACCTTTAAGAGTGAGCTGTTTTAAAGACTACCCCTCCCACACACACACACACACACTTCAACCTTTATGATTTTCAGAAAGGAAAATGGCCGTCTCAGCAGTTTTTGCACCAGGCCACTGCATGTGTAAATGTTACGGGGTGGACAAAAAGCTGCTGCACCTCAATGTCACGACTGAATGAAAGAACACGAAAGGTTAAAGAGGTACTCTTCTAAAGGTTGCCAGCAGTGCAGAGGTTTGGTCACAGTGGAAATGATCAAACAGAATATTTTGACAAAGATTAATAAATTTACCTCAGTGAATTATTTGTTTGTGGGAAAATCTTGATGCTGTTTTTTTTTTTTTTACACAAACTCCCATATATAGCTAACTGCATAGAATAAAAGACTGTATAATTAACTTTAACAAATGTTTGACTCAGGCTGCTGTTAACATATATTATTTTGTGTTTATGTAAATGTGGGTCAGGTAGCACGACGCTGCTATGTGTGAGCTCTAACGGAAACAGGGAGTGCATGTCGAGGTTGAGGCGACGGCTAAAAGGAGGCGAGGAGCTAAAGACGGGTGGCTGAGTTCAAGATGAACCCAGGCTCCTAAATAATTGATTTCCCCCTCTGGAAACAAAGCCTGTTCCCTTTCCAGCTTTTTAAAACGCTATCAGAATGCAAGAAATTCCTTTTTACGTGTCCAGTTTGTTTGGCCCAGTTTATCTCCCAGTTTCTGTCTTTAAGTAAATCAACATATTTTATATTAACGTTATCTGTTTGTGTTTTGATGCTCATTTGCTCAGTCTGGAGCAAAGAATAAACCCCCATTTGGTTTCCTTTCAGGCCAGTTCCACAGACCCTGAACAAAAGAAAGCTGGTTTGTTCTTTGTTTTAATCCCTTATTCAGCTTGATGAGCCGTAAAGTTTACGCACACCCCTGAAAACCCACCACAGGCAGCGCTTTGTCTTTCCAACAATACCCGGGATGCAACTGAGGACACAGCCGGCCGTACGCTGCTGTGCTTCTGGTTTATTAATTTGTTGTTGTTTGTTCGTTGACATTCGAGGTGGAGTTGCTTCAGAGTTGGTTATTGCTTTGTGGAAGAAGAAATATTAGATTTAGATTAAAAAAACAGAGAAAAGATCTGAACCTTTTCTCCCTGTTTTATTTCACACAGTTGACTGAGTTACATTGAATGATTTGGGACTCTGCTCTGTCCAACAAGAAGTTCTGCTTTTGCCATTTGCTCTGAAGAAGCTCTTGCAAACAAATTTTGTTCACACCTAAGTCAGCAAGATGAAAACATGTTTTTCTTATCCGCTGTTGGTGGCACGATGTAGTGAAGTGACGTCTTCTGCTACATTTCATCCTACAACACGTGCATCACCTTATTGTTTTCTTCTCCTTTGACCAATTCTGATTCAGCTGCCTTCATGACCGCTCCAGCCTTTTAACGGTAAATGGACTGTTCTTATATAACAACTTTCTGTCTGATCAAGATACTCAAAGCGCTTTACACTACAATCTGTGCCTCATTGACCCCCTCATACATACATAGAATAATCAGTGCTTTATCACATTCATACACACATTGGAGACAATGAGGGGTTCAGTGTATCGCCCAGGGACACTTCTCAAGCATGTGACTGCTGATGGATTCAAACCCCCAACTCTCGCATTGGAGGACTCTAACCACTCAGCCACAGCCGCCCTAATGACTGCAAACGTCATTATCTTTGTAAATCTTTGTCCTGCTTCACAAGCTCGGGATGAGCAGAACAAATACTTTGTGTTAGTGAGTCTGTGGAGTGCATGAAGTGATGTGTATAAGCTTTCGTGTAGTCGTTTCATGTGGGGTTTTTTTTCCTAAATGTGACAAGAAGTGAGGAGCAGGTGAAGCAGCAGTTCAACATCTTTTGTTTTGCCTCAGCTGTATGTTTAGAAGCATAAGCCTCATTTGAGAGCAACATTTTTAAGTCACGTTCCTCCTGCGCCTCACAGGCTGGATCCAGTGATTCAGTAACTGTATTTGTTACCACTTTACAGTAAGGCTCTCCTTATAGACGGCTAATAAATAGTTTATAGATAATTAATCCTCTATAAACAATTTATAAATCATTATTAAGTGCTTATTATGTATGATCAAGAAAGCTCATCAGAGACTCTACTTCCTCAGACGGCTGAGACAAGCTGGTCTGGGAAGCTCAGTCCTCACCTCCTTCTACAGGTGTGCAGTGGAGAGCATCCTGTGCTCCAGCATCAACGTGTGGCATGGAGGCTGCACAGCTGCAGAAAGAAAAGCTTTGCAGAGAGTGGTGAAGGCTGCACAGAAGTCTGTTGGAGTCAGCCTCCCCACCATCACAGACATCTACACCTCTAGATGCAGGAAGAGAGCCACCTGCATCATAAAAGACCCCACTCATCCAGCACACACACATTTTGCCCCACTCCCCTCAGGAAGGAGGTTGAGGAGCATTAAGTGTAGAACCACTAGATGAGGAACAGCTTCTACCCTGAGGCTGTTAGACTCATGGATCTCTAACCAGAATAATCTCTGTGAAAAATCACATCATGTTGCTGCTGATCTGTTTCATGTTGCTGCTGATCTGTTTCAATGTTGATGTGTTCATGTGTGCTCATCTGCTCACACAGACTCATGTTCATGTTTGTGCTGATGTTCAACGTGATGTTTTTATGTTATGAGTGCTTAGTGTATATTTAGTTGATGTTTTTCTTAGTTCACATCTTAGATGTTATTACTGTTTTTCTTTTACATTTTATTGTTGGATGTAACTGGGACCCTGTGTACATAATTTTGTTCCACCACATGTACCACATGAGGTGCGAATGACAATAAAGAAACTCTGACTCTGATTAAGGGTGAAAGAGAGAGACGAAACTTTGCAGTTTCTTGCCAAATCTGTTCATTTCATCTAGAGTTGCTATATTAAACATTTCAGACCAAGTTACTACCTTGTAAGCACAATAAGCATTTGTAAACCTATTTCTTTAACATATAATACTGTACTTTAGCACTGCGTTATAAGTATCTACAACTGATATTATATTCTAAAAAATAAGTTTATAAATGCGTATTGTGCTTACAAGGTAGTAACTTGTGAAATGTTCACTATAACAACTCTTGATGAAATATATAGGTGAACAGATATGGCTCACTGTTTGGCAAGAAACTGGTCAGTTTTGTCTCGTTCTCACCCTTACCAGAATTAATACTTAATAAGTAGTTATTAATGATTTATAAAGTGTTTAATAACATATCTATAAACTAACAAAGTCCATGCTCAATAAGCCAGGTATACAATCCAGCATTTTTCAGTCAGGTCATCTGACAGTTTCTTTTTTTTTTTTTTTGAGCTGAAAATTTTCACCTTCCATCCAGAAGGCTTCATCAGTCAAGAAAACACACAGCACAAAACTGATTCTTCCCCCAACAGTTTACTCCAAAGTAGAACAAACCAGTTATGTTGGTGCTAAAGCATTCCGGATGGAAGGTGAAATGTTTCAGCACAAAAAAAAAAAAAGAAAGAAACTGTCCAGATGATCTGACTGAAAAATGTTGGATTGTATACCTGGATTATTGAGCATGGACTTTGTTGTTTTGAACTAGTTTGACATGACTGTCGATGAGGAAGAGGGCCGGCAACGGAGGAGGGGGCGTGCCAAAGAGACCATCTTAGCATCAACATAACTGGTTTGTTCCACTTTAGAGTAAGCTGTTGGGGGAAGAATCAGTTTTGTGTTGTGTGTTTCCTTGACTGATGAAGCCTTCTGGATGAAAGGTGAAACGTTTCAGCACAAACAAACAAAAAAAGAACCTGTCCAGATGACCTGACTGAAAAATGTTGGATATCTGTAAACTATTTATTAGCCATCTATAAGGGGAGCCTTATTGTAAAGTGGTACCTTTATTTTATTCAGACTACACTCTGAAAAGTAAAAAGTACTGCTGGACAAAAGTAAATTTAAGGCAGAAAATGTAACGCTTGTAACAGAAGGGAGTGAAGAGTCCGAGTTTGTGTTTTACGTGTCTTTCTAAGTTTATTCTGATCAATATTTCAATCTGGGAGAGTTTTGAACGGAGACACATGAGAAATGCTCAGCTGTTAAACGCTCAGTTATTTAAATATAGATGCATGTAGCAAATAAACACATGGGCAGGTGTTCATGGCACATGTCATCATGGAGCCCTGCCTGGTTCTGAGGAGCCATGAATCCATCTAATTAACATTCAGAAATATTTAATAATCTGACATTAATATTTGTCTTGTTTCAACACCTTTCTTTCTTTTATTGCCTCTCAGTTTGGGTCGTTTGGCAGGATCTGGTCTGGATTTGGGGAGATTTCTATAAAGCCAGCCACTCAGAAGAGCATTTACTGTAGAGACCAAACACTGGGCTGGTCTGTGAAAATCAGCTCCTTTTTTTCTTTCAGTCATTCACTGCAGCTTTGTTTCAATACCACCACCAAGTGGATTAAAACAGCAATAACCTCAGATCCTTGAAAGCAATGAGATGTCCAGTCAATCAGGAGGAGGCTCCATGTTCCTGTAGATGTTTCTTCTTTTGAAACAATAAATAAAACAGCAAAAGAAGGAGGAATCTTAATATATTTTAAATGATTTCTTAAATATGTTTAGTGGTTTAAAAGTCTCTTTTAAAAAGGGATTTACAGAACTTTGCCTCATTTCTGGACAAAGACGAACGTTTATAGTGATTCTGAGAGTAAAAGACAGTAAAATCTGTACTTTTTTATTCTCTCCCATATTTTAACACAAGTTGTTGCCTACATTTAATGTGCTTTGTTTTCATGTGGTCATCAAATCTCCATCTTTATTATTTTACCTTTTGTTTTCATAAACCTGAAATATAAATAGCTTTATTTTTTCCATTCTCTAAGAATAAGTGTCCTATTTTTCTTTTCTTTCTCTTTTGTTTAGTTTGTAATTTATTCACATGTATACATTTAGGAACATGTAGTTTTGTTAAATTTTAGTTCTAGACGCATTTTAAATTGGACTTTATCACTCCTATCATTTAATGAAAAGGCTTTTAAAAGTATTTTAGGAGCCTATATTTGACAAAACATGCAAAATGTAAAAGAAATGTGTTAAAAAAAGGTCCTTGTAGCCCAAATTCACATGCAAATAAAATGAAATTAAAATGTTATTTTGATCTTTTCGAAGTTAATGCATAATTACTAAAAAAAAAAAAAAAGAGAGAGAGTTTGTTTAGACACGTTTAATTAACGTCATAAATAATTCATCTGTGGTTTTAACATTTTATTTTTTTGTCATTGAGTAGAAAGTTTGGAAGTTTTAAGTTGTGTCTAAAAACCTCACTTGATCTTCTCTGTATCTATTTCTGCTTTATTATAACACAAATCCACATTTTGCTTTAAAATAACTTTAATTATATTCTCAGCTGTAAGAAAAAAAAGCTTTAGAAGTTCGGAGCCAGTCTTTGTCACATTTTATGAGTCAAAATAAATTATCAGTGTTACGATTTAGAAATAAAATCTGCATTCAATCCTGTCTGTGATATTTTTCATTTGAATTTATATTTTCTTTGAACAAAGCTCGTTTGAATTTATTTGTACAACTCATCCCTGTGTGTCTGGTCCACAGGGTCCCACCAGCCGATGCTCCCCAGGTGTGGCTACATGCGTTCTCCGTCGTGGACTCGCTGCAGTAAAGTCGAGCTTCCACGAGAGAGGAAGCATCACAGTGACTCAGACACCGCCGAGCCCTTAATGAAGCTAGAAAGGCCAAAGCATCCCTAACTGCTCGTGTCAAACAAGTCGCCCGCAGAAAGAGAAAACCCCGAGCTGCAGGGATGCAGTCGGAGTGGCCAAACAAAACAGAGCAGGAGGCCTCCGTCTGCCTCGGCTGTGCCCCGTCATGATGTGCTGCAGCTGGAGATCAGCCTGAACTCTGGACGTTAACATGTTGAGACGTGCAGCATAAAAACTCCCTGTCCTCCTTCATCCTCACACCAACAGGTAAACATCATGGCGCTCACAGACAGACAGACGTGATATCAACAACAGCACCTTCATCCTTTCAGCACCTCAGGGTGGAAGAGGTTAGCACTGTGCGGCAGCCAAATCTGAACTTTCTGTGACGATAACACCCGATCTGAATTAAAACGTAAATCGTTGGAATTGTTCGACCTAAAACTTCACCCTGACGTTAAGTGAGACGTCTTTTTTCTGCTGCCTTGAACATCTCGACAGTGATGCTCATCACCTTCTCCAGCTTGATGTGCGTCACAAATAAAAGAAAATCCACTCATTTCACTGATGTGTGTTTCCAGTATGGCCCCGTAACTTTTGGCTTTTGGTGTGGATGATTTAAAGAAAGAAAGCAAGCAGCAACTCTCTGTTTCCACGCTAAAGATTTTCTTTATAATTTTTTGTCTTAGGTTCATTTAATTTCTGTTTTAATTTCAACAAAACTCAAGTTAATTGCCACCAGATGTGTATTAACTAAAGTAAAAAGAAATGAAGAATCACAGTGTGCTGAATTTGTGCCAAAAAGACAACAAAGTGCCAATTAGTTTCACTGAAATAAAATCATTTTTTTGTTTTTGTCACTGAATAAAAAGTTGATTACTCAGTTAATTTGAAGTGTGTAAAGATTGTCTTCACCAGGAGAGCCAATAAGTCTGACTTCTGTGGGACGATGAATCAAAGATGGCGGATGGAGAAAGATTTTCAATAAAAATGGCTGATTGTGTGATCTATGTCCTCTTGTTCTGTTTCACGTTTGACTCAACAAACCTTTCAGTGATTTAACAAAATACAGTAGTCCCTCGTTACTTCACGGTTTGTTTTTCACGGACTCGCTCTCTCGCAGTTTAAGTACAGTACTGTACATAATACATTTTGTAAGTGCTGCCATTTTGTGGTTTTCTTTCTTTAAGCATTTTACTTTTACGTTTTTGAATTTACCATGTCCTGGATGACTGAAAATCTTCACCAGCGCGTCTCATTAAATCAGGTTTCTTCCAACTGAGGCAGCTGTCTAAACTGAAGCCCATATTGTCCAAAAATAACCTGGAGACAATAATACATGCATTCATTACATCTAGGCTTGATTACTGCCATTCACTCCTGTTTGGTATCAGTCAGACCTCCATTGCACGACTACAACTGGTCCAGAATGCAGCAGCCCGATTTTTAACCAGTACAGGCAAAAGAGAGCACATTACACCAGTTTTGGCCTCACTGCACTGGTTACCGGTTCACCTTCGAATCCAGTTCAAAATACGTATGTATGTCTACAAATCGCTGAACAGTTTCGCGCCCCCCCACCCAATCTCTCTGATCTGCTACAACCGTATGTCCCACCACGTTCCCTGTGGTCAGCCGACCAGTTGCTCCTCACAGTTCCAGGAACTCGTTTTAAGCGCAAAGGGAACAGGGCCTTCTCTGTAGCAGGACCAAGACTTTGGAATGAGTTACCTCTGCTTGTCAGACAGGCCCCCTCCCTCACGTTTTTCAAGACCATTTAAAAACCCACTACTATTCAGTAGCTTTCAACACCAGATGATCTGTGTTTTGAACCTGTATGCTTCACACTAGTTAGTCATTATCTGCATCGTTTTTATGTCTATTTCTGATTTACTTCATTTTGTATTTTGCTTTGTGTGTTATCTGTTGTCCTGTCTGTAAAGCACTTTGGTTGGCCTTGTCGCTACACACACACACACACACACACACACACACACACACACACACACATAATCTTTACCCGCTCATTCCATTTTGGGTCACAGGGGTCGCTGGTGCCCATGTCCAGCAATCACTGTGCGAGGGGTGGGGTACATCCTGGACGGGTCGCAGTCAATCACTGTGCGAGGGGTGGGGTACATCCTGGACGGGTCGCAAGTCCATCACAGGGCCACATACAGAAAAATGAGACAAACAACCATTCACTCTCTCACTCACACCTAGGGACAGTTTAGAGTTGCCAATCAGCCTAACATGCATGTT
>NC_056499.1:15501512-15501928 GCF_014905685.2 Nematolebias whitei | reverse complement strand
TAACCATTGTCCTTTGATATGTAATCACAGTATGACATCACAGTATGACATCACAGTATGTAATCACAGTCCTTTGATATGTAATCACAGTATGACATCACAGTATGACATCACAGTCCTTTGATGTGAAATGTATATATAGACCCTCAAACTTGAGAATGTTTCATTCACTCCGAAACGTCTCCACGTTAAGGTAGTAAACGCACATATTTGCAGAAGTACTTGAAAGCATATTTGTTTGAAAAGTCGAAAATGGAATCTGAAGGAAACACTTCCCCAGCGGTTGTAGTGACAAAGTCCCGCCGCAAAAAGAAACGGGACAGTAGACGTCCTGAGGCCAGCTCAGAGCAGAGCAGCCCTCAGCTCAGAGCAGAGCAGAGCAGCCCTCAGCCCAGTGCAGAGCAGAGCAGCCCTCA
>NC_056499.1:15466616-15501502 GCF_014905685.2 Nematolebias whitei | reverse complement strand
GCAGAGCAGAGCAGCCCTCAGCCCAGTGCAGAGCAGAGCAGCCCTCAGCCCAGAGCAGAGCAGAGCAGCCCTCAGCCAAGCGCAGAGCAAGCTGAAGTGGCCCGAGAGCGCGTCCAGACTGGAGACCAGTCTGTTAGACCCAAACGTCGAGGTCACAAGAACCAAGATTGGTCAGTTGAGAATGGTTCGAACAACCAAAGACGTCAGCGACAAAGGGATTACCGTGGATACCCCGGAGCATATGCCAACACACAGGAAAATTTTCCTGTGAAAATTCCTTATGTTGACAAAGTGGCTCTGTTTCATGAAAACATGGCTCTGAAGTCTGACCTCTATAAAGCTCAGGACGAGATTGAAAAGTTAAGACACCAACGAGCTCCTGGCAAGAAATCCTTTGAATACCAGGAACTTGCCTTCGAACTGCATGAGGAACTCGAAGAAGTTCGCATTTTGAAACGGACTGCGGACGAACACATCGTTCAGCTGGAAGCGAAAAATGCTGAACTTCAAGAGAAGTTGGAGAAAACTGAGAAGGAGCTGACTGCATCTCGAGAGAGAGAAGGTAACTCCGAATTCAGTTTGGAGGCTGTGAAAAAGCAAATTGTTAGCCTGAATGAAGACTTGGCTGCACATAAAGCTAAAGAGCATCAGGCTAGCACTGAAGCTGAATCACAGCTAAACAACTTTGAAATGAAGCTTAGTGAAGCGATGGCATCCATAAACCAGCTAAAATCTGAGCTTCACAGAGTCCATGCGGAAAAGGTTGATTGTATGAAAGAGGTCTGTGAACTCAAGGACATCGTACAATCAAGTCTTCAGGTCAAGTCAGAACTGGAACAAGCTAATTGTGACCTGAAAGATCTAGAACACAAAGAGTTTGATCAAAGAGTCAAACTGGATCAATCAAAATGTATGATTGATCAATTAAAACAAGAGCTTGAAGCTGCAACGAAAGAACTGCAGCACAGAGACAGCGTCCCTCCCAAACAGGACACTATGTCTCAAACATGCCCAGAAGACGTGTCTCAGACATGTCCAGAAGACGACCCAGTAGAAGACTCTGTCAGTGAGGTTCCAGAGGTTCACCACGTGGACCAACTGGAACTCAACACTGAACAGGGTCTTCTGATCAGAGAGTCTTCTGCTGAGGCTGTGGAAGCAGATTTGCAAAACACACCAAAATGCAAGTCTGATCTAGAGTCCATTGTTCTGAACGACCAACTTGGAAACATGGACGCCCAACTTCTGCATCTCGAGGCAAAAATGAATGCGCTGGAAAAGAAAAAGCCGAAAAACAAGAAAAAGAACTGGTTCATTCGGCTTTTTAGCTGTTCAGCTCATAGGCCCGAGGACGACTGACTCAGGGGTGAGAAAACAAGGACCATCGAAAACAGACCTTTTGAACCACGTTTATCGTTGTAGTGTTTCGCATCATTCCAAAGATAAACACTAAACTGTTTGACAGCTCACACTGACATCTGGTTCAGATTCTAGTTCCATCAGGTGTTTTCAGTTCCCCCCCCCCAACAGAAGTGGCTTTTTTCCGGGGACTCCGGTTCACCACTTTAAAAAAAAATTTTAATAAAAAAAAAAAAAAAAAAAAAACTATTAAAAAAAAATAAATAAATAAAAAAAATAAAAAATAAAAACTATTAAAAAAAATAAATAAATTAAAAAAAATAAAATAAAAAAAACTATTAAAAAAAAAAAAAAAAAAAAAACACACCTCCTCCGCACAATCGCCACCTTATCGTGGTGGGGGAGTTTGAGCACCCCATGTTCCTTTGGGCTACGTGGTCTTGGGTTTTTGTCCTGGTTAGTGTCCCCCAAGACAAATATGAGTCCAGAGAAGGGGTCAGACTAAGAGCGATTGAGTATCTCCACGTCCTGATCTCTTTCTCAGTTAAATAAAATAATTTGAATTGAGAAAGAGAAACTTATTAAAAACACTGAATAAACGCCAGCTTGTCTTGGTTTTTATTTTTATTGACCATGGCCTGGCTGTCTGACAGTCTAGACCAGAAAATTAGCATTTTCTATCAAAACACAGAATCCAAATGACAAGTTGCAGGTTGATTTCCCTGCCATGCTCATATGTTGCGTCCTTGAGCAAGACATCTAATCTTTGCGTTGGTGGTGTAGTGGTTATCATAGCTGCCTTCTAAGCAGTTGACCCGGGTTCGATTCCCGGCCGACGCAGTCTGTTTTATGGGGCCGAGATGTTGTAGAGGCAGGGCAGCCGACATGGGACCAGAAAGTCGTGGTTCAACTCCCCTCCATCTCCACATGTCGTGGTGTCTCTGAGCAAGACACACAATCCCTAATTGCTCCCCGGGCGCTCAATAGCTGCCCACTGCTCCACCTGGGTGTATCCCAGCTGGGATGGGTTAAATGCAGAGAACTAATTTCATCATTGTATAGAAACAATGATGGCAACACATAGGTAGTTGTTGTTGTAGTTGTTTACTATTAAAATACTAAAATGAGCAGATAGAGTCTTAAAGCATGTTTGCTGAACTAAACACAGAAAAATGTCAAAATGATCACATTAAAGGTTAAATTAGCAGAAAAAAATGAACTTCTTGAAGCTGAATGAATTAAAAAACCTCAAAAAATGAAAAAAAGATTAAAAAAATGAACCTAAAAGCTCAAATTAGCATAAAGAAGCTAAAATGAGCCTAAAACAATTAAAAAGATCACAGATGTATTTTTTTTTTAAAAACAGCATGCGTCTATGGCTGAATGTTTTATGAATTGTTTAAAAGTTAAACGGACTTTCTGCGTGGAAGTATTCTGAAAAAGTAACACTTAAATTATTATTATTATTATTATTACGAGTGGCAGTTAAATTATTATTAATATTATTAGTGACAGTTAATTTATAATTATTAGTATTAGTGGTAGTTAAATTATTATTATTATTATCAGTGATAGTTAAATTATAATAATAATAATTATTATTATATTATTATAATAATTATTATTAGTGACAGTTAAATTATCATTATTGGCAGTTAAATAATAGTAATAATAATAATAATAATAATAATAATTATTATTATTATTATTATTATTATTATTATTATTATTATTATGCTAAACTACTCTACTAGACCTGACAGATGAGGCACCCTCATTTAGTTCTCATTTTAAAGCATTTTCTAATCTTGCATAATTTATTTGTTCAAAACTCAGGGTTTTCACTCAATAACTAATTAGAAAAAGCTTTAAAATGAGAAATAAATGATGGTGTCTTGTGTGTCAGGTCTGTTAGAGTAGTTTAACATTAGTTCTGTATCAGTGGGTCAAAATGATGTAAAAGGTATTAATTTTTGTTTCTGAAGAGTGTTTGGCTCGGTAATTTGTTGACGGTTCCTAAGTGAACCATTATGTCTCAGAGGAGGGGCAGACTGAACGCAGCTGACTGAAATCAGACTGCCTGCTTCTGACTGAACGAGAAGAACACACCGCTGAAGACATGGAGCTCGAATGTCCAACGTCCAACAACTAACTTCACCGCGGTGGAGAACTGAGACTCCAGCATAGCACGAACAGTTCAGCAATAATTTGAAATGAGGAAAAAAAGCAATTTATTAACTGATTAAGTCGTGTTTTAGACTGCTTATTGTTAGCAAATCTATTCTAACCTGCAGCCGTGACTGGTTCTAAATGACGATTTTACAACAGACAGACGCTCCCCTCTCTTCCAGGTACTGCGTACCGTCACAGAATATTTTAGTACCGGACCGTACCGGCTTACTTTCATCCCTGGTTGCCATGTTGCTTTCTGTTGTCTGTATTGTTCTGTTGGTATAGAACCGCATGCGAGTGAAAGGGGGTGGGCGTGACAGCAGTAACAAAAACATGAATTTAGCAATGAGTCACGTTATCTCTTGGATTTGAATCAGTACGTTTTGCATCCAATAAAAACAAGGATGTTGACAAATAAACTGGACAATATTCTGGCAATTTAATGATGCTTCCACAGATGCGGTCTTGACTGGTCTTGAAATAAAATCCCGAGTCCTCAATGTCCAAGATCGATTTAAAACCTAGACCAAATGCAGTCGAGTCCGAGACAAGACCATCAAAAAGTGGTCTTAAGACCAGTCTCAAGACCAAGACCGGTCTCGAGTACTACAATACTTCAGTCAAATATGAGGAGAAAACTAGAAGTTTGGATGAAAATTTACATGAACCTCTGTGTGGACTTTGATCAGGAATCGTTTCCTCTTGAAGCTCAGTTTGCGAATCTTGGACCAGTTAAAGGTGTTTATTTTTGTGATTCCCTGTGGGAGAAATGATAAAAAATACTTATGGCTGTTAGCAACATTGTTAAATAGCCGTGTGTTATTCAGAGCTGATATTGAAGCAGTGATTACCTGAAAACCTGAAGCCCCATGTGAGCCACAGCCAGGTTGATTTTGGTGCCCTCGCGATCGGCTGCTGGGTGGAAGCGGACACCGTACATTTCCAGTTTACGGGCGATTTCCAAGATTTGGAAGTCAGATTCAGCAGGTGTCTGGCCTCTGAAAAACAGCATCAACAATCACTGATAGCGACTGGTGCTACATGAAGGTGACGAGGCCCATCTGTGTTGGACTCGGTCATTAGTGTTTTCAGACTCAACTGTTCTAAGGACTCTCTGAGGGTTACAAGGACTGTTTGTCTCATTATGCAGCGGCTTTATGGACCAAGAGTTTGCTTTCACTTTGCCAGGGAAACACTGTATTGCACAACTATTGGTAAGGCTATGTCGCTTTACAACATGACATTCACATTGGAGATCTATATGGTTGGAACTGTGTGATGCTGGTATTTAAGTCAGAAAGCATACATTCAGATAAGGGATGGGGCCGATCCGATCCAGTATTTGTATCGGCCTCCGATACCAGCATAATTTACGTATCGGATTTTTCCGATCCAACCTGCCGATATTTCCGATCCATGATGCACGTTGCTGTGTGGAAGTATTTTACACTAGAAACACCACAAAACAAGACAGCATCGTGCAATGTCTGCAGAGCCACAACGCCACTTTAAACCACGTTAAAGTTAGTTTTACAATGGACATTCGAGCTCCGTGGCTTCAGCGGGGCAGTACTCTTTGGTCAAACCAAAAGAGGCGACTCGACCCCGGCCAGCCGCGTCCAATCTGCCCCGCTCAGTCTACCCGTCTCTGAGGAGGGACAGACTGAGCGCGGCTGCCCCAAATCAGGCTGCCTGCTTCGGATTGAACAAGAAGAAGACATCGCTGAAACCACGGAGCTCGAATGTTTACTGAGAAGTTGCTAAACTTCATCATAATTAATAACCAACCACTATCAGTTGTAGAAAACGAAGGATTTCACAGCTTGATTGATACTTGCAGTCAAGATATAGTTTACCCTCCAGGAGATGTTTATCAGTACAACAGTAGACAATCATAAAAAACATATGATTTGAAAATTATATATATTAAAAACATAAACGGCTACATTATAAAGTGATGTAAAATACTAAAAACAGGAACATTTCTGTTGGTTTATGCCATGAACTTAGCAGATGTTTGAAGCCATTTAACATTTTATTTAATTTAATTAATTTATTCATTCATTTATATGAAACAAAATTTAAAAAAAAAAAACATCAATAAGAAAACATTGAATGAAAAGTGTGCAGAAAGAAGAAAAAAATTCTTATATCTGCTCCTTATAAAATATAAAATAACTTTAAACAATCACTTAAATTAATCACTTTAATATCCACTTTAAAACTAAGAATAAAAATAAACATGTTTTGTGTTAGCAGAATTTAATTCTAACTTTAAAACTTATCCAACATTAATAAAACTTACCTCAAGTTGCCTTTTTGGACATGCATGCATATATTTGTACAAAATGTACTTGAGAGGAGATTATTACAGCCTCATATAAAATCAATGATGATATCGGAACTGGATCGGTATCGGCCGGTACTCAGATTTAGGTATTGGGATCAGATCGGAAGTAAAAAAAGTGGATTGGTGCATCCCTAATTCAGATAAAGGAGTTATCGGAGCCAAGACTCATAGGACTTATCTGTAAATATGACAAATCTAAATATGACAAATGTATTTAGCCTTCGCTAGTGTGCCTAGCTGTGGTGGCCAGGAGATGACTCTAAAGTCAATCACTTGTACATGTACATTCAGTGATTACTTTCTGAGAGATAAAGAGTTCAGATCCAGTGGTTCTTAAGATATTTGGCAGATCAAACTACTTTGATGACATCATACTCCACTTCCAAGTTCTTCTGCATGCATGTGACCGTCTGTCACAGAATATGGGGCTTTGGCTCAACAACAAAAGAGAAACTTTGAATGTGGGAGAAAGGCCCGACTCTTACATCAACGGGCAACAGATGACCAAGGGGATCATTTTAAATATCTTGGAAGCTCGACGTTAGTGACAAGTTAGATGAGTGACAGGGGTCACATATGCCCTGTCGTAGAGGGGTTTGTATGGTGAACAATTGTAGAATTAGAGGCGAGTGTTTCTCTGGACAAGATTTTGATGTGGAAAACTACTTTACGTAGGGATCTTTGTTATGCCTAGATGCAGCTACACACCATAACAGAAGACGGCACGTTGCTTATTTTTAACGTTATATAGTTCACAAAGTTTACATGTACAGTAATGCCTTGTTTATCGTGGGGAATCTGTACCATGAAGCCCTGCGATAAGTGAAAAACCACAAAGCAGGAATAGTACCGGTAGTACAAACAGTAAGTAGCAGTTTATTTTAGTGTATACATATATATATATATATATATATATATATATATATATATATATATATATATATATATATTAGGAATGGGGCCGATCCGATCCAGTATCGGGCTCCAATACCAGCATAATTTACGCATCAGATTTTCCGATCCAACCTGCCGATATTTCTTATCCATGATGCACGTTGGCTTCAAACTATGGAATGGATTTCCTGAACGGAGGTGTGTCTCATGAACCCAGAGTAACAAGACCCGCCTCACATTCAGGAAATCCATTTGATAGTTTGCAGCCAGCACGTGAGGACTGAGTGAACAGCACTGTGGCTAACAGCTAACCAACTTTTCAACTAAACATGTCTGCTGTGTGGAAGTATTTTACACTAGAAACACCACAAAACAAGACAGCAACGTGCAATGTCTGCAGGGCCATAGCACCGCAATAAACCGCGGTAAAGTTAGTTTTATGATGGACATTCGAGCTCCGGGGCTTCAGCGGTCTGTTATTTTTGTTCAGTCCGGAAAAGGCAGTCTGATTTCGGTCAGCCACGCTCAGTCTGTCCGTGTCGTCGGAGGGAGAGACTTATTATGTATATAATATATATAATATATATATAATATATATTATATATCACTTCACCACTCGCTCCCCACGAGATCGGATGCTTCTCCCCCTCCCTCTCCGCTTTGCTGCTCTGTCTGTCTGTGAAATTGCTGTGAGACTCTCTTGCATTTCTTCCGAACCATAATTATGGACTTGTTTTGACCAGTTGACCAGTTGGTCCCTCATCTCAATTTACAACATTTCTTCGAAGAGAAGACAGGCTTTGGGTGAGCCGATTTACCCTGTTGGCACGTACGCAGCTGGATATCTCATCGACTGGAAAACTTGATGATGCGTTTATCTCTGCTGCCATTTGTGGATTTTAAGGACGCATATTTAATTGGATTTTTGATAATTGGTTCCTGCTTTTTGGATTCAGCTGGTGCTGAAAAAGCTGTGTGATAGTACACCATATCAGTGAGGACACTTCTGTTGTTTATCTTTATGTAAAACTTACAAAAATAGTTGTGTGATAATAAACTGTAACAGTGAAGATAATGTCTATTAGTTAAGACCACCTAATCCAAAACCAAGTCAAGACCAAGACCAGAGTGTACCAAGTGGGTGGGCATCACAGGGTCAGTCCTCAATTGGTTCAGATCTTACCTCACTGACAGATCTGTTTGTGTCTCCATCAAGGAGTTTAGTTCTGCAGCGGCAGAGCTTAAATGGGGGGTTCTGCAGGGGTCTATCCTGGGTCCCTTCCTATTCTCTTTATACCTGCTGCCGCTTGGCGCTATTTTCCAGAAACACAACATGCCCTTCCACTTCTACGCCGATGACTGTCAAATGTACTTCCCACTAAGACACAATGGCACATGCTCTATTCAACCTTTGCTCAACTGCCTAGCTGACATCAGGGACTGGATGGCTTTAAATGTCTTAAGTTTCAATGAAAAGAAGTCTGAAGTCATGTTGTTCCCTCCCAACGACACTATCACAAACCACTGTATCGACCTCTCCGCTCTGCCCGTCAGAAAAACAAAGAGTTTCTAATCTGGGAGTGATAATGGACCCTTCCCTGAAACTTAACAGTCACGTAAACATGATTGTTAAGCCTTCACTGTTTTTGCCAGTCTAAAGAACTACGTTACCCAGAAGCCATCAGTTCACTTCCCAGAAGTCAACACTGCTTCCAACTGCTGCTTGCTGCATACGGAGGGAAACTTTTGCAACCAAAGTCAGAAGTAATGATAATAAGCTCACAGAACTGGCAGGAGGAAAGAACCAAATAATTCTGAAGCTGAATCTTCACTGCTCATGGGCTGAAGTTGACCTGGACTCAGTGTGACCTGGATCCTGGGCGCTGCAGGCGAAAGATAGCTGCAGAGTTAATTCAGGTTCTGGTCATGCAGTGTTAGTCCGGACCGGGCCAGAGGTGGTGGATTAAATCCTGGGCAACCTTGCTCCTGGAGCAGCAGCGGTGGGCTTCAGTCATGCTGCACCGGGACTTTTTTCATCCATCGGGTTGGACGAAACCGAGCCACTCCTGTTCTGCAGAGCCCTTATAAGTAAAATTTAGTAGCTCCTGTACATATAAGTAGTGTATGTGGTTAAAATTAGTAGGTTTAAGAGTTTAGAGGACTGATTTGCGGGCTTCATTGCTGCAGGATAGGTCTGCAGAAACAAACCAAGTCAGAATAGAACAGAGTTGGACCAGAACCAGAGCTTTTGTTGTTCTGCAGAGCCGTAAGTAAAATTTAGCAACATATGTTGTTAAAATGACAATTTGTGTGACTTAGTTCGCTGTGGTGACCCCTAAAGAAGCGAGCAGCCGAAAGAAGAAAAAAAAAGTTGTTAAAATGACAAGTTTAAGAGTTGGAACATTGCAAGAGTGTGGGAAGGGTTTATAAAGCCTTAATATAAAGTTTACTGTATTTAAACTTGAACTACTATATCCCTACTTTGCAGTTTTTTACTTATCACAGGGTTTCAGGGTATGGATCCCCTGTGATAAACGAGGGACTGTAATAATCAGTGAGGATGCACAGACAATGCACAGGCGATTTGGCATCCTCAATAGAAACTTAAAACATGGACTGTGTAACAAAGAACATCTCGTTTTAAAGTCTTTTAGGCTTGCCACTAAACAGCTTTATCTCTTTAAATACGTCTATGTTACATTATTGTGATAAAAAATTATTGTTTTTAAGACTAAATGAACTCCCACGTGATTAAAATGACCTTCAAAGTGTAACAAACCTCAACGTTTCCCACAAAACTGACATCTAAGAACATCACACACAAAAAACATTGAAATAAATTTGTTTTAAATCAATATTTTGTCATTTTCAGAAATGAAACAGCAGAGCTATAACTAAGACTAATGAGACGTGAGCAGAGAGTAAAAGTTGTTTAATATGTTGGTGCAGGCCACAGTTCTGTCAGTTTTCAAATCTCAATAAACTGCAGCTGAAATGGAAACGTCGCCTAGATCAAAAAAATGTTTCTGTCAGCTGGAAAATTAAAAAACACTCATTCTGCAAAGTATCATTTTAAGTCTCATTGCGTACAAAAACATAGGAATGATTAAGACTTAAAGGCAGTGTGAGACTGCATCTCTTTAAGAATAATTATTTAATAAATGAAACAAAACGGTTGAAAACAGTAACTTGTTTTTTCACCTGGCTAACAAGGAATGATTCAGCCATAAATCAGGGACATATTTAAATATATGTTGTCATATTAATGACTGACAGCAGAAAGTAAAAACACAAGCTCAAATGATTTATTTTCATTTTCTGACCTATTTTATGAACCTTTAAATGAATAAAAAAAGTTATCAACACAAAACTTGGAAACAGCAAAACAGCATATTAAAGTTTTCAACAAAGATTTTTTTGTGATAAAGTAGTGCTTGAATTATGTGTTGGGAATGACTCTCAGCTACTACCAGTCCAAAGTTTAGCTCATTAATTTCTAAATTGACTGGGTTATAGCTATTTTTGTGTTGGTTACCACTGATGGCTTGTAGCAGCCATCTTGAATAAGGATAACTCTAAAAGTTAATAATTTGTAGATGTCCATCCATTTACTACTTTCTGAGAGTTTCGTTAACATCCATCCAGTGTTTCACAAGATATTTTGCTAACAGACGCAAGCACAAACATGGCAACTGTGTATTTTATAACACTTTTCATGGCTGTGAGTGAATATAATCCTGATGGTGAGGTAGTGTCAGAAAGTTAAGCTTTAATGACATACATTTTTAAATAACATAAAGTAAATGTGATATAATAACTTTTTATGTGCGATGAGCAAATCTTAAAACAAAGTTCTCACTTTTATGTTTTCTTATAAATAGGAGTCAAGTTAAAAGAAGTTACAATGTACAGGTTGGAACTGAGACATAATGTCCTTTCAGAGTAAAAAAGATAAACAAAGCTTCTAGAAAGTGTTGTCAGAGTTTCAAACTATATTAAAAACTAAAAAAGTTATTGTTCCACTTGACAAGAATGACGGGAGTCAGAAGATGTTTCCTGCAGGACTGCCTACAGGGAAAGAGTGGATTTCTTTACTTCAGCCTCTTCAGCACTTCGGTTTTTGATTTCAAAATATCCCAAATCTTCAACAAACTGCTCGTATGAGAACTTCTCCTGAAAGGGTCGCGGTCCCAGAAGCTCCAACATGTCGGCTCTGCCAAGAGTCTCTACCTCCAGGAGACGTTTCGCCACCTGCCATGATTGAAGAACATCAAAACAAGGTTTCAGCTGATGTAATGTGAGAGTGAATTGATGCAGAGGTTAGAGAGGGGGAGCCTGTGCCGGTTCGACCCCTTGGACTGACAACATCAAAATGTGGATGTGAAAGGTGAAGTACCTCCACCTTCATTTGCCCCACCCTGGGCCCTTGAGCAAGTCCCTTAACCCCACCATCTGCTCCCCTGGGCACCCTAGATGGCAGCTCTCTGCTCCACACAGAGGACTGTGGTAGCTCGGTGGTCTGTGGTTGCGTCAGGAAGGGCATCCGACGTAAAAAAAAATAAAATTTGCCAAGTCTTCATGCGAATTAGTTCCCCTGAAGAAGGGAATACAGAAGTCCCTCACTACTTCGCGGTTCGACTTTCGCGGAGTCGTTATATCGCGGTTTGTCAACGCACATTAACATTTTTTTAAACAAAAATTGTACAGAACACATGATTGTCAACTTTAATAGTACTCACATGATTGGGACAGTACTGGATACTGTACAGTAAAAAGTTAACGAAAAATAAAATACTTCAGACAGGTGCCGCCATTTTGCAGTTTTCTCTCAATAAGCCTACATTGTATCCCCACTCATAACAACTACATTTCCCAGAAGGCAACAAGGCCCCACCCAGAAGCCCTGTTTTCTTATGCTGAAATACTAGAGGGAAAGTTTTGATCTGACTTGAAAAAGTTTGGTCCTTTACAGTGACTTCGGCACCCAGTGGATGCAGAGAAGCTGCACGGAACCCACCGAACCGGACCAGAACCGGACCAGAATCAGACCTCCAAACCCATCGGTGAATCTCAAGAGCTGGTAGCTGGTCCATGAGGACTTCCAAGCAGGGACGTGCCACCGTAGATCTGGCACTGCATGCCCACAGGGACTTTTTTCATCTCTCCTAACACCCACAATAAACGAGGGACTACTATAGCCAAAACAAGAAAAACAAACGCACACAACAAACAAAGGTTGTGGAGTCAAAGTAACAGCATTGATTATTGTGACTTATCTTAAAAGTGTTAACATTTCCTCATTCAAAAAAACCAAAACAAGTTTGTTCTCTTCTGTCATACGTGGGGGTTTTTTCTATAAAGACCTTTGCAAAGAGTAAAAATCACCTTTTCTACCATTTCTTTCTTGTCAACGACAAGCCGAAGTGTCCGTTGGAAGGCGGTGTCGACGAGCGAACGAACTTCCTGGTCTATGAGCTGCGCTGCAGACTCACTGTAGGGCTTCTCTGTGACCATGTGTTCCTCCTGGGGGAGGTCAAAAGAAACCTGACCCACCAACTCATTCATTCCAAACTGGACTACCTAAAGTGGGGGGGAAAAATTGGGTGGTTTTTTTGGGTTGTTGTAATTTTTGTGTGTGCGTGTTTTCATAAACATTACAGATTCTTATTGAATGCATATATATATATATAGTACTGTATAGTATATCATGATGGTCATGAGGTTTGAAATCGAGTCTGAATACAACAAAGGAGGCGTGATGCTTACTTGTGCGTACGCTGACTGTGTGACCTTCCTGAGATCATCTTGTGCTCGGGTGGTGATCTGTTGAAAGAAAACCTGCTCAGCCACTCGACCGCCGAGCGTCATACACATTCTGTCAAACAGCTGCTCCTGGGTCATCAGGTACTGTTCCTTTGGTAAGTACTGAGCATAACCCAAACCTTTTCCTCGAGCAACAATGGACACCTGGTGGAGAAAGTTATAATTCAATCACTGAAGTGCATTAATGTAATTATCGAGGGGTAGTTAATTGAAGAAGGTAAAAAAAAAAAAAAGAAAGAATGAAAATAGTTTGCCCAAGATGAAGCAGAAAGGAAGTGGATTTATAACCTTCATCAGTGGGTCTGCATGCTCGAGAAACCAGCCGACAACAGCGTGACCGGCCTCATGGTACGCCACGGTGGTCTTTTCTAGTAGCTGCAGCATCTGAGCCTTCTTCTCCACACCTGAAGGCAAAGAGGACATCCTGCAGAATTATACTGCGGCATAGATCCAAGCGTACTAGAACCGATGCGTGAAGTACTACAGCTCCTTTTAAAAAGATTGCATAACATTGTTTTGTTAATGCAGTTAAAATGAAACTGATGTTGACACGCTGGTGTTAAATAAGATTCTAAAATCAGCTTGGTTGATCTATTTGAAAAGCAAGAACAAACTAAGCAAACTAGAAAGTTCCTGGAGAAACTTTGATGGAGACTGCCTATTTATTATTAAATTATTATTAATAATAAATATTAATATTTATGGCATTACTAATTATTAATATTATTAATTAATATTAACTTATTATAATTAATACAAAGTAATAATTATGTTAATATTATATTAATAATTAATATTAATATCAAACATTAATTATTAATATGAATAAGTATTAATATTAAACTAGATAATTATTAACATCAATAATTTATTTTAATTATTATTATTACTAATTAATAATAATAATATAGGTGATTATAGGTACCTTCCATGCAGTGCATAATGCACTGCCTTCCTTGCATGTTGAGCCAAAATGGCTCCATACGTTACTCAGTTTCTGTGAAGAGTTTTCTCTTATTCATTTACTATGTAAAATTTGGCAACTTTGTTAGCAAAATATGTCGCCATGGTAACTGTGAATGCCAAAAAAAGTACTTGTACACTTCCCGGAGCTGGGCCGGTGGTTTTGATATAACTTTTGTCGGGGGCCACGTTGCGCTTCGGGCCACATTAAAGTTGAAAAAGATACACTTTTCAGGTGTAGAATCATAAGTGGGCAGTCACCAACTAGTTCCTGGAGATGGTGAAATATTGCGTCTTTGTTCGCAAATTATGTCGCCATGGTAACTCAAAATGCCAATAAAATTAATAGCACACATCACGGGGCCAAGCCGGTCGTTTTGATATAACTTTTGTAGGAATAGTGGTTCGGGCCGCATTAACAGAGATAGAAATGTAGACACACTTCCGAGGTGTAGAATAATAGGTGCCTGCCATGCATTTGCATGGCAGGCACCTATTACTGTGTTTATGGCAAAGATTACCATCTAGCTGTCAAGGTAAAAGAGCAAATGTCACTGACATGAAGTTAGTTTGAAGGTAACCAGTGCTGTTTGTAAACTCACCACCGATGACCCGCTCCACTGCCTGCTCAAAGTGCTCAGTGTCGACACACCTGTTGAGGTGACGTGCAGCTCTCAGTGCCGCTTCATTACAAACATTAGCTATTTCAGCTCCTGAAGCACACAAGAAAATTCATAAAGTAGCAGCTATCTGTTAATACAGCTAAAAAAAAATAAGTAACTGCTGTAAAATATGTAAGCTGAGGAATTCATTTTAATTTACCTGAAATAGCTCTGGACACCTAGAAGAGCTGCACCTGCTGTTAATATTTTCTGAGCAGTTCTCTTACGATAACTATAGTTTCAATCTTTGTGTTCTGAAACTAACAAGATGATTACAGTGCCAAAATGAATGTTTTTGTGTAACTTGAGTTTATCATTTTGCATCCCTGTCTTTAAAGTTGTAGATGTTCTGTTACGGTAAAATATTCATGGGTTGGGGCTGTTCTGGTGTGACAGTTTCAGATTCAACTAGTTGCCGTCATGACTTCTCCTGATGTCTGACAAAGAAGTACATCTTTAGTTGAATCTGGACTTTCAAAGAGATTCTAGTTATCACAAAAAAATAAGTTTTCCTGGGTCAATTAAAATATTTAACATTTTTAATTAAAAACACTAGCTCTATCTTGAGATAAGATAAATATATAATTATTTAAAGATAATGACATAAATACATTTATTGGCTTGTCCTTTATCAGCTTCTGTAATAATAAAAACAATCGTTTTTATAGCTGCGTTGTAAGAATAGAGTACTCGAGATCTTACCAGTAAGATCTGGAGTGAGTGCAGCTAATTTCCTGGATAAAGCTTCTACATTTAAATTGGGGTCCAGCTTCAAAGGTCTCAGATGCACTTTAAAGATGGACGCTCTGTCTTTTATACCAGGCAGACCTGCAGAAAACAGCAAAAAGAGCGTGTTAGACTTTTTATGTCACGGCACATCAAAGCACGTTATAAAAAATAACAAAAAATAATGACAGCCAACACAACTGTGGAAAGACCAGCTGTAAAATCATTTGAATTTGTCAAGCAAAAGAAACATGACACTGAAAATAAAGGAGCTGAGTATTGGAAAAGTTGTGATAACCATTTTTAGACTTTTTTTTGCTAATTTATAAAGTCTCTAATGCTTAATGGCAGCCTGGAATTTGCAGATATATTTTTAAATTGATGGTTGATCCCCTTCAGAGAGTGTGGGAAGTCATTTTCAAGACTCAAACACATACCTCTGCCAGTTTTTAATAAGCAGCATGTAATATTTTTTCATTTTAATCACAATCCATAAAAAAAAAAGTTGAAATGATAGAAATAACTTTTAAAACCAACAAATCATACTAACGATTCTTTCTAACTTCAATCCATCCTAACTTGTATTTAACTGCCAATAATGGTGTACCACAAGGCTCAGTCTTAGGACGCACTCTCTTCACAATCTACATAAGTAATGTACGTCAGAACATTCCTGATGCATCCTTACATTTATATGCCGATGACACAGTTGTTTATTGTCGAGCTAAATCATTTGCTAAGGTTTTCCAGCTTTTACAGTCTGCATTCGACATCACCCAGTCAAATTTGTTCCATCTCAAACTGGTGCTAAATGCTGATAAAACCAAAGGGATGGTGTTTTCAAACAGAAAGTCGGTTCCAGCAGTCCTTCCTTCTATCTTATCTATAACTGATGTTCCTGTTGAGTTTGTGGATTCTTATAAATACTTGGGAATCTTGGTCGATGCACATCTCTCTTTTAAGCTGCATGTTAAAAACTTGATAAAGATACTGAAATTAAAATTGGGTTTCTGTTTCAGAAATAGATCTTGCTTAACTCTGAATGCTAGGAAATGCCTGCTACTTTCCTTCCCTCCATTAACTATGGTGACATTATTTACATGAATCCTCCTGCAAGCATCTTACAAATGTTGGACGCTGTCCATCATGGTGCGTTAATATTCAGAACTGGCTGTAACTACCGTTCCTGTGATGGACTTGAGACCTGTCCAGGGTGTACCCCGCCCCTCACACAGTGATGGCTGGACATGGGCACCGGCGACCCCCATGACCCAAAATGGAAGAAACGGGTAAAAGATAATGGATGGATGGCTGTAACTACCATACCCATCACTGCACCTTGTATTCACTGGTTAACTGGTCATCGTTAACTTCACGCAGACTCTCACACAGGTACATTTTCATCTTTAAATCACTCCTTGGTCTTCATACATCTCCACCTACATGTCACATCATCAGTGCAGCTACAGCGTGCGCTCTCAAGAAATGGAATGGGAAATGGACTGTACTTATATAGCACCTTTCTATCTTATCGAGATACTCAAAGCTCTCTACACTACAATCTGTGCCCTCATTGACCCATTCATACAGCACTCTACTATATCTATCCAAAGAATAATCTGTGCTTTAGATCACATTCATAAACCAATGGGACACACATCGGAGGCAATGAGAGGTTCAGTGTCTTGCCCAAGGGACACTTCAACATGTGACTGCTGATGTAATTGAACCCCCAACTCTTGCATTGGAGGACAACTTCTCTAACCACTCAGCCACAGCCAGCTCAAGACATCATTACCTGCAGCGTCCCCTCAGTGCAAACTGAACTCGGCAAAAGGGCCTTCTCCTACTCTGCTCCTGCTGGAACACCTTACAAAAAGATCTGAAGCTCTTGACTTTGACAACTCTAAGGGATTTTAAACAACTGTTAAGTTCAATGAAAAAATCAAAGCATCCTGTTTTTAGTATTTTACCTCGTTTCATAATGTAGCTGTTTTTATTTTTGCTTTTATTTTTCATTTTATATGCATTTTATGGCTGTTAATTGTTGAAATGAGTCCTTGTGACTCAGTGAGACTAACCTGTATAAATAAATGTTGAGTGAAGAAAAAAAAAAAACAATCATCATCCAGCTGTCAACTGTATACAGGAGTCAAATTGTTGGCTTTCTGTTTTTATCATTTCTTTTATAAAATAAGAAAACTGCTCTCTCATTGTGACCATATTGTCTTTGTCAGAGAGAAAACCAGTCCTCCTACCCACCATGCACTGCAAGCATCAAGCAAATTAGATTTTAGCAGCAGGCAACAAGAAGATCAAACATTTCCATCAAAGACCAAAGCATGCAATGTGCAATGGTTTTTATAACAAGATGGAGTCATGGTTGAGTTCAGCACCTCATCTCAAGCAGAAAAAAAATAACAAAGTTATGTTTGTGACAACGTGCACACCGGAGACAGGGAACTGCATTTGTAGCATGGCACCTGGTGTACAGCATTCAGCATTAGAAAAAAAAACAGGTTTGGAACAAAAAATCTCCACATAAAATAAAAATTTAGCTAATTGTGTCGCATAAAGCAAACTGATTAAAACATGTAATGTGATGTACCTGTAATAAAAGGGAATTAAACAACAAGACATTTACCCAAATATATATGTCGATCAAAGCGTCCTGGCCTCATCAGAGCAGGATCGAGGACATCAGCTCGATTGGTGCCAGCTAACACCACGACATTGGAGCTACTATTAAATCCTGCATTCACAGAGACAAGAAGCACACTTTGGCTCTGTGAAATATATCCAGAATTTTAAAAAGCCCTGAATAAGATGTTATAACTGCTTACCATCCATTTCCACAAGTAACTGGTTCAGAGTGTTTTCCTGCTCACTTTGGGTGCCGAGATTCCCTTTGCCTCTTTTCCTGCCGACTGCATCAATCTCATCGATGAAAACGATGCAAGGGGCGATCTTGCGAGCTGTGGCAAACACATCTCTTATCTAGGAAAGCAAAGTGAAACTTGGATCATGAACACAAAAATCCAAGCAACTCCTGTGTGACGGTGCAGCCAAACCATGAATGGTGTTGTTGAGATTAGAACTGACCCTTGCAGGGCCCACACCAACAAAAACCTCCTGGAACTCTGAGCCGCTGACTGTGATGAAGGGGACGTCGGCCTCTCCTGCTGTGGCCTTGGCCAGCAAAGTCTTCCCCGTTCCAGGTGGACCTGATAACAAAGCTCCCTGAAAACAGAAAGACATCCATCAATCCATCCATTATATTTACCCGCTTCTTCCTTTTCGGCTGACGGGGGTCACTGGTGCCCATATCCAACAGCCACTTTACAAGAGATGGAGGACACCCTGGACAGGTCTCTAGTCCATCACAGAGACACATAAAGACAAATGAGACAAACATTCACTCTCTCCAAATTAGAGTTACCAATCAGCTTAACATGCATGTTTTTTGGTCTGTGGGAGGAAACTGGAGTTCAATCTGGCAACTTTCTCACTGAGAGGCAGCAACTCTACCAACTGCACCACTGTGCTGCCATCATAAAGACCATCCATCCATCCATCCATCCATCCATCCATCATCTTCCGTTTGTTCCAAAGTCAGGTCTCAGGGGCAGCAGCTTGAGCAGGGAGGCCCAGACATCTCTTTTCACAGCCACCTCTTCCGGCTCTTCTGGGGGGACCCCAAGGTGTTCCCAGGCCAACCGAGTGACAGTCTCTCCAGCGTGTCCTGGGTTTTTCCCGGGGTCTCCTCCCAGTCAGACATGCCCGAAGCACCTCCCTAGGGAGAATAAGACCTCAACTGGCTCCTCGCGATGCGGAGAAGCAGCGGTTCTACTCCGAATCTTTCCCAGATAACTGAACTTCTCACCCTATCTCTAAGGGAGAGTCCAGCTACACCGTGGAGGAAATTCATTTCAACCACTTGTACCTGCGATCTCATTCTTTCGGTCACTACCCAGAGCTTGTGATCATAGGTGAGGGTAGGAACATAGACCGACCGGTAAACAGAGAGCTTTGCCTTACAGCTCAGCTCTCTCTTCACCACAAAGGACCGGTCATCATAAAGACATTACCTGAAAAATTACCCAAGAATCATGCATCTAGTATTAAAAATAAAAATTAACAGACCTTTGGGGTCTTGGCTCCCAAGTCATGATACTGACTTGGGTTCTTTAGGAGGTTGACAAACTCCAGAATGTCTTGCTTGGCCTCGTCACACCCTGCCACATCCTTAAAACGAACACTGATGCTGTTTTTAATAATCTTGATTTTGGATTCACTCATCCTGAAAGGGTTTCCTCTTAAACTGCCCCCAAACACTTCGGCCATCGGTCCCTGCCGCATCGCAAAAAACAAAAAGCCCACCAGGAGTAAGGTTGGGAAGACCCTTAAAAAAATTGTTCTGTGGGAAGAAAAAAAAATAAAACAATATTAGTAGGTAAATCCACAAGTTTTTTTTTATTTTTTATATAAGTTCCTAGTTCCGTCTCTCACTCATCACTTTCACTGGTGTAGAGGACGGGTATTTTCTGCGTGGAGTCCAGACCCATTTCCTGCTGAACCAAATCCAAGTTGTGTTCAAACGAGTCCACACTGCCAATGTTAAACCACAAATAGTTCTGGAACACAAAAACAAAACACACCACTTCATTCTACACAATAAGGGTCTCCTCAGATGGAAATCAGCCTCTGTGGAAGTCTCTTCTTACTAACCACTTCTGATGAGTTCACTCCATCGGCTGGGAACACTTTGACATACTGTTTATTGACGACCTCGATGTGACCAACCTGCGCAGACAGCAAAAATTAATTTCTATAATTGTTGCAAACACGGAGACGAGATATGAAGGGAATCTCACCAAGCCTCTGCTCAAGAAACGGTGCACAAAATCCTTCCAGGAGATCTGGACCCCAACTCCTCGGAAGTGAAAGTACAGGAAGGCGGTGGCCATGCCGGCTGCACCCACTGCAAGGTTCTGCACGGCCTTTTTGTCAAATGGAAAATATTTCTGATGCGTGAAATTTAGTGGAAAAAGAGCAGAACGCCTGAATGGTAGCCTGATTGGTATTTTGTCACACGTGTTTGCACTTCTATTCAACATGACATAAAGACACCGTTTACACTAAAGCAAAAGACTGTTGCACCGTCCTCCACACCTTCAGTTGACTTGTTTAGTTTAGCAAAGACAGCTGGCAACTGAACCAAAGTAGTCCCTCGTTTATCGTGGGGGATCCGTACCCTGAAGACTCGCGATAAGTGAAAAAAACGCCAAGTACGACTAGTAGTACAAGTAGCAAGTAGTAGTTTATTTTAGTATTTATATATAAATATATATATATATATATTAAGGCACTTTAAACCCTTCCCACACTCTTGAAATATTCTAAATGTTTAAAACACTCTAAAAGAGCATGTCATGATTTCAGCTCCCTGCCTCCTCTGCTCTTTGCCACCTGCAAGCATATTGGCCACGCCCACTTCTCCGCTCTGCATGGCGAACAGCTGATCAGCTGCAGCAGGAAGGTTCTCCTGCAGTGTGGGCTGCACAAGTGCTAAATAATTTAAAATAACCTATTTTAAATAAAACTTCCATGCAGATCGTGCGGCTCATCCATCAGTCAGCCAATTGTGTGTCATGGCCAATCTTATTTTGAAAAACCGTGATAGAGCGAGTCCGCGATAAACATGAAGTAGCGAGGGACTAATGTATAGTCAAATATTTGTGTGTTATAAAAAATTAGACTAAAAACATCAACTTTTAGTCATCCTACCTTCACAAACCAAACATTAAAACGTAAAAAGAGCTTTACTTGTCTAAATGATGTTAAATTAGTCCTATGTTTTAGTTGAAGTGTTGTTTAATCAATGACCTGAAAAGATGCTACTGATTTATGGTTTCACACCTGAAATCGTGTCCACCAATGAGAATCCTCCTTTTTCTCTCCTCTTTTTTTGTATCCATCATCGTTTGCTTCTTGCTTGTCCCTTCCGACAGACTCCTTCTCTTTATTTTTCTCACCTAAACAGCATTAAATTTTAATCAAAACGCAGTGGAAATAATATTATGCCGAGTTATGAAAATGCTTTTTTTATTAATAATATCCATGTTTTTTTTTCCGCTTTCTACATTTTTTGCAGTTGGACTTTTCAAAACTTGTAAACAAAAAAGGAAAAATAATGACATGCCTCAGACAGGCCAAAATGATCTGGGTCACTGAGTGCACTCATTTCCACTCATTATCCCGTGCAGCAGCGTAAGGAAGCAGAGAGAACTGTTCTCGTACCTTTTGGTGGTTTGTTTGAGCAGAATGACCGCGTCAGTGGAAACGCACGTCGGTTAAATCCTCCACATCTTCTCTGAGTGAGCAGTTTCTTTTAAAATAAAGATGAAAATACAATTAAATACACAATTAGTAGAAACACCTCACAGTGCCATGGGAACTTGTCACAAATTCAACGCTGCCTATAGTTTCTTCCAAACATGATTTGCAGGATTATTTAAATCTCAATAATTCTTTGTACTCTGGACTGTGTCTTGTTTAATCTGATTTTATAAAGTCATTATAATCTTTTAACAACCTACTTTCAAATGCAAGCGAGAAGTTTTTATAAGAATGAACTCATGTACATTTTCCCCCCAGAACTCAACAAGAAAACTGTTCATAAACTTTGTGTGTTTTTTTATAATTAAATATTTTCTATTATCCAACATAACATGCAAAAAAAACCTTTATTCTAATTAATTACAGTTAATTCCAGGTTTCAACTTCAACTGAACTGGATGACATGAACAAGATGAGCTGCAGAAAGAACATCTTGAAACTGAGGAAGTTGTCATAAATTACATAAGCACACGCACGGAGCCTCTGCCTCTCTTGGGAGCCCAAACAACTGAGGAATGATGCATAAACACACACACAGACAGTTTGTTTGTTTCTTTGAGGTTTTCAGGGGTTGATGTGTGCTCTGAAGTTGACCGTTTTCCCACGACACATCTGCAGAAAAGCTGCATGAGCCACAAAGTGATAACGAACCAAAGCATTTGACAAGAAGCACTTTGAGAAGTTTGCTACCAAACAAAAACAGCATCATACCAAAGTGGGGGTCCTGCAGATGCAGAAAGTGGCTGAGACCCAGCCAGCAGTGCGCACTCGGTGCCGAAGGGGCCACGCGCTCGCAGAGAAGAGTCCCATGTCAGGTTTGTTGCAGGAAGGGGATCCACCTGACCGGTCCAGATCCTGGATGTGGTTCCTCTCAGTCCGCAGCAGAACAATTAAAGCCCAAGCAGATTGGATCGGCCGGGGGGACGCTGCGCTCTGCGCTCATTGGACCAGAAGAGCGCACCTTTTAAACAACTGTCACTATCGCGAGACCTTTTTTTTTTTTTTTTTCGTCCTAAAAGGTACTTTTTAATCATTTTTAATATGCTGTACATATATAAAGCTGTTAATAATGTTTTATATGATTGTTTAATAAAAGTGTAATGTTTTCATCTGCTGTGCTTTGACTTAATTCATCTTTTATAAGTCTGTTCTTAAACTCTATAAAATCTTTCAGCACAGATTACATTACAATGTTAATGACTTTTTGTCTTCACGGTGATTTAATACAATAAAGTGATCTGTAAATAAAAACATATTTGACTGCTCCTGTGCAGCTGTCTGACAGGAATCACAAAGAGATCATGGTGTTTGTTATTTCACCCCCACAACATGATGAGGTGTCACAAATAATCAAAACAGAGAAGATGAATATAAGAGAGCAATTTCATTATTAGTCCAAAATAGATTACATAATGTTAAGAAGGGATTTAAAGAAATTATATGATCTCCTGGCTTTAAGACCCTTTAAGAATCATTAGAAAGAGAAATTTATTCAACTCAAATAGTTTCAACATTTATTTTTACTTTTTTTTTTAAATTATTGGTTAAAAATGAATCAGAGCTGCGGTTTTAATGTCCATATGTCCTGTTCAAGTACAGTCAAATAGGAAAATCAGAGGACTTCTCTGTCCCAGAATAAATAAATAAAAAAATCTCTAAATCAGAATATTAATTAAAACAGCAGAAAACTGCTATGACTCCATCTCCCGTTATCATAAATGACCTTAGCCAGCAAACGACGGCACAGCAGGTATGTATTACTTCAAGGAGTTAAAGCCTTTAATAATTTGAACGTTACCACCGTTAGATGACCAATCTGTGAAATAAAGCCCAGATTAAATGAATTTCATGAATTTATTCATGCAGTGAAAGGATGTCGCATGGCTTTCAAATAAAAAATATGAACAGTGCATCATGCTGCTGAAAACAGCCAAAATATAATTTTCAACAATTATAGTCCACATTTACACAACTTCACCATGTGATATATATATTACCTCTTGACAGAATTTGTTCTCAGTATTGTAAGACTGAAGGAACTGACTTGATGGTATTAAGACATTTGGCTAACAGAATTAGCGCACACAGCATGATCAGCTGTCTGCTACACTGCATGGCACAGAAAGATAAAAAACACAAATATGTTCAGTTTTAAATGAAAGGAAAACCTCTTAGTTGAAACTGTGCTGTAGATACATGCTATGAATAAATAAATATATGTTGTCAGGACGTAACTGTATGTACAGATGTTTTTGACACATCAGCTTTAAATATGTTTAGCATCCAGAGTGTCAAACATGTGGGAGAGCTGACTGTAAAAATAACAGTAAGGCCTGAAAATATCAATTTAAGACTTGATAAAATCTTAAAACAGATCAATAAGTCATCGTTTAAATCAAAGAGTGAACTGCAGAAAGAAAACTTACAACGATCACACAGTTAATCACAACATCTGTTAGTGACACCATCTTTAAACAAAACGGTTCCCAGAGACGTCAGCTGAGCTCGATTTTAGCGTTGTGTGAAAACCATCAAACAGGATACTGAAGAACTTGTGTTCTGTTGAACTAGAAGCTGGAAATACTCGGTACTTTGTAAGACAGGACAGCCTTTAAGAAGTCTGCAGACTGGCCATGTGGTGTAACTGAGCAGAAACTTGTCCTTGAGAAATAATTCCTCCAAATTACATTACAACTGTAAATTTATACGAGCAGACATGAACGAAAACACTCACATACAGACAGAGCATTTAGCACATCAACAGTTATTACTAAATGTAAGATTTAATTAATTACACATGGGTTTATAAATTCATTGAGACATTAGAAAACATGAAACGCTCAAGACAAACGCCTGACGGTAGTTTTACGATTTGACCAAATCTCCTGGATCCACAGGTGAGCAAGAGTCTTCATTTCTGGAGTCCACCGTCCTTCTGATCTGGCACCTCGTCCTGTTTCCTCTCGGTCATCCGTGCACATCGTGGGCACGTAGTGGAGTTGTCATAGTAACAATCTCTAAAGACGCACAGCAAATCAAAGCGATTATCGTCCGTTTCTTTAACATGCTGCTTCCTTCACATGAAAGTCTAAAGCCCAGACAAGAGAGCACATGAGACAAACCCTTTTATTTATTTATTTTTCTTTGAAGTCACTTTTGAGGCATTTCTTTCCATTACGGCTCCATTTTAATCCATATAAATATATAACAGTTGTTGGTTTTAGTTTGAATGGGTGGAGGCGACTAACCTGTGGAATACAGCCGAGCAGTCCTGGCACACCAACGTATGACTGTCGAAAGGAAACAAGATGTCTCCCTCCTTACAGAGCTCACACACAAATCCTTTGGCCTGACAGCGCTTCACACGCACACACACACACGCACGCACACACACATTTAGCGAGCATACAAGAAGGACAAGGGGGAAAAAAGAGTTTCACACAGATATAACTCTTGACAGATTCAATACACTTCATCCCACACTACAGATGTTTCAAAGCCCCTCACCAGAAATTGAAAACTTTTATAAAAAATTGTTTACAATCAAACTAAATAAAGCACAACATCCTAAAATTATGTTTTTGAGCAACTGAATGCAGTTAAATGCAAAGATAATTTATAAAACTCCAAAGACCTCCAACCAATAACATACAAGACCAAACTACTCCTCTTTAAAAGTCTCTATATAAAGTTTACACTTAAAGACAAATAAATATTTGACTGGCTGGCAAAATTAAACTGTCAGCTTTAACGTGTTTTCCGTCGATGATGTAGTCTGTGTGTTAATATAAAACATCATGTGGACAAACCTGTATAACACCTTAGTTTTCTTTTGTTTTAATTTAATTTATTCCAGTAACCTAATTGAGACGCAGAAGCTCATTCTTAAAGAAAGGCCCGTTTCAATTGAGCATACAAGATAAAGTCATATTTATATACCGTAGTTTAAATGATGTAGAAAGTTACCAATTCGAAACTAGGGCTGAACAATTAATTGCAATTGCAATAATAATATCGCAATATGATTTTCTAATCACAAAGGCTGCAATTTGACTGGTCACGTGAGTTGCGAGTGAGCAGAGCGGAGCAAAGCAGAGCAGGGAGCGGGAGAAGTCAACGCTGCGTTTTAACCGGTTGCACGATGGTGTCAGGCTCGACAGACGCTGACACATCTGAAAGTTTGGTACCAAAGAGGAGCAGCACGTCCGTTGTTTGGGATTATTTTGGCTATAAAAAAAGAAGACGCTGCGCAACGAGGTAACACCACGAATCTTTATCAACACTTAAAAAAACAGCACAAAGCCATTTACGATAACAGTTGATCCACTCTGAGAAGGTGCTATTTATAAGACTGAGCTGAATACAGCACCTCAGACTGAGGAAGTCTTTCAGATGGAAGACGAAACGTTTCTACATTTTTTTTGTTTTGCTTTGTTTTGTTTTTTGAATGTCCAGAGGACCAGACTTAACTTTTATAGATTTTTCTATAAAAGAAACAAATGAAATGCTGCCTGAAAGGACTGCTGAACAGCCATTAGACAATTTCCTGATCCTCGAGAAAGCAGCTGCTCTCGAGGTTTGAGCTGCACTGTTCGCAGTCAGTGAGACTCAAGTAAAGCTCCGCAGTCCGACTTGTATAGTCAGTGTCTCCCCTACATTATACAAGCAGGGTGCCCTGCCGCGTCAACAGAACCGAGCGCACAGTCTACTGAACCGAACTGCGCGCACCCCCGCCCCACCCGCTTGCACTGACGTGGCTCCAAGTTAGCTGCGCGCTAGCTAAAAAGCTAAAAGCAACGTCTTCCCTGACGCTGAACCCTCACGCTGACCGGCTCAAAAACTGTTGGGACAATGAGCGCTCAGCTCTGATGCGTCTGTTCATGCCTTCACCTTTACAATTTGAATATCACTGCATGACCCACGCGAGCGTAATCTGCTGACCACTGCATGCTGGGATGACGTATTTATGCCAAGAAATTAGTATATCATATCATTTATTTTCCCGGGCAAGTTTTTTTTACTGGTACTATCGTGAATGATATGATATGGCGCAGCCCTAGTTCATAGTAAAAGACATGATGCCCATTAATATAGTGACCAAGCCTGGGTTTACGGCTTTGGTAAACAATGGCGAAGCGGTACAGAATGCTCTCGAACACACATTTTAGCCAAGTTGCTATCCCGGAGCTAAGCAAAAAAAATGCAAAAACAAGAGTTGCAGCTGAGCTGAAAACAGTGGAGTTTTTTTGCAACGGAAACAGATTGATTTATTGCTTGTGTTTGTTGAAAAATACATGAGAAGAAGACATTGAAAAACAATCGCATATTAAATCGTAATCTAAATATTGATGTAAAAATAATCACTATTAGAATATTTTCCAAAATTGTTCAGTCCTATTGCACACTGAAAAGTCTGGACATAGGAGCAATTCTAAGCAGGCATTTGCAAATTCAATATCAAAAATTGTCATCACTTAATACAAAACATTCAAAATACATCAAAGAAAGGTACATTATCTTACTGTCAAAAGATTTAATGTACAGCTGTAACAACTCTCTAAATAACCGCTTAAAATGTAGTTTAGTTTAAATAAAACAAGCCTATTTTCTTTTATTTGTTGAATAAAATGTTAAAATGTCATATTTTAATTCTCCGTTACAGTATGAGCTCACCTCACAGTCTAGTTTGATGTGTTTAGCAAAAGTTGTGTGGATCTCAGTGAGGGAGCAGCCGAGTCTGCCGATGGAGATGTCGATCAGATCCTGCAGCGAGTACATGTCATCATTCTCCACAAAGTGCTGTCGATCTTGTAGCTGACGAACAAACGGTGTATTTAGTGACTTGTTCTCATAATGAGATATCGACATAGTGCATGTCAACAACCTGTGAGCAATAATATATGTCACCACAAGGTGGCGGTGTTATGAAACATTTTACAGCGGTCAGCGTGAATGACTGTTTAAGAATTCAAACAAAGCTCTGAGTTATTTGGTAAATAGATCATTTAAATAGTTACTGACTTGAAGTAGCAGCCGAGCTTCCATTGCCTCTTTGCAAGTTAAAAAATAGGGTTTCATCAGCAGGATATCCTGACGGAGCTTCTGTAAGAAGCACCGAAAGACAAACACACACAGATTATCTTAATGCAAAGAGCTGCAAGTTCTCTCTCCCTGCATGTTTGTAACAATTCATACCAAAATGCATGTTTTCCTCACTAATTATCATTTGCCTGCACAAAGGACAAAGAGTAGCTCTTTTCACATAAAAGTTGTGCCTTATTGGCATAAAGACAGCTCAAAGCTGCTGTTGTTCCATCTCATTCAAACTCAGCTTTATGCCAACGTGTGCTTACACCAAACAAGGCGAGTGAAAATGTCTTTGCTTAGAGAAACGTGCAGCACATCCTAACTCACACTACACATAACACCAACTCCAGCCTGTGACTGCCTCTGTTGGCAGCTTAGAGGCAACTCGGCAGTGGAAAAGCCTTCTTTCTCCATCCCACTGTCTTATTTTCACACACTAATGCTCAGTGATGGCGTTTAACTCCAGGTTTAAAAGCTGTTGTGTGAAAAGGGCAATAAAGAGTCGTCAGCGTTCCAAAGACTAAGAACTCTACATTAAGACATGGATACATGTGCAAATAAACTAATGTCTTTATAGAAAAAAATACATTTCTTTTGAAGGTCTTCACTCAACTTGCAAAAAATTCAAACTACTCACCCTGATCTCAACCAGTTCCTCCACAAAATTGAAGAGCAGCGGATTGATTTCTTTCAGCTTCAACACCGGACGCGACATCATGAGTGCCAAATAGCGCAACGAGGAGCGACAGACCTGAAACAGAGTCACGTTGTTACTTTAGCCAGCTTCACTTTTCATTTGACCTTTGTGCTCATAGCTAAAAAGGAATATGGTAATTTATCATTTTTAGAAGTTTACTGATCATTGCAGCAATGATGCAGCGTTTTCACAAACACACATTGTTTTGTGAAATACCCGGTGATTTGAGAGCAACGCTCCTTCTGTCCTGAATTTAAATTTTTAAAAAGGGTTGTAAAATCTGCTTAGCTTCCATAAACTAATATTTCTGTTCGTAATCTGGTTTAAATGTCACTGTATCTTGTGGATTTATTTTTCCAAACATCACAAGCTCCTTCGTTGAGCTACTGACAGCTCAAAGTTTCTGTGGTATTCCTTCTAACCAGCAAACTGATGAGATTAGAGGAGGGTCTAAAGATTTCTGAGTGCTTCTATACAGTATGATAGAGTTTGTACATTTATTCTGTTTGTGCCTTGTACAAAATAAAAAAAAAAGGTTTGTAAGCTCAATCATCCAGATAGATAACAACAAATGGGACAGATCTGGTTGGCAGGCCGCAGACTGACGAAGTCCTCTAGATGGGGGATGAAACGTTTCTCATTTCAAAGAAACTGGTCCAGATGACATGATTTAACCTTTTTCTTGTACAAAATGGTCATATTGTCATATTACTACAGCTGCAGATGTGGGTCTTTTTTAGAGGTAAACATAGTAAAGTATACAGCCTGATCTAATTATGTAGTAATATCCACAAGTCAACACTTAACTGGTGCATTCCATTTGTACTGAGTTCCAAGTCAGGAAGATTAACTGAAGTTGAATTACTCTGCATGTGATCATTTACAACGACACAAGCAAAGTGAGAAATTCAACTAGGTGCCATCATAAAGAGAGACCTGCGTCATGTCACCACATAAACTGCTGACAAACTGCTCCAAGCACCTGATGTTTGTCAACATGTTGATTGTATGTGGGTGTGGCTGCTGAGGATACCTTGCGTGGTTCAAACTCCCAGTTGTGAATGACACGAGCAGGTACGACGGCGGTGTCGTTCCAGTGGCACGTGCTGCAGTAGTACTGGCCTGTGTAGTCGCACTGTCGGGCCTCACTCGGTACACCCCCTGAAAGATAAATATGCTGCATTTACTTGAATAAAAGGAAGGCATGAACTTAGTAAAATATCAAACCACATCTCAGCTTCATTCATTTAAGTCAGAGATCCTAGTTGTAACCAGCGATTCATTTGTAAACCGATCGATGTTGGAACGCAGGCGGGCCAGCGGGGGGTGGGTCCTGTGGAACGCACATGCTCACAAGACAAGAACCTGACAAGTTGTTTAATGACATAAAATATGTTTTGTTAGCAAAGAATAGAGTGCTAACATTTATTAAACATTACTTCTGCATTTACACAAAAAAAACATAAAAATTGTGCTTTGACAAACTAAAACACTAAAAATGTTGTTAAAGCGAAAGAGGAAAAGAGGGGCGGGTATCGCTCTTGCTATGAGTTTATACTCTTTGTTGCATGAGTGACAAGTGTCCAGAGCGTCATAAAAACTGCAGCGGAGGTGTCGGTAGGCCTGTCGCAATAAACAATAAATCAATTAATCGCATGATAAATGAAAATTAATCAACCACATTTTCATTTAACGGCTTATCGTGTCTTTGTGTCTCTCTTTCTACTGAAGACAATGGATGACAAAAAGCTCAACTCTGGTGCTCTTCACTGAGCCCTCCCTTTCTCTTTAAAATCCGTTTTAACCGTCCAAAAATCGCGTTTCTGGGCGTGCTCAGTCGGCTCCTCCGAGACGGGCATTCTGAGCGCGTCTGACTGAAATCAGACTGTCTGCTTCGGACTGAACGAGAGAAACACACCGCTGAAGCCACGGAGCTCGAACATCCAACGTAAAACTAACTTTACCGCGGTGCCTGGCTAAACAATCCTCGTGCGATTTAATGTGGTGCTTTTTCAAATGTTTATTAAGTTCGACCGAGCTTCCCCTCTCAGTGCAGCGGCTCTGCAGACATTGCACGTTGCTGTCTTGCGGTGTTTAGTGTAAAATACTTTCACACAGCGGACACGTTACGATGAAAAGTTGGTTAGCCGTTAGCAACAGTGCTGCTCAGTGCTCAGCCCTCAAAAGAGCATTTACTCACGTTGTAGCTGCAAACGATGAAATGGATTTCCTGAATGTGATGTAGGTCTCATTACTCTGGGCTTCATGAAACATGCCTCCGTTCAGGAAATCCATTCCATAGTTTGAAGCCAACCTGCAGAGCAGGTCATCAGACACAGGCATGCATCATGGATCGGAAAGATCGGCAGGTTGGATCGGAAAAATCCGATACGTAAATTATGCTGGTATCAAAGGCCGATACCGGATTGGCCCCATCCCTAATTAAAAAGCTTTGAAAACATTTTTTTCTTTATCAAATCTACTGAACTTTGTAAAATTGAACTCACTCAGTGAAATAGGTGCGCGACATTCTGCACAACGGTAGTCCTGACGATCGAGTCCTATTTCTGGGCAGATACTGAGTTCATACTCCGACTGGTGGCTCACCTTTGACCTGACACAGGGCTTTGTGATCAGGTTCATGCACTTACTGTGGCAACGATAATAGCAACCTGAAAAACAAAAAGGCACAATGACAGTCATGACAGGAGCTGAATTTAAACTAATTGTACGTTTTAGCAGTCAGCTAAAGTGACTAAGTCTTTCACTGGCTCAGATGCATGAAAAGTTGATTCAGTGCAACTCAAAAGTTTTTGAAAAGTACAAAAGCAAATCTACATTTTTTTTTATTCCTGTGAGAGAGACAGCTATATACTGAGTTATATTAGCCACCTAACCTGCTTATTATGAAGTTTACTTGAACAAACTCAGGTTTTTCCAATGCTCTTCCTCTTCTGCAGAGCCTGACGCCGACTCTGTTTTAGTTCCTCATTCTTACAGTTGGTTTTAGATCTAAAAACTGCTTAAAATTTGTTATAAGTTCACAACACAAACACTATTTAAAATGATCATCAGTATAAATTTTACAGCAAGAAGGTTGCAGATTCACTTCCCTGCCTAAGGTCTGCCTGTGTGGCGCTTACATGTTCTCCCCATGCATGCGGAGGGAGGGATTTTATTAAGACAGTTTTACAGCATTAAAACTTTAATGGATATTAATGTAGTGTTAAATAAACAAATCTAAAGTTTCACATCAGGGAACAATTAATGTAGTGATTTTTGTCATGCGGAATGTTTCTTCTGACAAGATGATGGTAGTGAAGTTGAAATCACTTCAAGGTAAAACTAATCTATACGTGGTCTAAAAGTGAGTTTCTGAACATGCATCTAAGTTTTTTGTGTTTTCATATCAACCATTATCAGCATTAAAGTGTACAGCAGTGATAAAACATTCCAGAGCATGTGTTTTTTTATCTATACAGACAGGATGTTTGAATAATCAGAATTAAGTCATTCTATTCAAACCATGATGGTGTGTTTTGTTGTTTTTGGTATCCCTCGCTGTAACAGGGTTCTTGCAGCTTCACTGAGTTGCGTGTTTTTTAAACCTGATTTTTTTTTATATTGCGTGTACTGTACATTCATCCCATTGTCATCATCTTCATTGCCAAAGTGTTTGAGCATATGACACGTTTATAAGAGTGGGAAACTCTTGATTCCTGCCTGTCTGTTCACCACACTCACCTGCTCCGCTGTGATCAGCATAATTCTTCTCACCTGGTGGTGCAGCATTTAAGCGCTCCCCTGTTCTCTAACCGGTGCCAGATTCTGAAAGTCTTAAGCAAGTAAATGCCCAGCGATTATCTCTTGCTCCTGACTGATCTCCTCATACTGACCCAAGTTTCTGTTACCTGGACTTTCCTGTTTCACCTTTCCCCAGTCAGACGCCTGCTAAGCTTCTGATTTCTTTACATCAACCTTTTTTCTGTGCCTCGACCTCCGAGTGTTGCCTGAACCTCAGGTAAGTAGTTTGAAGCCTGTCTCCTTGTGTATGACCCTTACCTGTTCTCTGACTAACCCACTGAGTTCTGGACGAATCCAAACTAAGCAACAACCCCACTCAGGACTCCGCTCTCGCAGTGACATCACTACTTTCTCCATCCACCCCAATCCTCAACCCGGGGAAGTGAGTTTAACCACTGGATCAAGTTCTCCGATCTGAGCTCTAAAAGAAGGTTAGTTTTTTTTTCTCCTCTGAACTCTGTTTAAGCTCCCAGTTCTTCCACAGCCATTAACTCATCCTCTTCCGTCTCAAACTTTCCAGTACGTTTCCACAGACGTGTGCTGACTTCCACCAGGCTTTTTAAAATAAAGCTTACTACTCTGTATCTGCTGGAATTTTCAGGTCCTCTGCTGAATTCATTAGTTAATAATAGAGTGGGAACGATTTGTAGGTGTGTGGGAAGGGTTTATATAATCAAATAAATATAATGCCGTTACTTTGCAGATTTTCACCTATCACGGGGATCTCTGGAAAGTAACCCCAATACTACAGCGATAGGTGAGGGATCACTGTATATTTAAATCTCTACAGTGTCTGTTCAGTGTATAGTGAGTCTCACCTGTGCAGGTATACCAGGTCTGGATGAGACCCCAAATGATGGTACTACACTTGTCACATGTCTGCTTCACACTCTTGCTCTTCTCTTTTGAAAAGCGGTGCTCCAGTATGACTCTCAGATTAGGTTCATCCTCTTCTGGGTCCTTTGAAAAGAAAAACGCAAAATAAAACTCAACCTTCCACGTTCATCTAAATGCTTCACATAAAATGTTTTGCAAAGATGTTGTGGAGGTTACGACTAGTGGATAACATACGTCAATTCTTATTTAATCCTAAAAGGGTCCAAAACAGCAACATGTACAGCTAATGAAAGTCTATATTTGAATTCAATCTAAAATTTTACACCATTTTACATTAAATATTGTTATAAATCTTAAATTGTCATTCAACCTAAAAATGTCATGATACTTTGTTTTTTTGGGGGTATTTTTGCATATCCTAATTAAGAAGTGCAGTAAAAACAAACGGTAGACTTCTACACATTTTTGTTCTAGTCCAACACAAGTACTATATTTTTTGCTTTAACTAAAACAAAAATTAAGCATCAACACATTTTCACCTTTCCCCTTGATTTACCATTAACATGCAGTTACAGCTCAACTCACTTTAAGTTCCTGCAGTTTGAGGCGCAGGTGGATCAGTTTCACCACAGTGTCCTTTTGTCTCTCTGAATGTTCTGGCAGCTCCAGGATCAGCTTCTTACACTCCTCTATTGCTTGTTTCAGTTGCTCAATGTCTGATGCCACAAATGAACCCTATAACAACCAAAACAACCGCTTGTTTAAAGCAGCCATGTTCTTCTTAAATGCCAGTTTGCTTTAGCAGGGAACGAGGCTAACTTACCACAGGTCTTGAGAAATGGTCCTCAGCCAGGCCGAGATCCATAGTGCGATCTGAACTGTGGGTTTTAGTTCCAGAAAATAGTTCAGACTGTGCTGCTGAAAAGAGAAAAATCTGACTTAAAGTTCTTTTTTGTAGGAAAATATGGCTCACTATGATGTGGAAATTACACTCTTTCGTTAGTACTGTTTAAATACAAACAGCAGCTATTCAAAGTCTGGAGGAGGCAAAAAATGAAATTTTGAAAAACTCATAATTGTCTTGTGAACTCCAGCAATGTGTAACCAAGCCAGTTACACATGATCTCATATGTTATGATCTCATATAAATTTTTATATCCTAACTACACGACCTTTGAAGTGGTAATCATCCTAAACATCCAGGCTCTTTTCTTAATTTCATCATCGTTAGACCAGAGAAAAGGTTTGTCTTACAGATGGTATGTAAACTTCTAGAGCCTAGAATATTGTTACCAACCTAATTTGTTTATGTCTCACAAGCACTAAAGTAACAATAAATTTCATCTGCAAATGTATCTCTATAAAGTAGTTTTTAAGTTTTTATTATTGTTTTGTTGGTTTTATAACAAATAAACCCACATAAAAGGGCTCCACAGTTCATTTAGTTCAAAACGCAACATTTAGCAAGCTGAACAGAGAATCCTAAAGCCAATAAATAAAACTATTATTTAAATTTACAACGTGACTTTAACAAATGCAATTTTCATGGAACTTACAAAGTGCAAACAAATGTTGTTACCTGGGTACAAATCAGAACAAAACATGGTGATTCTCAGCGCAGAACAGACGACAACAGAAGAATTTGAACAGCAAACGAGTGTGTGTTGTGTGTGTGTGTGTAAATCCTCCTGGTAAGAGACTGATCAAGCCAAAAAATGTATTTGATTCCCAAATCCAAAAATAAAAGGAAGTGTTACTAATATGCTGCTTGCATTTTTTTGTCTTCTCATTTATTCTGGTTTCGCTGCGATGTATCACTTCCTGTTTCATTAGCTTAGAGTTGGTCACAACAGTCCATTGTTCTTATTTTTATGCTGTAGGGTCTATTCAACATTTATATTTAGAGTAAACAAGATAAAATTCCAGAAGGAATAAAGTAAAAGAAGAACAACTTTACAGGTACAAATAAGTGACATTTCATAAAAGCAGAAGCTGTGACATTTAACAAATACAAAACTTTTTGTTTATTTGTGTCCTTACTGCCCAACTTTAAAATATTTAAAACAATGTGTGTGTGTGTATATATATACATATATATATATATATATATATA
>NC_056499.1:15374138-15466216 GCF_014905685.2 Nematolebias whitei | reverse complement strand
ATATATATATATATATATATATATATATATATATATATATATATAAAATAAACTATAAATTAGATCACTTCTCTTATTAATTAGACATGTAGCATTAAGAATACTAGACTTCACAAGGGTTTCCAAAGGGAGTCCAACATGTAAGGAAGGGAAATGAGTCTGGCATGGAGCGCCCCCTGGAGGTTAGATGTTCACACATGACAGTTGAGAGATTTTTCATTACTTAAAATATTCTAACAATTTTAAGCACTGTACATGTAATCTTTGCTGTTTTGTTCAAATAAACTGTATATTTTACAGATTGATAACTTTCTAACAAATCTTTCATGAAAAAAAAAGTGTATGATGACCACTCCTTCCTTGTCACCAGTTCATTGTAATGTGTTAACTTGTTTATTCAACTTTGCTGTTCTTTTCCTTCTCCTAATATTATTTATTTTCCTGGTATGAATAATTAGTCTAACTTCTCTGAAGCTGGTAAAAATGTACCTAACACAAATTTGATTTTTTTTTTTTTTTTTTTTTTCGCATTTAAGAGCTTTATAATGTCAAAGATTTTTTATTAAACAGGATGTGTACATTCCATGTGTGTGGTAGCTGTGACTAAGGTGCTCTTTACCATGATGCAGGGGTGTCTTGCCTCCTTGAGGACGATCATCTCCTCCTCGATCAAACGGGTTGAGGCGAGTTTGACGGAAAAGTGCAAGTTTCTCATCATACTCCATTTCACTGGCTACATCTAACAGGGACAAAACACATTAGTCACAAACACGTTGCAGAAATTCTTTCGTTCCTCTGATATAAAGCTGGAAGAAATCCATTCCCTGCCTTTTAATGGAAGCTAGCAAGCTAATGCACCAGCTTGGTAAGTGAATAATGGATCCAGACTCCATTCAACAATTTCCTGCGGGATCAATAAAGTTTTATTTTATCTTAACTTATTTAAACATGTAGCTATCCAAGTGCTGTTTAACAACAGCATAACCCCAAAAGATGGGTTTGATAAAAAAAAATATATATCTGTTTAACAAATGCAAAAAAGTAAAAGAAATGCTGGCATTATGTACAGATCATTTCTGCTGCTATGCTGTCAAAGAAACCCTATAAGAGTCCAGCACTAATCTGGAAAATTAACACACTTTATTAAAAAGGGAGATCCATTTTTAATACTGCAAGATCAACATAGCAGGGGTCAGTTTGGTATCTCACTCCACATCTCTCAAAAAATATCAAAGCCCAAATAAATTATATAATCAGTCAGATACAAAAAGTTCTTTAGCAGTCCAGAAAATTGCATACATCTGCTAACAGGTTGAATGGGACTAATTTACTTAGCAATCATCGCCTAAACTCCATATATGATTTTAAACATTTTCATAAGAGTTGAAAACAATAGACATTGTAAATTAAAAAAAAAGTGGAATAATAAAAACAAGAAAGATGACATCAATCTGATCTTCTGAGAGCACTCAGCTTAAGGAGGCACTGTGTCAACATGTCATTTTTCTTTTTAATCACTAAAAGGGGAGGACAGGAGGTCAACGAGGAAAAGCTGTAAAATGTGGACAGTCTGAGAGATGCTAAGTGGAAGCCTCATCACACCAATTATAAAAAATAGTCCGACTTACTGATGAAGACTGTGCTCCTCTACAAACTGCGCCCACAGCAAATAAACTGAATACACTCTTACAATGAGCTTCAGCTATGCTCCACTGTCAACAACTAGCTAATGTTGCTAGCAGGCTAACAGATTCGAAACAATCTACCGGCGGCTGTTTCGATGCTAACATTAGCTAAAATAAAGCACAGCTCTATCCGGAAGCTCACTCACCGTATAAACACCAGACAACAAGCAGCTGTTGAATTTATTTTTTACAGACGAATATGCTTTAGGTGGACAGTCGTTCGTGTGTTGTTGTTTTTTTCTATCAGCAACGTCACAAGGCAGGAGTCAAGTTGATTATTTTAAAATTCTATTTCCGGTCTGTGGTAAAAATAAAAGCTTTTCATCACGTTATTAAAGTCAAGTATAGGTAATACAAAAGAGGAATCAAAGTAATAAACATAATGACAATATTTAATTAAAAGGAAAGTATTGTTTAAAACATGTTTCTGTTTTGTAGCTTTATAAAAACAAACAACTAATGTTTTACTTTGAAAAAGCAAATTACATGACTGAAAGATTCATTCAACCTTTATTTATTTTTTATTTTTTATTTTTTATACAGGTCAGGCTGGTCATGAGGACTCATTCTCAATAGGCCTGTTTTAGTCAGACAACATAAAAAGTACAGACAGTAATTCAACAAAAAACAATTAAAATTAAAGTAGTGATATAAAATCAGTCACATCAAGATACCATATAAAACAAGGTAAAATACTAAAAACAAGAACATATATTTGCTTAGATTTTTCTATTCATTCATTCATTCAACCTTTATTTAGACAGGTTAATCCCATTGAGCCTCAGGGACTCATTTACAAGAGAGACCTGATTTCTTAACAAAGAGTGATGACAACAGTGAATAACAATGATAACAATAGACAGTCACAAAAGAGGCATACAAAATTTTTTTTTTTTTTTTTTTTTTTAATTGACATTATCAAATTATCTATTATTATTATTATTATTATTATTATTATTATTATTATTATTATTATTATTATTATTATTATTATCATTATTATTATTATTATCTATTGACATTATCAAATGTTTAAAATCTCTTAAAGAAATCAAATTGGACAGTTTCAGCTCTTGTTGCAATGTGTTACAGGAACAGAGTAAGAAAAGGCCTTTTAGCCAAGTTCAGTCCACACTAAAGGAACGAGAGTTATCTTTCGATTACAGTGGTCCCTCGTTTGTCACGGGTGTTTGGGACCACGCCCACCCGCGATACATGAAAACACGCGAAGTAGGGATACAGTAGTTCAAGTTCAGTAAACTTTGTCATGACATGTGGCAGGCTGCAATCACACTCCTGTTACTCCCAATCTCCCTCCTTAAACAATTTAAATTTAAATACTGTAACATTTAAAATAAACAATTCATGCAGCATGGACTGGTTTAAAGCAGCAAAACAATCTGATTGAAGCTGATGATAAATATCTGCTTTGTCAAAGTGCACTATTTTGAAAGAAAGTAATGTTGACCATATTTGTGTAGATAAAACTTAGATAATTTTAGACTTTAACATTATACGTAGGTGTCTGGTCCTATGAGGTTTAATCTGAGATAGAGCTTTGTGTTCTGCATCATCAAGAACTAAACTAAGCAAGGTTTTAAATCTCTTCATAGATCTAGTTCATATCTTAGATATTATTACTGGTTTGCTTTTACATTTTAATGCTGGATGTAACTGGGATCCTGCATTCATAATCTCGTTCCACCACATGTATCACATGTGGCGTGTATGACAAATAAATCTCTCTGACATGAAAACAAAACATTACCATCTACTTCCTCGGGGGTAGGAAAAAAACTCCCAGGTAAGTGTGGATGCGTTGGGTGTAACCTAAGTTAAACAGAGTGGCTGCTTGTTGGGGGTGGGGGTTAAAGAGGATTGTACCACTTGTCTTCATTTCCCACAGCAAACACCAGCAGACAGCGATTGTGGAAACAAGTGCCCGTACCTTTCGTGTTTGGTTCCTGATGGTGGAAAGGTAAACGTGTTTTCCAGTGACCTTGATTTTTAGTTTACCACTTCACTTTAACTTTAACACTTAACCTGTTCTTATTTTAAATGCCAGGACCTGGTCCAGGTAAGCCCTAATCCTTTGTATAAAAAGGTGTTTCGGATGTTTAATCTGGGATCCTGAGTTTAGAGTCGTTTCCTGGAGTTAATGTGTTTTATATCAGTGTTTTCAGAAGTTTGTTAAGTTTACAACAGAGAAAGTTTGTCATCGTAACTCATCTGTGGTGAAATAAGTTTTTAGTAAGATGAACAAAACACTCAAATGAAATTCAATTTGTCAGGTCTGTCAACAAGATATTAAAAAAAAATTAAAGTTAATTTTATTAGTAACGTTTGCATAAGGGTGAGGCAGTCAAGAACAATATATTTTATGGCCATTTATAAAACTTTAGGCTATTGTAAATGCGGCTCAAAACTTTTTTTTTTTAATAATCTTCTTAAATATTATAAAATACACTGCAATTACTCTGAGAGCACATAGTTATTGTTTGAATAATACAGGGCTTTTACTGCATTACAGCCAAAAGAACTGACATCTGACTGGCATCAACCAGAAATTTTAATAAGTTTTTTTCAATGTTTGGCTACAGGCTTTTTAGGAAGATTAAAATAATTCACAACGGAATTCTTCTGGCCTTATGAAAGATTTAAATAGGATACAGTGCTTAAGTAGTTCCTTAAATCAGATGTTTTAAAATTCGTTTTACTATCAGCAATTTTTAAAACACTGATATTAAACTTCAGATGATACTTTAGTAAACGACAGAAACATTTTTTATATAAATGATGTTTCTGGGAGCATTAAAACCACTGCAGTTTTTCAATAGCGTCAGCAGAGGTTGGCAGATACGCTTTTGTGTTACTGTACTTCTCTCATATTTACTACATGGAAATACTGAATTATTAATAAAGTTTATAAGTCCATTTCTGTTTAAATATAAACCTAGGAAGCAGTTTGCAGTTAGATGGGCTATGTTTTCATTTCACTTTGTGTAACTATATGAACACATATGGTTGAATGAAAGGAAAAAAGTAAGTGATTCCTACAGATCTTTATTTTAGAAGGACGTTTATGCATTAGTGGTCTAAATTATACTGTTTATCTAAAATTTAAAAACCCGAGTGTGAGCTAAATAATAATTAACAGCTGTAACAAAATCAAGTCAGTTCTCTTCTTGACTTTTCTAGTGTTTATTGTAAGAATGAATAGATCCCAGTTTAGTTTGCACAGTTTGTAAAAGAGTTCATTGTAAATGAGAAGTGGTTCTCAAATCGACCTACCTGGTAAAATAAAGGTTATAATAATAAAAGTTTAGTTTCTTTTTCTTGCATTAATTTTTTCATACAGATATACATAATTTCACATATAAGGCTTTCAATGTCAGCAGCTAAAGGCTTTGTTTCCTGTCTCTGTGAGTCAGAAGGAGGGAGTGTTGTCAAAGGTGTGGGAGGAATCTGAGTGGGGCAGAGAGGACTCGGTCAATATTTGCTTGGTAAACACACCTGTGTGTAGACTTACAGGTAGTCAGCGGTTACACCTTTGACTGTTGTCTTTTTATTGTTGTAGGCTCAAATATTAAATACCCTCATATTGAAATTTTTAATACATTTTTTAACATTTAAAATTTTCCAAACACATTTTGGCTCCAAGATAAACTGCTTGCTAATGTCTGCAAGGATTTGTTTCAAAATGGTTAATAAATTTAAAATGTTAACGACTCATTGTAAAAAAAAAAAAAAAAAGATATAACTTTTTTGATCTTGCAGAAAATTGTTGTGCTAGAGTTTCAATACAAAAAGGTACATGCACAAGGAATCACACAAGAAATAAAAAATAACAGAATATTAAAAATAACAGAATATAAAAATACCAACAATTAAGGTCTAAATCAGGACAGGTGCAGACAGAAACAAAGTGTTTATTATAGTGCAGGATTAATTTTATTGTCCTATGTGCAGAAAGGGGGAGGAGTTGAAAAGTTTGATAGCCACAACGAGGAAGGACTTCCTGTGTTGTTCTGTGGAGCACCTCTATGTTCTCAGTCTATGACTGAAGGTGCTGCAGTAAGAGTCCAGTGTGGCATGCAGGGGATGTGACGTGTTGATCAGGATCTGGAGCAGTTTTCTCAGCATCCTCTGCTCAGACACCTCTGTCAGAGACTGCAGTTCCACTCCCAGAACTGAGCCAGGTCTCTTCATGAGTTTATCAAGTCTCTTGGCATCAGTTTTCTTCACACCAGAAAAATATTTAGTCTTTGTTGGTACAGTGTTACCATAATCTTCTTTATTTTCTTTTTTTTTTTTTTTTTGTATCCTGGTGTGTGCTCAATAATCCAGGTAGATAAATCTAACAAGATTAAGTCAGGTCCTCTGGACAGATTCTTCTTGTTGAAACGTTTCGTCTTTTAACCAAAATACTTTTTCAGTCTGAGGAGCTGCAACAAACTCAAACTTATCAGAGTCAGAGTCAGAGTTTCTTTATTGTCATTCGCACCTCATGTGGTACATGTGGTGGAGCGAAATTATGTACACAAGGTCCCAGTTACATCCAACAATAAAATGTATATTATGAGCAGCACCTTCTCATAAAGAATCAACCAGTTTGATCCAGAGCTAGCTGTTCACATACAAAAGGAGGACCATCAGTCTAACAATTGGTTGTCAGTTCCCTGACAGCCACTTGCTATTCACAGGGGGCTGGGCGGGCTCTATCATGTGCACATCATGGATGTGCACATGATAGAGAGGAACGCTGGTTAAAGAGAGGAATGAAGGAAGCCATCTTTGTGAAGGGATCCATCGTTAAACAGGGGCGGTGGTTTCTGTGTTCAAATGCCACCCTCTTACAATGCTGTTATTGCAAGTATCACTCAGTCCGCTGTGAATGGCAAGCAACACTAACGACCAATTGTTAGGGTGCTAACCTTGGCACTAATCTAACCTTGTTTGATTTCTCTTATTGTGTTTTTATATTGTAACGCCTTTGTTACAGAACTGGGATGTTGGACACACTGTACGAGTGGTTTTGGTGGGACAAACTCTGGTTGCCTTCAGAGCTCTCGTGGTCTGACCTGGAAGATAAGGAGGGTCGCATCTATGCCAAAGCCTCACATCTTTACATCATAGCTCCCTACGCCTTTGTCTTTCTACTCATCAGATTCCTGTTTGAGAGGTAGGACCCACATTGTATTTGGACATCAGGGTGTGTAAAATAAATATATTTGTAGTGAACTATATTGTCTCAGATATCAGGGTTCAGTGTGAATAATTAGACAAAGAACACAGTTACACAGACTTAAAAGTTACAGGTAACCACCACTGTAATCTAGAAGAGGGCACACAGAAAAGAAACTCGTGCTTTTGCCAGGCTATGTGTCAGCAGCACATTCTCACCTAAATACAAGCACATAAGCCCATGCTCACTTTGCCAGAGGTCCATCCTGGCACAATTCTCTTGGACTATGTCAGGATGAAGCTACATTATGTGCAGGAAGATCACACCACACATGCAGGATGCTGATAACATGATTAGATTATGATTCAGGTATGAGGCTTGTGTGAGAAGATCTACAGTCTTCTTATGCTGAATAACAACCCTGCTATGATGGTGGAAAAAAAAAAAGAAGCTTTTACGTGGATGGTCTTTGTAAGGTCTTGGTGAGGTTTTCTGATCCAAACCTGTGCATGCTCAACACCATCATAGTCATTGGGGCATTCAGTGCTGGGACCCCAAAACTGAAAGAGTGGCTCCAGAAACAACCTCAGAGATCTCTGTCCAAAAGAGTGCAGTCCTTGGAACAGCTGATACTAAACAGAACCCTCAGACTTCTGGTAGAGGGTTAGGGTCTGAAGTGCTATGTCTCTCAGTGTATTTTCAGTGCCATCAAATAAGTGTTAAATGACTTCTGTGTGTACATCATTTAAACAAAGCTGTTGCCTTATACAGCATACAGTAAATCTACACAATGACAATAGATTGTTGTGAAAGTTTCTCAAACAACCAGTGACTCCACCCCCTGACCAATCAGTGACCGACAGTGTTCTGACATCACGTGTTAAGGCCAGCACGGTACACTTGGAACCGCAGAGAAGTTGGTAAAGAAAAGGGGGCTGGTTCCACTTATCATTGCTAGTGGAAAAGCCTTGGAACCGTTCTGATCCGTGCCTAACCGAGTCGAACCGTGCCTTACAGCCGCTAATGGAAAAGGCCCATTAAGCAGTCCGTCACCTATCGTGATGCAGGTGTACCATTACATTGCAGTTTAGATTTCTGTCAGAAGTGTGTGTGTGTGTGTGTGTGGGGGGGGGTACATTTTTTGCTTTCAATAAAACAATAATCGTCAGTCTTTTACAGCTAGGGGGATTGCCTCCACTCTGACAGCCAAGCTAGAATTGGTGTCTGTTCTTTGACTGCTTGTTGGGGGGACCTGCAGTGTGTCTGTGATGTGAGAAATGCTGAATTGGCACAATTACAATATATGAATAATAGCAGGCATACACAGGAAAACCAAGTAAATCAAGATACTTCCAACAATTTTTATAATTTTTCATAGTTTTATGTTTTCTGCGCTCCATCACATGCTGCTTCTGTTCCATTGGCAGTAAGACTTGTGTTTAATGCACTGCAGATGGATAGCCACACCCCTCGCGGTCTCTGCTGGAATCAAACAGCGAGTCCATCTGAAAGCAGAAGACAAGCCTTCCCTGGAACTCTTCTATACAACTCAGAGCAAAAGTCCTGCTCAGGTAACGTTACACTCAGAACACAAGGTAACTCATTTCAACTGGGTTAACTCGTGGGCTTTACACATGGCCTATAGACCAAAAGATAAATGGTAATTTGACAAAATGTCATTCTTTGAAGTTTTATCTACAGTTTGTGGGTGTGAGTTTTCAGTAATTAAAAAAAAACATCTCAGACGTTTGCTTGTTTGAAAGTGACTCAATTTAAAAATATATATATTTCGTCTTTCATTCATGACGCTTTCCTAATTCAGATTGAAAACTGTGATGTTCTGGTCTTTAAAACTTAAGTGAACAGCTCAGTTTATATGAGATAAACTCACATGCAAATCACTTCCCTTCCATCACCCCCTGAGGCTCCTTATGGGGACTTTGATGACCTGGTCCAAGTATGAAGCAGTAGTTTAAAGTAGTTTAGTGTGAAACTGACTTGGGATCAGATTTAATTCTGCTTTGTAAGTTCTGACAACCTAATGCTTCCCCTTCTGTGGAGAGGCTGTGGCTGAGTGGTTAGACCAGTCGTCCTCCAATGCAAGAGTTGGGGGTTCGAATCCACCAGCAGTCACATGTCGAAGTGCCTCTGGGCAAGACACTGAACCCATGTGTGTCCCATCAGTGTATGAATGTGATCTAAAGCACTGATTAGTCTATTTAGAATGATTTGATCAATTAGCTGTGTAGAGATCTAGTAGAGTGCTGTATGAACGGGTAAATGAGGCACAGATTGTAGTGTAAAGCACTTTGAGTGTCTTCATTGGATAGAAAGCGCTATATAAGTGCAGTCCATTTACCTTCTGTTTGAATTTGTTATAAATTGTACACATTCATTAAACACACAAAAGATGCAATGTCTAAAGGGGCGCATGTGCGAGTGCTGACCCTTGGCATCTGTTTCAGTACGACGCTGACTGTATTATATATATAAACTGTATATATATATATATATATATATGAGGAGTGGTGGTGCAGAGGTTAGAGAAGGTGGGCTGCACCCACACCTGCCGCCACCCTCATTCGCCCCACTCTGGGCCCTTGAGCAAGGCCCTTAACCCCCACCATCTGCTCCTCCGGGTGTCCTAGATAGCAGCTCTCTGCTTCACACAGAGGGCTGCGGTAGCTCAATGGTCTGTGGTTGCATCAGGAAGGGCATCCGGCGTAAAAAATAACTGCCAAGTCTTTGTGTGACTTAGTTCGCTGTGGCGATCCCTAACGCAGGGAGCAGCCGAAAGAAGAAGAAAAAAAAAAACAAATACATATATATATATATATATATATATATGAAGGTGTTTTATACCCTTCCCACACTCTTGCAATATTCTAATCAATGTTTCTAAACTCTAAACGCTCTAATAGAGCACAGAATGTCATGATTTCAACTCTCTCTGCCTTAGGGAGAATTATCATGCCGTTAATGGAGAGCGCACATTTTGTGTCCGAAAGCAGGAATTCATCTCTTTGTTCTCAAAACTTGTAATGCTTGGACTCAAAACTTCTGCTGGCTCTCCGTTAATGGCAGGAACTTTCTTCCACATCAGCCACCTGCCAACGCTCTCGGCCACGCCCACTTCTCCAATCATGACACGATGCAGGAAGAAGCTTTTTCTGCAGCTCTGGTAGAGTTGCATTCAGGCCTAATAAATCCGACCCAACCCGGCCCCAGCCCGTAACCATTTTTTTCCAAGCCTGACCCGACCCAATCATTTAACTGTAGTTACAGAACTCAACCCGAAAAGAAAAATAAAAATTTTTTTTGTTCATTATTAAGCTTTTACTGCTTTTGTAAGCAAATCAGTTTGACATGATATTTTTCTAAAACGTATTTCAAGATATAAGATTTCTTGTTTCATCAAATAGATATTAACATACAAAATGAAAAGCATAAAAAAATCAGTTCTAAAAATAGGCTATTACACAGATGAACAAAAATATTTTTAGAGAAAAATTATTTGAAAAGCTATTTTAATTGCTGCTCGCTTTGGCTTTTGTTGATGCTGCAACTTCCTTCACCACAGTTAAAAAAAAACAAAATAAAACCCTTCTTTCACCACAGTTTGCAGCAGGGTGCTGAGACGCACGCGGCCGGTGATCAGGTGATCCCTCTGAAGCTTAACTGGACATTTTTTCACCTCTTTCAACCGGCCGGTCACACCTGCCTCCTCCTCAACAAGTAGATTAACACACTTTTATATTGTGCGTTCTTATTTAGTTTTCTTTCTGCTGTATGATTCGTATGCGTCCGCGAAAACCGAACCGCGAAGTAGTGAGGGACTACTGTAATTACAGTCAGACCAAGCAGCCACAAGAAGTAGTCCATTTCCTTTTAAATGGATTAATTTTCTGTGTTTGTGTTTAAATCCAGGCTGACATTGATGGGTTGTCCAAGAAGAGCAGTTTGTCAGTGAGACAAGTTGAACGCTGGTTCCGAAAAAGACGGCGACAGGACCAACCCGGAGTTCTGAAGAAGTTCAGAGAGGCAAGGTCATTACTCTCTCTCTCTGTCTCTCTCTCTCTCTCTCTCTCTCTCTCTCTGTCTCTCTCTTTCTCTCTCTCTCTGTCAGTGCTTCATGCCGGCGTCCTCTCATATTACAGTTGGAGGTTCGTCTTCTATCTGTCTGCGTTTATCGGAGGAGTTGCAGCTCTTCATGATGTGAGTACAGAAATGCACTGAAACGCTGAAATGAAACACAAATTGATTTCAGCACAGAAAACATGTTTCTGGGGCCTTCTGCCAGTTAACTCTCTGAAGTGCGGCTGTAGTTTTAACAATAACATTTTCTTTTGATGGGTTTACAGAAAGAATGGCTTCAGGACATGAGACAAGTGTGGACAGATTATCCCCAGCAGGTTTGTCCCTGATGATAAATAATGTCAACTTTACAACACACCACGCATGACTTTTAATAACAGGACATATCAATTCATGTTAACAGCTGGTCTAAGCATTTATCTTCAATTATTTGTGTTGATAACTTTTTATTGGTATTTATAACTTCAAGGTTGGTACAGAACTTGGTGGAAAAAACTGCTTGTATGTTTTTTCACTTCCAAACTGATTTAAAATTGATCCCGATCAGTCATTTTACTGTAAAAACAAGGTGCAGGCTTTGGAAGAAGACTTGATTGGAGTTAGTGACTGCTTCCCTGCTTCCCTTCTTTGTCTAAACTGCTACTCTTAAATGTTTCTTTCTAATGTGAATTGTGTTACATTACATACTTTGTATGTTTTTCAAAATTGTTTTAAGCATCTCAAAATGAATGGTTTGGTTTTCTGCAGTTTTTATGTGTTTGTGAAAAGGTTAGAATAAAAGACATATTTGTCAGTAGAACTGATTATAGTTTATTTTTAAACTGTGTCTCTTTCTGTCTCTGTCCTCAGTCCATGCTGGAATCTCAGTACTGGTATTACATCCTGGAGATGAGCTTCTATGGCTGCCTCCTCTTCAGTGTGGCATTCGATGTAAAGAGAAAGGTGTGGTTGTTAAAGATTAAAATCCTAACTCTGTTATTAATACAAAAATCCTGTTAGAATTTCTTATTCTTAATGGTAGAAAAAGCATAAAGTATATTGTTTAAGTAAAAGGAGCATTTTTCTTTAGAAAAATAAATAAGCATATCCGTGTTAATAATTGTGTCAAATAAAATATGTTGTAATCTTATGTGATAATAATAAAAATATTGTTTAATAAATAATATTAATAAGTTAATGATAATACAGTATGTATATAATATATATATTACGTGTTTAATTATGGTCTTTAAGTGCTGGACTCAACTGGAAGTCTGAAGGAACAATAGGTGGGGTTTTGGTTGTGGTGGACAACAACATCAAGAAATGTTATTTTCTTGATGTTAATGACTGAATTGTTCGGTCACGCATAAGAATCTGATCAACATGATGTTGAAGCTTCTAACCCATGAAGACATGACTTTACCATCCCAATGCTCTATCCTTTGTGTGCTATGATCTCACTTTGGAGATGAATGGTTTTCAGAATGAGGGTTTGGGCATCTGTTTCTTTTCTACCTGTCTGTATGATGACATCAGCATCATGTTTTCTATTTAAGGACAAAAAAAATTACAGGAACTGGTGTTTAAACTACAGAAAGATCCTGGAGACATGCAAACCGTGAATTGTATTGTGTGTGTGTGGTTTTTAATTCAGGACTTTCAAGAGCAGATCATCCATCATTTGTCTACATTGGTCCTCTTGTCATTTTCCTGGTGCGCCAATTTCCTCCGAATAGGAACTCTGATCATGCTCATCCATGATGCCTCTGATGTTCTACTGGAGGTCAGTCATAGTGTGTATTACTGATTATGAAATCTATGAGAACTTACCCATATTTAGATCAATTCTTCAGTTTTGTGTTCCGTTATCTGTGGTTTGTCAATCAATCAACATTTAGTTATTTAGCCCCTCATTATAACCAGAAGGTGATCACGTGCGACACAGTACACAAGTTAAAACAGATAATAAAGACAATACAAATAAAAGGTTCACATGATGAAAAATGCCACTGTGATGGTAAATATTTAAAGACTGCCTGAAAAAAAAATATTTTGAACATTAGTTTTAACACTGTGTGAAAGGGTAATTTCACATAAACATTCACAAGTTTGACTTTTTTATTTTATTTTGAATTTGATTTTTTTTTTTTTCAGTCTGCCAAATTATTCAACTATGCCAGATGGGAGAAAACCAGCAGTGCTCTTTTTGTTTTGTTTGCCATGGTGTTTCTGGTGACACGACTCATCATCTTTCCATTTTGGTAAGTCTGTAAATGTGTATGTGCAAAGAACTAAACAATGCTTCAATGTAGGCTATGTGTAGGTGTCGGTGTCGGTGTGGGGTTGGTTGAACCAAGATGTAAGACACGAGGATCTCAAAGTAAAGTAGAAACTTATTTATTCTAACAATCAAAACAAAGGACCAACGTGGCGACAAAGTTCTGCCACAGAAGGCGAACACGAGGAGTATCGAGACATAAAGATAAACCAGTATAATGAGATACTGGTGAGGTTGTGACGACAGACTGTTTAAATAACAAACTGAGAGAAATGGAAGTACAGAAAGAGAACTACGAGAGGAAAGTGGGAACACCTGTGCTGAATACATTAGATGTCAGAATATACTCCAGCTAGTTGTTCTCCACAGGCCTTCAGGATGCTGGGAAGAACTCCATTGGGTCCCCTAACCTTGTGGGGGTTTAACTTCTTTAGAGTTCTCAGGACCTGTGCGTGTGTCACCTGGAAAGCAGTGTCCCTGGGGTCACAGGAGGCCCTTGAGAGTGTGTCAGTGTTCAACCTGGAGAACCTGGCATAGAGGGCGTTAAAGCTGTCTGGAAGGGTCACTGGTTAACTGGTCATCATTAACGTCACGCAGACTTTCACACTGCTACATTTTCATCTTTAACCACTTCTTGGTCTGTTACCTTCATACATCTCCTCCTACATGTCAATTTGTGAGTGCAGCTACAGCGTGCGCTCTCAGGACATTATTACATGCAGTGTCCCCTCAGTGCAGACCGAACTAGGCAAAAGCTCCTTCTCCTACTCTGCTCCTGTAACACTTTACAAAAAGATCTGAAGCTCTCGACTTTGAGCTCTTCAAACAACCAAGTTCATGACACAAACCACTGCAGACATGTTCCTGTTTTTAGTATTTTACATCGCTTTAAAATGGAGCTGTTTTTGTTTCATTTTTTATATAAAATCTTCCATTTACTTTTGAATTTATATGCTTTTATAGGATTGTTTACCGTTGTCTGTGTTCTTTGTTTAAAACAGGTCTCTCTCGTGAATGAGTCCTCAAGGCTCAATGAGAACAACCTGTTGGTTGAATGAAAAAATGAATTGAATCTCGGGGTTCTGTGGTTGTCGTGGTTCTCCTATAGTTTGTGTCAGATTGAATTAGTTGTCAAATGCTGTGCGTGATTTTTATTTTTTTTTAATTCAACCTTTATTTAAACAGCTTAGTCCCAGTGAGCCACGAGGACTCATTTACAAGAGAGACCTGATTTGGTTGGGGTAGTAGCGTTCAAGTTTTTGTGAGTGAGCTTTTGTTGCTTCTCTGATGGACTTCTGCAGCTCGTACCGTGTTTTCTTTTACTCCACTTGATCTCCTGACTCGAAGGCCTCCCTCTGCTTCCTGATCGTCTGTTTTACTTCCCCATTAAACCAGGGTTTTTGGTTGGGGAACATCCACACAGTTCTGGGAGGGGCAAACATGGATGTACACCAGCTTCTGTAGTCACTCACAGTCTCTGCATATGGATATATCATGGATATTGTTTGCAGCCTCTTTGAAGGTGATTCCGTCTTTGGCCTCCAAGCCCTGCAAGCTAACCTTTGCACCATCAGTCCAGATGTTAATGGACTGACTGACTGGCTGTGTCTTAAGCCTTTTGTTGTAAAGCGGTTTAAGTTGGATTGCCAGGTGATCAGACTTACCAAAGTGAAGTTTTGGTTCAGTCGAGAAGGCATTCCTGATGTTGCTGTAGCAGTGAACCAGTGTTTTATTTCCCCTGGTGGGGAAACTGATGCAGTTTAGGGACTGTTATTCTGAAGATTGCAGTGGTTAAAATCTCCCAGAATAATAACAGCATCCTCAGGATACGTGTTTTCATGCTCGTTGATCATGTCGTGTCTCCTCCTGTGCAGCCTCCTCTTTAACAGCAGTGTGATATAAACGACACTCACAATGATGCATCGCAGTTCTCTAGATAACATGGCCTTAGCTTCACTGTCAGATTTTCCACGTTTTCACAGCAGGATTTAGAAATGATCTTACAGTCTGTACACCATGATTTTAACAAAGATTAGATTTGGGGGAGTGGTGGCGCAGAGGTTAGAAGATGGGCCTGTGATCGGAAAGTTGCAGGTTCAACTTCCGGTACCGTCAACATCAAAATGTGGGTGGAAAAGGTGAAACACCCACACCTGCCTCCACCCTCATTCGCCCCACTCTGGGCCCCTGAGCAAGGCCCTTAACCCCCACCATCTGCTCCCTAAACAGGTCTCTCTTGAAAATTAGTTCTCGTGACTCAATGAGACTACCTGTATAAATAAAGGGTAAATTAAATTTTTTTTTTTTTTTTTTTACCTCAGTCACCGACTCTTGTTACAGTTCTGAGGTTAAACCAAGGAATGCAGATATATGCAGGAGATCAAGTAAAACTTAACTTTATTTTAAAATAAAACAAAAGCTGACATGACAGCAAACTTAAATAATCTGAGTATTGACAGATGGAGGCATGATGACATATAAGAAGAAAAAATGAGTCACAGAGAGCTACGGGAAACGAGAAAGGGCGTTGGAATCAAAAATGCTCAAGTGAAGATGGAGTGAAGACAGACAATAGGTGGGTTAGGAGATAAGGAGATGGGTGCAGCTGAGCACTGGAATGGGGAACAAGTGTATTTAGGTGATGCAGAACTGGGAAAAGAGACATATGTGGACGTAGCAGGACTGGGGAACAGGCATTACAGGACATGGCAGAACTGTGGTACATGCAGTTGTGGGCAGAGCAAGACAGGAGAAAAAGTCATTTGTGGGCATGGCACAACTGAGGAAAGAGGTATATGTGAGTGTGGAAGGACTGGGGAACAGGTGTATGTGGGCGTGGCAGGACAGGGAAACAGGTATATGTGGGTGTGGCAGGACTAGGGAACAGGTATATGCATGGCAGGACTGGAGAATGGGCATTACAGGAGGTGGCAGGACTTGGGAACAGGTGTATGTGGGCATGGCTGGACTGGGGAAAGAGGCATATGTAGGTGTAGCAAGACTGAAGAAAGATGTGTATGTGGCCATGGAAAGACTGGAAAATATGTGTATGTGAAAGTGCCAGGACTGATGAAGTGGGTGTATGTGGGTGATGTGAAACAGAGGAACAGGCATATTTGGGCATGGAAGGACTGGGGAATAGGCATTATGATGCATGGCAGACCTGGAAACATGCCTATGTGGGCATGGCAGGAATGGGGAATAGGCATTACGGAGAGTGTTAGAACTGGAAAAAGCAGCGTGTGTGGGCATGGCAGGACTGGGGAATAGGTGTTTCAGGATGTTACAGGACTAAGGAACCGAGACTACCTGTGAAAAAGAACCTGGTGTAATGCACTGATGGAATAGGGGAAAGGACAGGAACAAAACCACTCACAAGAATCACAAAACAAAGTCACGTTAACAAAATGGGAGTAAACCCAACAATGAACAATAAAACTATCAATAATATCAAAAAGCTCCAGATCCTGACATATGTAACGAAGAACAATTTTAGTTTATTTTTTGTGTGTGTTTTCCAGGTTAATCCACTGCACCTGGGTTTACCCAGTCTTCTACTACCCCCCCTTCTTTGGGTACTACTTCTTCAATGGGATGCTTGTGGTTCTGCTCCTGCTTCACGTATTCTGGGCCTACCTTATTCTCCGCATGATCAAGAAGTTGATAGTTGGCACAGTAAGTTTGTTCAGAGATCTTTCAGTATGGTTAGAGATCACCTGTCTTGTCTTAGTGAACTTTATTCAGTTAAATTCATGACCTCAGTTCGTTAAGAAGATTTCAAATCAGAGGAGGTGAAATCAAGCGTGGGCACAACTCTTGATTGATTGATTGATTGACTGACTGCGTGACTGATTGATTGATAAAACAAGCACAGGACGTGGCTCAGTTTATCCTCATTAAAGCTTGAACTCTGTTGATTCTTTACAGTTCTGAGTAAAAGACTTGGTTGGGTTGGTCCTGGTGTTGGTTGTAGCTTTGCTATGCATTAAAAAAATAGTCACAACAGATAAAGATGCTATATGCTTTGTAGTGAATCTAAATGTGAAACCTGTTAGATTGTTAGACTCTGAGTTATTCATCATGTTGAGCAGAAGCACGTCACTAACTGAACAACCTGCAGCTTCATTTTCAGCAGTTCTTCTCATTAGTCCAAATTTGTTTTCAGGTTTGTTCGCTCTGGAACTTGTTTCCTGCAAGTAATTTTTGTTCGACTTTTTTTTTTTCTTATATCAAAGCTGACAAAAGATGAGAGAAGTGACAATGATGAGGAAGAGGGGCAGGAAAGCAGCCCTTCAGAGGAAGATGTCTGTCAACACAAGCCATCCAATGGACTGATAACTGCTGCAAAGAAGAACGGGAACGGGTGCTTGAATCCTCTCCAGCGGTAAAGAGTCGTCTTCAGTTGGATGGTGCTGGAGATGTGAGAAAAGGAAGAGTGCTAAACCAAGTCCATATTTATTGATCCAACATAAATTATTTGATAAAATGTTGGAACATGAGCTAAACCAAACAATCACTGTTGCTCTGACTGAGCTCTGAAACATGAGCAGAGTTTTTAACTCTGTATTTATTTACAGTATTTATTTATTTTTATTAGTCCTGTGTTTCTCTCAAAGCTACGATAAAGCTCTTACAAACTGGTTTGATTGGGAAAATGTGGACATGTTCTTTAATTTTTAAGCGTTTGTTAATGAAAAGGTTAAGGCTTCGTGACTAACAACTGTAATCTTGTTGTTCTTTTGCCTGCTTCTTTCTGCAGGGGTCACCACAGTGATCATACTCACACCAAAGATCTAGAAATTGTTTTGTATTTTTACACTAGAATCTAGTGTAAAAATCTAGTGACATTCTCTTCTTGATGCAATCTGGGTTAAAACTCACAACCTCAGAATTATAAGGCACCACAGCTTTCTGTATAAACCTGTTTTATGGTAAATAAATGCTACCATTGTCCAAAACCTAAGAACAGTCAGGTAGCTGCTATAAAGTTTAGGAATAATAAAATATCTTATTTTTCTGACTTTAAAACTGTACAGCTGAATGTGCTGCAATAAGTCTTTTAACCAAAGTTTATTAGTTACTTCAGGAAGAGCAACTTTTCTGAAATTTTCACCAAGTCTGTTGTAAAATTATTGAAAAAAGTTAAAACTTTTAACTACTTCTTGAAAAAACCACTTCAGATGTCCACAGATTCCAGAGTCAAAGGGTTGTACCAAGTTTGTTGTATGGTCTCTAAGACCATGTTTTGTAAGAATCTGCAATATGTTAGATTTTATTTAAGGGACAAACATATTTTAATATTTGGTAAACGATGAACTTTTGCTCCATGGAATGGCCTCTTTTATACAAGTTTTAACAAAAGTGTGAAATTAATTCTTGTGAAGGATGTTCAGTCAGTTCTTTCATTAAAAAACAGAAACAGACTTCGTTGACTCTTTACATGTGACGTCTTCACCTTCACCTTCACCACAGATCAAATACAAACTAATTTCTTCAAGAAGAATCTGGTTTGACCTGGATCTCTTCAACACTGACGTGAACTGACCTGGATCAGCCTGCATCTGCAGCCTGACAATTATTATCAGTACATTCACATTTATACAGACGTGTAAAAAAAACAATGGAGAAAAAAAATAGGAATAATTTTCATAGTCCCGGAATTTTAAATAAAAATAGGAAAACTAATCACCAATGAATTATCAGTAGCCTTTACACATTCAACCTTTATTTACACAGGTTAGTCTCATTGAGTCACGAGGACTCATTTACAAGAAAGACCTGTAACATGAGAAAACATAAAACCAATAAAAACAATCATTTGTTCAGATTCAAGTCCATATTATTGAGTTTAAAACACAATCATTCATACAGCAGGCCAGACATATTATTAGAAATACTCCATACATTTTTAGAACACAAAGGATGGGTTTAATGGTAACATTTTTCTGGGTACCAGCGCATACAAGGAGATGGCAGATAATATGGCAAATAAGACAACTCAAAATCATATTAACTTCTCAGTATATAGGCTAAGTAAATCAGGGATGAGAAGTATAATCAAGCGAAAAACTGAAGAAAGAATGGCAGAAAAGGTGGGATGAAGAAAGAAAAGGAAGTTGCATTTTTAATCAAAAAGGTTCTGTAGATGAGAACTGGAAGAAGGAGCAGAAAGTAGGAAAAATTAATAACAAGACTAAGATTTGGACATACAGGACTCAGTTTTACACTTTTTCAGAAGCACAATACAGGAAATGTGATCACTGCAAAGAAAATTAAACTACATGTTTTACTGGAATGTCTAAAATATGACCATGAAAGAAGATATATGAGGGATTTAAAATATATATTTTTTTAAAGTTCAACATAATACATTAGATATACAAAAAAATAACTTAGGGACCAAACATGCAAATTATAATTCAATTTTTTAAATCAAAACTGATTAATAAAATTTGATTACATAGTGGGCAGCACAGTGGCGCAACTGGTAGAGCTGCTGCCTCTCAGCGAGCAGGTCCCCGGTTCAAATCCCAGTCTGGGGGCCTCTCTGGGTGGAGCTTGCATGTTCTCTCCGTGCATGCGTGGGTTTTCTCCAGTTACTCCAGTTTCCTCCCACAGACCAGAAGCATGCCTGTTAAACTGATTGGTAACTCTAAATTGTCCCTAGGTGTGAGTGAGAGAGTGAATGGTTGTTTGTCTCGTTTGTCTCTATGTGTCCCTGTGATGGACTGGAGACCTGTCCAGGGTGTACCCCGCTCCTCGCACAGTGACAGCTGGACATGGGCACCAGTGACCCCTGTGACCCAAAATGGAAGAAGCAGTAAAAGATAATGGATGGATGATTATATAATTTATACTGTAAACCATGATAAAGCACACTCCATACCAGTTGGTGGCGGTAAAGCACACTTTCAGTTTTCTGCCAACTGACAAACTACAGAAGAAGATTTTTTTTTTTTTTTTCCCCTTACGTCTAGAAAAGTTATCCCGGCCGGTGCTTCGGTTCGGTGTGAGGTTAATAAGTTTGTTTGACAGTAAAACCTGTTCCGACCTGGCGGTTTTACTATGTTTGTCCGCCATGTTGCCTGCCTGCTCCTCTCTCTCCTGTGCACCGGAGGGCCGCCGGGTGAGTTCGGCTTTGATTTCTCAGCTTAACGGAAACTTTTTTCTTTCTGAAATATATATAATTTCTAAGATGAATTGTTGCATTTTGGTGTTGTTTCCGTCACGGAAAAAAAGCTTTGACCAGGTAAGTGACTTTCACGCTGTGTTGCTGCTCGGTTTGGTTCTGAGCATGAAAAAAGCTCGAACTCGTCTGTTTGTCCGATGTTCTGCTTCAATCCGTGCCCGCGGTAACAGGCGACCTTTAACAGGAAGTGGTTCTGGATGCCGGTTCATACGTCACTGTTACCGCCATATTGGGAGGGTCAACCTGTCAGAATCGGACTTGTTGGAGCTGAAGACTGCTGTTTGGTCAGAATCAGTTCTTTAAAAAGTGTCCAAACCCAGGTAAGAAAAAAAACCTGGTTCTAACTACATTTTATAAATAGTTCTAAACTGGACCCACAACCAGCTGTAAGTCTACGTTTATCCAGTTTAAATGTTTTTTTAACCTTTATTTATACAGATCTCATTGAGTCACAAGGACACATTTTCAAGAGAGACCTGTTTTTAGATAGACAACATGTAGAGTACAATAAACAACAATAAACTAAAAATAATTGTGTTGTCAAAACAAAAACAAAAATCAAAGTGCCATATAAAACAAGGTAAAATGCTCAAAACAAGAACATAAATTTGCTTAGATTTTTCTAGTTACCTTATCAAATGTTTAAAACCCCTTAAAGAAATCAAAGTGGACAGCTTCAGATCTTGTTGCAAGGCCTTACAGGAGCAGAGTAAGAAAAGGCCTTTTTCCATATTCAGTCTGCACTGAAGGAACGCTGCAGGTAATGAAGGCTTGAGAGCACACGCTGTAACTGCACTGACGACGTGACAAGTGGGAGGAGATATTAGTTGGCAGCAGAACAAGGAATGATTTATTGATGAAGATGTACCAGTGTGAGACCCTACATGGAGATAATGATGACTACTGACCAATGAGTGCAGAGTGCAGTGATAGGTACGGTAGTTGCATCTGAATCTTAGCGCGCCATGGTAGACAGCATCCAACATCTGCAAGGAACTGGCAGGGGCATTCATGTAAATAATGTCACCATAATCAATAGCCTGTAGGAAGGTGGTAGTAAACTTTCTGTTTTTAAAACACCCCTTTGGTTTTATCAGCATTTAGCACCAGTTTGAGACGTAACAAGTCTGACTGAATGATGTCAAATACAGACTGTAGAAGCTGGAAAACCTTAGCAACTGTGTTAGCTTGGCAATTAACAATTGTATCGACAGCATAGAGATGCATGGAGGCGTCAGGAATGTTTTAGTTCATTTCAGTTTATTTGTATAGCACCAAGTCACGACAGAAGTTGCCTCAGAGCACTGAACAGAAACATTCATATATAAAAATAATAAGTTAACACTAATTATCAGAAGAGCAGACTGTTTTGAGTTTAACTCCATTGCAGAACTCTCCTTTTGAGCAAGCATGAGGACAACAGTGGAAAGGAAAAACTCCCTTGTGAGGAAGAAACCTTTTGCAGAACCAGGCTGAGGACAAGCGGCCATCTGCTTCGACTGGCTGGGTTTGAGAGGAACAGGAAACGATGACAGATACATAATGGCAGGTCAAGAATCACATGTTAAGATAGAAATACTATTAAATTAAAACTATTAAATTTTAGCAAATCATTTAAGGAAATTAGGTCAATTTGTCCTCCAGTAGTAAGCCCAAGGCAGTCAACCTGCATAACTTTATATAAAATGTAAAAAGAGTGGATCCTAAAACTGAGCTTTGTGACACATCAGTAGGGCCCATTAAATAGCTAGACAAAGTACCTTGTGTTGTACACATCGCATCCAACCTGAGAAATGGTTAGAAAACCAAGTTCTTTGAGTACCGGTAGTTAAGGCCGTAGTATTTATGAATATGACTTCATTTAGACAAAAACTGTATTTCAGACTTCACATTTCTTCTTTTAGGTAGGCCTGTCAGGAAAACAAATTTTGCTGAGCGATTAATTGTCTCAGAAATTATTGCGATAAACGATAATATTGTTTGAAATTTGACAATAATTCATAATTATTGTCAAATTTAAGAAGAAATGTTGATTAATTTGTTTTGTGTGTAGTACATTTTTTCGACCACTGGATGGCAGTATAAGACTGCTTGAACCGAAGGATGGATAGTGAGGGAGTGAGCAGTGTGTTTCTTTAAGCAAAATGGGAGGGAGGCCTCTTGACACGGGCTGTCTCCAGTGTTGCCAGGTGTACGATAATTATCGTATTTGTACAACAATTTTGCCCTTTGTATGATCAATAATCCCCAAAAAGGCCAAATATACGATAATTTGACCATTCCGTGAATGTGTGGTTGTAATCAGTTGTCATCAGCCTGTCAGAATTTTTTTGTGAACCCTGAAGGCATCTGTGTCCACAAACAGTTGCACGATTGGCTGGAAATTCCAGCCAATCGTGCTTTTCTAAATGTGACTTACGAGTGACGTGTATGCGTTTGCCTCAGAACAACGGCCATGATTGGCTGAATAGTCCGCTGCGCCCGCCCCATGAGTGAGAAAAAGAAAAGAAGAAGAAGCAGAGCTGGTCTGGAAGTGGACCTATCACTACTATAGTGCATCAGTAGATTTGTTATTCTGGTTATGACGGGTGTACAATCATTTCCCTCAAAATACGATCATTTTATGTCTCTAGCACAATAATCTGCCCTGTGATGGACTTGTGACCTGTCCAGGGTGTACCCCGCCCCTCGCACAGTGATTGCTGAACATGGGCACCAGTGACCCCCGTTACCCAAAATGGAATAAACTGGTAAAGATAATGGATGGATAGCACAATAATCCTACATTTCTCACCTGGCAACACTGGCTGTCTCTCTTTCCTGTTTTTCGGTGCTCGAAATGGCGGACGCTCTGTGTGTTTTGAGCTCCTTAGCATAGCGTTTTTCACACAAAGCTTTTAATAAAAAAATCAGTTAACAAGTTCTCAGCTTCTTTTTGCAGAGAAAAACAACTTTTTACATGAAGGCACAGGTTTCAACCGTGAATTTTGGAGCTTTGACAAGACGGAGGTTTTTTCCCCGAGCTTAGCCTGTTAGTTAGCTCATAGCTTAGCTTCTCAACTTGGCAGCTTTTAACGATCCAAAAACGTGATTTTGGAAGGTTAAAATGGATTTTAAAGAGAAAGGGAGGGGTCAGTGAAGAGCACCGGAGTTGAGCCTTATGTCATCCAGTGTCTTCAGTAAAAAGAGTGAGAGAGATGAAGAAACAATAAAACCGATAAATGAAAAAGATGTAGATAATTTTCATTTATCATGTGATTAATTGATTTATTGTGACAGGTCTACTTTTAGGTCACTTGAAATTCATAAAAGCATTTCTCTGTCTTCATCTTCTACCTCTTATCTGTATTTGGGGTGCAGAGGCAGCAGGTCCAGGAGAGAAACCCAGACCCCCACTCTCCTCAACGGTCTTCCAGACTTCCAGAAACTGACTCTTATCTCAGCTGCTTCACACTCGTCCAAGAACCTCCCCAGTGCACTGCACGCTGAAGATCATGGTCTGAAGACGCCAACAGAACCACATTAACAACATAAATTGGAGATGAGACCCTGAGGTTGCCAAACCAGACCCTGTCCTCTCCACAGCTGTGCCTGCTTTCCTTTTCTTAGTCGCTGAACGATTTGCCCAAACCTCTTTGAGGCCAACTGAAAGTCCTTCTCAATGGCCTTCCCAAATTCCTCCTATACCAGAGTTCTTTGCATCTACAAAATCCGCAGTTCTTCTGGCTACCTGGTATCTGTCAGCTACTTCAGACAGCCAAACCCTGAAGGCCTCAATCTTCAGCTTCATGGACTCCATCACCGCTGGTGTCAGGTGTCAGGTGTCTGAGTGTCGATGTGACAGGAATCAATGACTTTCAGGCTACATCTTATAAAAGCCATATCTGCAGAAGAAGCCTTGAACATGGCCCAGATAGTGTCTATGTGGGGGTGCACACCTGATGTGGACTTGGACTGCAGCGAGGCTCAGACTCTCCATCAGCCAATCGTAGACCTGTTCCACCACTGACATCAGGACCTGGACTCCAGGGGGAGTCATTCAGTCCTTCATCAGAAACGCCACCCTGCTGTTGAATTTAATAGAACCTAACTTATTATTTTGTTTTGAATAAACTTAGTTTTAATGAATATTTTTGTGCAAATTGTTTTTAAATTATTATTTTAATCATCTGAAAATTTGAGTTCTTATTTTATCACAGCTAACGTGTTAAATATTTTGATAATAAACCCAGTTAATGATAGGTGTGATACTACATTTTACTGGTGTACAGATAAAACCTCTTCAATAACCTTTTACTTGTATTTGTGTTAAAAACAAGATATCCATTCAGCTGACGGGGACCACAGGATATGAACTAAAAGTGTTTTGGTAACATATTTAACCTGTTATGATGTTTTTTCTGTAATTTTATTACACTTGGATTTGTCAGCACAGTTAGAGCTGTTACCTCACAGTTAGATGGTCCTGGGTTAAATCTCCATCTTTGACCTTGGTCAAAGTTTGCATGTTCTCGTGGGTTTTCTCCAGGTATTCTGGTTTCTTCTCACAGTCCAAAAATATGCTAGCTTGGCTGTTTTCATGTCCAGGAGGAGCTTGCAACAAACCTCTGTAATTTCAGTGGGATTTGTTTGGTGTAATAAAGGTTATTATAAAATATTATTTAAAAAAATTTCAAGTAGATTTAAAAGATCAACATAAACACAGCCAAAACTGTGGGCGGAGGCTGCACATTTTTATTTATCAAAGGTTTAATTCATAAAAAATGAACTTTAAAATTTGCTTAGTAATGTGACTTCACAGTTTTATTTGACCTTTATTTATTTAACCAGATTAGTCAGCTGTAAACATTCTGATTTTTAATGTGTATTACATATTACATAATGTGTAACACACATTCAATTCAGCTTTTTTCTTTAGCTCCAAGTCCCAACAGAAGTTCAATTCAGTTTATTTATATAGCGCCAATTCACAACAAAGTTGTCTCAGGGCACTTTACAGGAACATTCACATAAATTATAAAAGCCAATTATTGAATGTTGCATATCTAAGGAAGCCAGCAGATTGTGTTGAATCTTCACTTTGTCACACTCCCCCATCCTGAGCAAACACAAAGGCAACAGTGGCAAGGAAAAACTCCCTTTCAACAAGAAGAAACCCCCAGCAGAACCAAGCTCAGGACGAGCGGCCATCTGCTTCAACCAGCTGGGATTTAAGAGAACAGGAAGTAGAAACAGACAAACGTAGAATGACTGGTCCAGGTGTACTTTCTGGAGGGAAGACCAAAAACATGTTAAGATAGAAATAATTACAAATACAAATGGGTGGAGTAGCACAAGTAAAGACAGTATACTGTATATCTATATAAACATACACACACATAGGTTACATCTGTGTGTGTGTATATGTATACATGTATACATTTCTAAATCTTTTATGCAGATTTGTTCACTGGCGACCCCTGCAGAGGGGAGCAACTGAAAGAACAAAAAATAAAATGACTGTAGATCTCACTGTGATTTGTCTGTATTCAAATGTAGACCCGTGAGATTTGCTTCAGTGTAAATGCAGTTCAGTGTGACTTGTTTTCATCAAAATGCAGACCTTTTAATTAATTGTATTTGTACCCACAGCCCAGGCTGAGCTGGAGGCAGAGGAGGTGATTCCCTGGCTGCTGTCCTTACAGGAGATGGACAAGTTGCTGCCTTATCATGGACATTCCAAACCAGACTACATCATCGTTTTACTGCCTGCATTTGGACACAATCTGTATCTAAATCTAACACGGGACGTTGCAGTTTTTCCAAAGAACATTGTTGTGGAGGAGAGGTTCAGGAACCAAAGTGTGGTGGTCAAACATTTAACTATGAACCAACATTGCTTTTACTCTGGCTTCATCATCAACCAGATGGACTCTGTGGCATCACTGAGCACCTGTGGTGGTTTGGTAAATCATTCTTGTGTTTTTGGACACAAATGTTCATGGTATTCGAAACAAGCAGCTAATATGCAGATGCTTCCAATTTAGTTTGATTGAACAAACTGAATGGATTGAATTGCATTGATCTGAAACCCAACCAACACGCATGTTTCCCCAGCATCACATGAACTCTTAAATTCATTTTCAATTAAGTTTATTTATATAGTGCCAAATCACAACAGAAGTCATCTCGGTGTGCTGTACAACAGCTTTCATATAAATTATAAAAGCCAATTAGTAAAAGTTCTCTATCTAAGGAAGTTAGCAGATTACATTGAATCTTCATCACAGTCTCCAATCCTGAGCAAGCACAAAGGAGACAGTGGAAAGGAAAAACTCCTTAACAGGAATAAACCTCCAGCAGAATCCGGTTCAGGACGAGTGGCCATCTGCTTCGACTGGCTGGGGTTTGAGAGGACAGGAAGTAGAAACACATAGAATGATAGGTCCAGTTGTACTTTCTATTGATGGAAAAACAAAAAACACATGTTAAGGATAGAAATAATTACAAATACAAACATGTAGAGTAGAGCAAGTAAAGACAGGAGCAGAGAGGAAATGTGGCCTATTGTCCTCCAGCAGTCTAAGCCTATAGCAGTAGATCTAAGGGATAATTCAGGAAACCCAAGCTGACCCTAAATGTAATATTTATCAAAACGGATAAACTTAAACCTAATCTTAAAGTAAACTATGTGTCACCCTCACAGACTGGAAATTGGTTCTACAAGAACAGTTTTTAGAGTTAAAGTCTGTGTTTTTAGGTGAAAACTGCTGGACATACACTGTTTCCTCCAAATAATCTTTCAGTCTTTTTGTCTAGCAGGTGCAGCACATTATACTAAATTAACAACTGTGTACTTGTTTCTATTTACTCTTTTTCAGTCTCTTCCTGTTCTTAGATGCACTCTCATCCTGTTCTTGTCTCTACAGAATGGACACATTCAGATGGGTCAGGACTTCTGGTTAATCCAGCCAGTGGATCAACAGAACCCATCAACACCATTTTCTGGACTGAAGCACCGCCTGGTTCCACACCAAAGCTGGGCCAAGACCAACTCTGGACAAAACACTGACCCTCCGGTTTACTGTGGACTTATTCAAGGTCAGTGAGGAAGAAAGAGACCTGTAGAACCTGGTTTTCAGTTGTATCCAAATTCTTAAATGGGCTGGAAGCAAGCTGGTAATAAATCCAACAAAATTGTATTTTTCAGTACAGAAAGAGCAGACAATTGATTAAGAACAAAAACTTTAAATTATTCACACAACAAAAAGAGTCAAAGGTCATCTAGTCTATCGTTTTACAGAGAGAAAGGTTATTGACAGGTGGAGACCATTTCAGACAGCTTACAATCTTCCCATCAGATTCACCCTGAAGGTCAGACCATGTTATGCTCCAACTGTTTAAAAAGGAGGGGGGGGGGGGGGGGGTGTCTCACTGATGTTTTTTCATCTGAGGTACTTCAAGCATTGCCAGCACTGGGCTGTTTGTTATGGGTCCGTTTGTTCTTGTAGGAGGTGGCATGGAGCGTACGTGGCTAGGGCTGATTCTGTCTCAGTTTGCTGTTGTTGGACTAGTCAGTTGTGATTCTGGAGAGTTTAGACTTCAGTCAGCTTGGTCTGCCCAAATGTTTAGGAAAGTGTAAAGGTAAGATTGGTGTGAGTGCAGCTCAGCATTGTCTATTTTATGAGAACTGATGGGGGTTGTTCCCTTCAGCTGGGAGGGGTTTTATTCTTGTGACTGTCTGTTTGTGGAAGAGAAACAAAAGAAGAAGAGCTCCATCCACAAGAGTCGCATGAAGAGAGACGTCCTGAACTTGGACCAAACATACACTGTGGAGACTGTGGTGGTGGCAGACTCTGATATGGTGCAGTTCCATGGAGCTGAAGGGGCTCAGAGGTTCCTGCTTACTGTCATGAACATGGTAGGACATACACACACACACAGTTATATGTATCCTGATGTATACATTAGATTTAATTTTCCAACAGGACTTTGCACTTGCACACAGTGTAAATCTACCAGTACCTGGTTTAAGGACCATGGTATCCCTGTTCTTAATTGTCCACCAAACACTCCTGACCGTATCCCCATAGAAAACCTATGTAGTATTGTGAAGAGGAAGATGCGATACGCCAGACCCAACAATTCAGAAGAGCTGAAGGTCACTATCAGAGCAACCTGGGCTCTCGTAACACCTGAGCAGTGCCACAGACTTATCGATTCCATGCCATGCTGCATTGCTGCAATAATCCAGGCAAAAGGAGTTCCAACCAAGTATTGAGTGCTGTACATGCTCATACTTTTAACTTTTTGTGCTTGCAGTCAACCTACTTCACATATGGGGGGGAGGGGGGGGGGGCACAATATTATAGGCAGAAACATGGGTGTGCTATGGGGTCTCCAGTTTCTTTTTTTGTTGCCAACCTGTACATGGAGGAGGTAGAAAAGAGAACCTTGGCATCCTTTTCAAGGATACCACCAGTTGGTAGTGGTTCAGGTATGTTGATGACACCTGGGTTAAAATTAAATCTCAGGAAGTCCAACATTTCATTGATCACATCAACTCTGTGGATAACTATATAAAGTTCACACGTGAAGATGTAATAATGGCAGGTTGGCTTTCTTGGACTCTGAGGTCTCAGTCTCTGATGGAGGACATTTGCAAACTGATGTGTACTGCAGTGCACACCCACCCACACAGACCAGTATTTGCAGTTTGACTCCCATCACCCTCTGGAGCACAAGTTAGGAGTCATCAAGACTCTGTACCACAGAGCAGACAGCATCCCCTCTAACTGGACCTTCCTGAAAGCAGAGAAGAAACCCAGACAGGACTCCAGTCAGCCATCAGGTAAAAAGGAGGAACCCAGACCAGTGGTCATTCTGTATGTTGCAGGAGTTTCAGAGAAACTGAAACATTTTTTTTCTAAACATGAAATCCCAGTGGCGTTCAAATCCAAAAATATGAGTCTTACATCGGGGAAACTACAGTGAACAGCCACTGGCCAAAAGGATGGCCCAGCAGATGATCAACATCATCAGGCCAAGACTCTGTGGTTTACACTCATCTGCAGGCCAGCAGTCACTCTTTCAGGAATGAAGATGAAAATTCTAAATCCTGCTCGTCTTCAGCAGACTGTCTGGATGATTTCAATGGATGACGATGATGATGTATTTACAATCATATTTATTGCTGTAGGTTTGTAGGGTAAAACTGCTCACCTTGTTCTGCTTTATTTAGGTTAACAACCTGTTTCAGCATAAGAGTCTGGGAGTCCGGATCAACATACAAGTTACTAAGCTGCTGCTGCTTCACAAGCGTCCTGTAAGTCTCACTCTCTCCACTTAATGTAACATTTGGGGGGTTTCTGCAATACTTCAACAAAACAAACAGAATGCAAAATATATAACAAAACACAGAAAAAAACAGAACAAGATGACAGAACACAACTGTACATAATACAGAACAACAAAAAATACTATTTGACAGTGTCAATTTTATTTCTCAGTTTGATTTATAAACACTTTGGAAATAACAACGTTGACTAAAGTGCTTCACAAACAGGAAATCTAGCAATAAAACAAATAAAAGATCAAACATTAAAAAACATAAGTATAATAAAAAGTACAAGAACAAACTAACCTAAGAGGTTTTGATGGAACTCAAAGCAAACTTGAATTAAAAACCAGTCGTTACAACCGGCAAATTGCTTGTTGCGCCAGGTTGTGGGCGTTTCCACCCTCTGCACACCTCAAGCAGCCACGGAGTCAGATGAAAAGCTTAACTGTTTATTTACAAGGTGAATGAATGATATTGAATATTAGAATATAGTAAATATCAGAATTGATATTTACAAAGGAGTCTTACCAGACTTCAGCAGGGTGAGCCTCAGGCCAAAATAACAAACAAAATGGACTATTTTTATTCCTATTTTTGTCACTTACCTAACAAATCAAAAGTAACAAAAATACAGGTTTCTTACCTGTCCTAAACTAACAAAAACAGGAGAAAAAGCTCAACTAAAATGGCAGCTCACCCCTACAAGAACTCCTTACAAGACTATACTAATTTCTGTAAACGACGGACAGCAGTTCAGCTGTGGCAGGTTGGGACACGCAGAGTAAATGGAAAAAGATTTGTAGGCTCAATCATCCAGGTAGAGAACACAAACAAGGTTAAATCATTTCATCTGGACCAGTTTCTTGAGCCGTTGTCATCTCCAACTCAGCTCCTCTTATGCAGCACCTCCAGGCAGACAGCCAATCACAGCTCCATTCAGCAGTGTCTTCCTCCAGCTGCGCACCTGGACACTTGTAGGGACACATCAAGGTTTTTCTATCATTAACTGTTATTCTTTTGATACTTTGGAAGTAAGACTGACTCTCCATTCACAAAGCTGTACAGTAAGGAACCACGTTATCATATAAGATGAATAACATAAAACCTGTTATTGTAATTAATTGCACACCTGGTATTCAGATTTCAGCAAAGCTGAAAGGCCCTTTTGTATGAGAACTTTTCCATCTGACCTGTGAAATATAACATCTAAAACATACGCTTATCTCTTCCGAAAAGGGAGGATTCATCCTCCAGTTTTAGAGTGTGAGAAAGACCCCATTGTTTTTCAAGGACTCTTCTTTCCATCTCACGGTAGAAATCATTTCTTTAACAAGTTAAATGTCTGAGTTCTCCTGAACACAATTGAAAGTTTTGCTGTAAAAATGGCTAAGTTTATTTACTTTCTAAGCTCAATACTCAGTAATCATGCATAAAGGAAGTGCTATGAAACTGGTGTTCAGAAGTTACAACTGTGTGCATAAGATCTAATGAAAATATTTATGGATGAGTAAAAAGCTGCTTAGAAGTTTGATTATTCTGTTATATTGAGAATTTACCAAAGCAGAGTAAATTAGCCATTTAATATTTTTATTAAGGTTATTAAATTCAACAGTAACTTGAAAGAAGGTCCACCCTTCTGTCGTGATTGGCTAGACCATCACATGGTAACGCCTCTAAGTCAAAGAAGTTTATTTCCTGACATTTGGCTTAGAACAGTCTGGAAGAAGCTTTTGAAGAAGTAAGGTCAAACAAGTGGATATTTATTGCCAGAAGATCTTTGCCACCAGAAGGAGAAAACGCAGCCCTCCGGGAGCTCATCAACCGACCCCCCTCGGGAGCCAACTTTCGACTCTAGATTTCAGCTGATTTCCAGTGGCGAGGGAAATCCCACCTTCGACACTATAATTCATCTCAAGAGTTCTGGTGACCCTCCGGGCGGTTGAATTGCAGACCACCTTCCAATCGGTAGGAAAAAGCTGCTCAGGTTTTCTCTGCTGGTGTCTGATGTCCCAGATAAGAAGTTGTCCACTATAAAAATTTCATCATTATTAATTAGAATTAAGTTCTCCTAAATTGACAAAACACATCTAGCCAAAACACTTCATTTAGCTAACTTTATAGATGATAATTTACTCTGCTTTTGAACCTCATAATTTTATCATATTAAAGTTTAAAAGATAACTCCATAACCTTGTGTTGTCAAAGTAAGCCATCATTCATTCTGCAGCTGTATTCACCGTTTGATCACTTATATTCACCAAAATTGATAATAAATCTCACAAAATTGTACTTTGACTCAAAGCGTTTTTATTATATATGACATTTTTGAATTTAATACGAAAATAATTCACTAGAGCACTAAACTTGAGTCTGATTGAGTAATATTAATTTTCTGACTTTAGAACCAGAAGCCAGCGGTGCCCCTTCAAAATAAAATTACTCATAAAAATTAAACGATCTAAGGACTGTTAATCTTACACACTAATTGGCACAATTAGAGCTTTGCACACTCACACACACAATTTACGACAGCAGTCGTAACACAGTGTAAAAAAGTGAGATTTTAGGTGCGATTAAAAGGACTGTACAGACTGAATGAATATCGATGGGCGTGGAGTTCCAGAGTCTGGGGGCTGCCACATTAATATCTCGGTCCCCTCTATCCTTTAATTTAGCTGTTGGCTGCACTAAAAGCATCCAACTGTACAATCTAGTGCTTTGGGTTGTAAACGTGGAAAAGATCCAGTAAATAACTAGCTACCAAACCCCACTTAGGCCTTGATTGTCCTCCGGCTGTTTCTGTGAGTAACAAGTTGGCCATCTGGCCTAAAACATTTGATTGTTGTACATGATGATTGATTGATTTGGATGGGTATGTTTTGTGTTAAATGTCTACTTTTGAGTAGGAGTTGGCTTGAAACATAGCAGTGAAGGCTACCTATGGGACATATCTGGTTGGCAGGCTGTAGACTGAGGAAGTCCTCTGGATGGGGGACGAAACGTTGCTCACTTAAAGAAACTGGTCCAGATGACACGATTTAACCTTTTTTGTTGTTATCTACCTGAATGACTGAGCTTACAAGCTTTTTTTTTAGGTGCAAAATCATTTAAAACTTTAAAATTAAGTACAATAATATTAAAATCAATATGAAAATGAACAGAAGTTCAGTGTAAATCTGCTAAAACAGTACTGATGTGGTCCTGCTATCTGGTTCCTGTTAAAATATGACAGCAGTGTTCTGCACTCACTGCAGGCGATGGAGAAATGTTTGTTCTGATCCAACATATAGAGTTGCAGTTGTCCAGTCTGGTGGTGATGAAGGTGTGGATAAGAGTTTTGAGGTCTTTAGGAAGAACATAAGATTTTTCTTTGGATATTAGATGTAACTGATAAAAGCTGGTTTTGACAACAGAGGGTATTTGCTCATTGAGTTTAAAAGAACTGTCTAAAAACACGAAGATTTTTGACAGAGGAGGAACAGTGAAAAGCACGAGGGCCGAGAATTTCAGCACACACAGGAGTCTGATTTCCAAATAAAACAGCTTCAGTCTTGTTTCCACTCAAGGCCAGACAGTTCTGAAATAGCCTGTTTTAACGTCCTTTAAACAGTTAAACAGATGCTGCAGTGGGGCAGAGAACTCTGATTTAAAAGATAAAAATATTTGGATGTCGTCAGCATAGCAATTAAAATGAATGTTGTAAAGGCAGCATGTATAAACAGAACTAAATAGGAATCAAAATGGACACTTGAGATACACCACATGAGTAGGTGCCGACGAAGAAGAATATTCCTCCATAAAACTGAAAAACAGAGCCTTTATTTTTTTTTCATTCAACCTTTATTTACACAGGTTAGTTCCCATTGAGCCTCGAGGACTTATTTACAAGATAGACCTGTTATATGCAGACATACACAGTAGATAAGGAAAATAGAACATGAGAGAGTGGAGGAGGTAAAAAAAACAATATATCATACCATGTCCTGGCCAGGGCACAGTGTGAAAGTTGCAAAAAAAGACCTCGCAACATAAACAGGAACATGCAATGACATCATAACACATTTATGCATGAGGTCAACAAAGACGGTGAGTTGTCCGTGGACACTGCCAGAAAGTACCATAGTCCTGATAAGATGGTACAGTGTCTATCAGTGGTTCAGTTCTAATGAGGCCCACAGGTGTCCTCGGGAGAGGGAGGTAGGAGGAGGGGAGGAGCAGCAGAGCATCATTATTCACATAACTTCTGGGAGAAATTTGAGATAGCTGGTCTATTCAAGGCCAAGCAGGGAAGCCAGATTTGATAACAATTGTTTTGGGACAGGCAGATTTTTCTTAAGTTTTTTTTTACATCTGCCTTCTGCTCGTACTTCTCATTGTGGAATCCGAACAGCCAAATTTTGTGGTCATTCTGCTGGGCCTTGCTTGTAGCCTTCCCCAAGGTCGAATCCTTCACGCCAACGAGTTCCAGAAGCTGCAAGTGGCCTGCGATTCTCAGAAATCGCGTCCAGCTTACGGCTTAGCTCGAAAAGCATCTTAGCCTGGGTGCTCCAAGTGCTCCAAGTTCCTTCATACATGACAGGCAGCTTCAAAATTGCCAGATCCGCTGTCGACGTCGTCCGAATTTGCGATATGCCAAAAACCCGCAGATTCCAAAAAGCAGAAATCCCGCTATCATAAATCCAATTATGTATGCGTCTTCTACGTCTTCAACGGACAATACACAGAGACACACCATCTTCCACTGGCCCCAAGAATCCATGGTGTATCCCGAAGCGATACACAATGTCCCTTCAGGGCAGGAGGGCTCTCCTTCACCCTGTCTTCTCCTAGGGTTTGTGACAAGTTCTGATACCAGAAAGTCCATTTTAACTGTAGCATCACATTTTTCCTTTGTTTATTCAGGTTATAAAGTGAATAAACGAGAAGGGTTCAGAGTATAGGAATAAATAAGGTTCTGCTTCTTTGTCTTTATGTCATCAGGAAAACTTGTTTGTGAGTCATCATGGACAAAGGTCTCTGGAAAGCTTCTGCCGCTGGCAGCATCAGGAGTTAAGGGTGCCTCAGAACCTTGGGCCCAACCAGATCACTGGTGGGAGGTTTGACATTCCTTCATCAGATACTGCTGTGCTGGTCACCAGGTAAGAAGTTTGTACTTCCTCGGGTATATCAAGGTTCAATGTGACTTCATTGTCATTCACTTCACATGTGGTACATGAGGTGGAACAAAATTGTGTACTCAAGGTCCCAGTTACACCAAAAAATGGCAAAAATATAAATTATAAAAAGAAAACCGTATACAAGGATCTAAGATATATGCGAAACAATAATAATATAATACGGTGTGTTAAACAGCAGCCTGAACATGAGTCTGTTGTGAGCAGATGGGTATGAAAACAGTATAGCAGCTTATGGGTAAGAAATCGGCAGCATGGATATGAATTTGACTCTAGGTTCAAAACCCAGCACCAGCACACATTCTTCACGCCAGGAAAAATGTGAATATATTCAGGATGGTTTGAAGACATTCTTATATGGTCTGGGACTTTTTTGTCTAAGTTCTTTGTTAAACTGGACAGAAATCCATCCTGGGACACATTGAAAGATTAACCATTTACCTAATGTGACTCCATGGAAGCAATGAAATTATCAGCCGGGTTTGGAATCAAAATTTCTGCTTTTACTTCTTGAAGTAAGGATGAGGATGAGGATGCAGAGGAAAGAGTGAGATGGAGGAGGATGACTCACTGTGGCGACCCCTGCAGAGGGAAAAGCCGAAAGAAGAAGAAGATTTCTTGAAGTATTTCATCTCCTGTTCTAACCCCTTAGCCCTGGTATATACAGTATGTGAGCCCTTTATATTTGGATCAATTTATTATAGTCAACTGGACAGAGAAATTGCCAAATTCCCTCTTTGTGAAGAATCAGTGCATATGTATCTCCAAAAACCTACATACCCACATATTTGTTTCATAACTTTCACATACACACTCAGTCAGTCTGTGTTTTAACAGGTCCCGAGCAAAATAACCCCAAACTTGTCTTGCTAGAATATCTGGTTCAAATTACATCCTCACTGTCCTGGAAATAACAGAACATCAGTTCACGTGCACATTTCCTGCAGATAAGCTTCCTCTAACCTTCCTGGGCCATTGCAAGCTCTTGGCTTTTTGTATGATGCACATATTTTGGCTTTAAAAGTACTTCATTCCCTCCTCTGAGAGAAGTGATCTCTTATCAACTAACTTTATGAACTGTATGAATTATGAATTATTACCTAACCCCAAAAATTATGAATGACAAAAACATTATTGATGACTTAACACAACAGGCCTAGATAAGGCATTGCCCTGAAAAATGACAGAGATGTTTGTCTTCATGAACAAATAGAAATGACTGAAAACAAAAAGAAATATATTAGACTAATTTCCTTTACCGAATCAGCTTTAGTCAAAATGCTTTCCCACAGTGTAAACAAACAGAGGGCTTAAGGCAAAAATATAAACATAAAAATAAACATCTACTCCCAGAATCCCTCGCTCTCTAAAAGAAGCCTCTTACCTCTTGTAAACATAAACTTTCTAAATCTGTTTCACCTTCATTCACTACTGACCATCCTTGTGATACTGTAGTACCTCCACCCAAAAAGCATCAGAATATCCATGTAAGTATTCCCCCCTGCTATATTTAATTGCCTGAACCAATATTGAAAAAAACTAACATATCCAGAGATTGTTCACGTGTAAAGAGGGCCTCAGAGTGGAGGCTTTAGAAACACAAAGGATCAGTGTGAAACTACACATGCACACTATGGAAAGCTGCAGTCAGTAGGTTTTATGCACTTAGTGAGTTGATGAACAACAGTAACAATGGAGGGTAGCGGAGTGCATTTTGTCTTTCTAACTCTTTTCAACTTGTCAGAGCTTCTGATATGAAACTTCTATGTGCTACACTTGGAACAGCGGTCAGAACTAACAAACATCAATTTTTGTATGAACTTGAATGTGAAAAAAAACAATGGAAGTACCGGTACTTGTGGACTTCAAAAAGTTAAGTCAAACTTTACTTACATCCTTTGGAGAAGAGTTGGAGGGCTGCAAATACAAGTGTTAACCTGAACTGGACTTGACTAAGGCTCTTTACAAGGCGGGACAGACCAGACTGTTTCCTGTAAAACCTAGTCACCAGAGTTTGAAACCAAATGTTGGATATCTTCTGTCAACATGTGGTAAATTGAACAATTTTCCTCTGGTTTCTGTTTCAGAACAGATTTCTGTGTTCATAAAAATGAACCCTGTGATACTGTTGGTGAGTAGCATTAGTGTTTTATTTTTCTGGCTTTCTTGCTTTTTTGTTTGTTTGTTTTTACCGTGAAAACTATGTAGTAATGTAGTAGCCAGCCACTGAAACCAGCCACTAGAGAACACAAGCAAGTATCTCTTGTTGCACTCCCAAGCCTGGGTAAATGGTGAGGAGTGTGTCAGGAAAAGCATCCAACATAAAACACTTTTGCCAAGGCCAGCAAGTGAGTTCACCCAAGCAACAGCATACTGAATTGGTGGAAGCACTGTTTATTAAAGACCGCCACTGGTGCTGTTGACAAACAGGGTACTGGTGGACATTGTGCTACTGTTACTCGGAGATCACGAGGAGGGAAACATGTCAGGAGAAAGGGGAGAAGAGGAAAGTCAAGAATGTAGGACTGAGGACGGCATATGACATATATATATATGTGTGTGTGTGTGTGTGTGTGTGTGTGTGTGTGTGTGTGTATATATATATATATATACATACATACATAATGAATTTTATAAACATGTCAATATTTCATATGAACTTGTTTATGTCTGTTTTACAGGTGTTGCTTATCTGGGTGGGATTTGCAGCGCAAGGAGGAATTGTGTGGTAGCAGAAGACAATGGCTTAAGTTTGGCTTTCACTATCGCTCACGAGTTGGGCCACAAGTAGGTCATGTTTGATTGCAAATGTTAACATGTCCAATTTTTATCTTGTTGCAGTGAAAATATATTGTTTGCTGCACATCATGGATCATGAACCAGCTCATACTACTCTGGGTCAAACAGGTTGTGTAGGGCACTAGTAGTTTGTCAGAGTCTGCTTTTTCCTCAAAATTTAAAAACTATAGAAACACAGCTGTACCTTTTTTAACAGTGTGATATTTGTTTTTAACCAAACATTTCCATCCATCTGCACACCAGAAACAGTATAATCACCAACCTTCTCTGCTGAATCTGTGTTTAGAAAAACCTTTTTTTTCTTTCATCAGCCTTTGTTTTTTTTTTGTGGGGTATTGGGTTCAGAATCGGGTTGTCCTATTTAAGCACTTTCACAAAACAGTTCAGCGAAAAGGCCACAAAACTGGTCCTTTTTTAGTTGATGAATCACTAATGGAGTCTCTTGTCACTAATGGCCACATCCTGCAGAGATGTGAACTTTCAGAAATGAAGCAGCGAATGCGTGGAACAGAACTCACCTGTGTTGGGATGCAACAGTTTATAATAAAAAAGTCTTTTTTTTTTCTTTCTTCTTCTGGTTGCTCCCTTCTTCAGGGGCCACCGCAGTGAACTAAGTCGCACTAAGACTTGGCAATTGTTTTTTTTATGGCAGATGCCTTTCTTGACACAACCACAGACCACCGAGCTACCACATCCCTCTGTGTGGAGCAGAGAGGTGCTATCTAGGGCACCCAGAGGAGCAGAGGGTGGGGTTTAAGGGCCTTGCTCAAGGGCCCAGAGTGGGACAAATGAGGCTGGAGGCAGGTGTGGGCGTTTCACCTTTCCCACCCACACTTTGATGTTGTCGGTACCGGGAGTTGAACCAGAGATCTTCCAACTACATACCCACCTTCTCTAACCTCTGCACCACCACTCGGACAAATTTCTTGAAAGAAGAGCGGCTCTAATCAAAAAGTGGGATGGATGCCATCTCTGCATCAGATCAGGTTTTCCCCATAAAGCACTCCAGTTATCTACGTTGTATTCAGGACACCACCTGGAGAGCCAGCGGTTGAACAACAACATTCAGCTTAACATATCGTTGATGGTCAGATTGGGGAGGGGACTATGGGTTGAACGACTAGATAATTTTAAAACTCGACATTAACATAATAAAACTCGAGTAGAACTCGAGTAGTTGATGTCATAGGATCTCAAGATGCAAAAATAAATAAATAAATAAATAAAACGGCAAAAAAAGAAGTCATTATTTACAAAAAAAAAATAGACCAACAAAACATCGGGAGCATATATTATGCTCCTACCATTTATCATACTGCAAATAAGTCACAGGAAAATCAAAACTATTAGTTATTATTATTAAGCTGCAAAAGTGAAAAAAACGTCCAGCACATAAAAAACAAAACTAAAAACAGTGGGGCGGTCGACCACCCCGCACCACCGCCCGCAGTGTTGCACATTAGGTTTAGTTTTAGAGATTAATATGTTTATAGGTTTTTTTATAGGTTTAGAGATCAATATTTTTTGCTTTTTGTTTTTGAAACAAGGTCAGAAGGAAGCTGGTTCTGATTCGGTCGATTGGACCCGGTGTTACACCATATTCTGTGACCTGCAACAGTGCATGCAACACCGACCCTACGGTCACAATATACGGTGGTCACAGAATATGGTGTAACACCGGTTCGCAACGAGTTCCAAACAGTCAGGAAGTTGATTCATTTTCTGTTTCCTTACAGTAGCGGAACTGGAAGATTCATCTTTAGTGAAATATTTCCATACTACTGATGTATTTCTACCTGTTTGCCAAGACTGGGCCTGCTCCGCTCCATCTGTCTGCTTGGAGGAATCCATTTTGTAACCCACGCCCGGTGTGGATCACGTGACGCAATGATGTAACTGCGACGTAATGACGTCACCACGAGTACTCGACGTGAAATTTAAAAACTCAATAGATGTCCTAGGAATCGATGTGTAGATTACTCAAGTAGTCTGTTAAAGCCCTAGAGGGGACCAGAGAAAACTACGGAGTCTGATATAGTTTTTCAAAGTTACACACCAAAGCAACATTCATTTTAGTGTCCTCCAATTGACATAACCAGGTGTCATTACCGCCTATGTGAATAACAATCCTACTGCATTTAGCTTTAGCCTTAGCCAGCAGTTTCAGAAAGGATTTGATGTCGTCCACTTTGGCCCCTGGAATGCATTTGACTGGTCACTGGTGTTCCTAAAGCCACGTTTTGGGCTATGGAGCTGTCAAATAAAAGGCACAACAAAGGTGGACTGACCAACATGCCACCTCAGTCTGTCCAAAAATCACTCCCAAGACGCCCAGAAAGTGTCGCAAGTTCCTGCTTGAAGTGTTTTGTGAAAGTGCCTATTAACACCACCAATACTCTACCTGCCTTGTCTCTATTACCAAATCATTCCCTTCAAAACTAACCCCTACCCACCCCGCAAACCTAATTTTTATATACGTTGTCCACATCATCCAGGTTGCCAAATAATGTGCCTGTTTAACTTCAAAGTTTGTTCAAGTTTGTTCAGTTTAGGTTTGGACTGTAACACAAGTTTTTAAATGCTACTGTTTTATGTGCACAAACTCCAGACATAAATATTTAGTGCCTGCAAATCAGTTTTAAAACCTTTTAAAATAAATTTGTGCTTTGTTCATGTGTACTTTTAGGTAGGAATTTGTGTATGTAAAAAAAATTTTGTTGTAAAAAATAATCTCATGGTACAAATCATTTTTATGTAGGTCCGTTTACAGATACAGTTAAAAAACTTTGTGTAAAACTGCATGTGATTTTCATTTTGCAAGTATGAATTTTGATCGGATGTTTTTTCCTCTCAGCTTAGTCAATGTCGGGGTCGGGAGGTGGGCAGAGGCATTTTACTTGTCTTAGCATTTGCTTGTTTTCAACACTACCGGTATCTCATTGTGTGATTATAGCTCATCCACTAATCTTCATTACATAAAACTGTAGTAGCAAAATTACACAACTAAATACCTGAATAAAAAACCACAAAGTAATAGTAATCTTACCTTTGATCAAGCTTTTGCTACTGTGGTGATACCGAGTGGTTCTCATTAATATTATACTATTTATAAGGCACACCAGTTCGTAGATCTTACAAAAAAATACTTGGGACATCAGAGACAGGCTTGCAAATTTAGAAAATAATTTATTAATTTCAATTTTTATAAATACTTTTTAAATACAGTTTAAATACTGTAACAAATCAAATACTCATTTTAAAAGTTAGTCTAGACCCAGGTCTGTGGCTAATTACTCATGCCACTGACACGAGTGCTCAGGTACCTCGCCCCAAACAATTAGCTGTGAAGAAGTCCAGTGAAGCAGCCACAGGCATCTGGAGACAATTAAGTGCAATGATCTGGAGAACCCAAACCGCAGTAGTCCTCCGTAGAGACAGAGAAATGGTAATTTTCCATAGAGACAAACGGGTAACCCCAGGGAAGACAAAACAACAGTGATCTTCCGTAGAGACAAAACAGCAGTGGTCCCAACTTCAGCAAAGGACCTATAAAATTCAGTCAATTAATCACTATCAAACAGTATTAAATTTGATGCTGACAATGAGAGTTGGGACTCAACTACTCACCTGCTGACACACACATGCAGACTCTCACACACACAGGAGGAGGAAAGCAGCAAGCCTGGCGTTCACCTGCGATCACACTAAGATGAGCACGCTATAAAGATAATCTATAATGCAAACAAAAAAGGACACCTACCCCATGAAGGCCATAACAGCACACACAACATGATCGACTGCTCAGCCACAACCAACCCCACAGGTTGCAAGCCACCTAGTGGGAGCAAGAGGAAAACGGGTGCCAGAATGAGCATTACCGCCTCCTTTTATACTCCGCCTACCTCGTTTACGAGGAAGTGAAGTTTCTCTAGCCAGGTATATTTCCATACTGCTACACTACAAAGACGAGTGTACTCCCCTGGCCGTCAACACCTCCGCACAACAGCATTGTTGGTCACACCAGATCATCATTGTGCACCGCAATGCATTACCCATCAGGGTGGGTCACGTGACTGAAAACTATCCAAAGTAACCAAACGTGATTTTCAGAAATGTACCGGTATATCTGGACAGTGATTTTGTTTTTGTTCCACTAAACCATAAAATAATTCTATTCCAGGACTCACGGCTTAGTAAAGTGCCCTCGCATGCCCCCCATGCCCCCAAAAGCCATACCCATCTGTCTTTGAATGGATTGTTAAATTTGTGATTGACATGACATTGACCAGTCAGCTGAGAGGAAGAAACATCCAGTCAAAATTTGTACTTGCAAGTTGAAACTCACATGCAATATTACATATAGTTTTTTTTATTGTATCTGTAAACAGACTTTCATAAAAAAGATTTGTAACGTGTAATTATTTTTTTACAAATACAATTTTTTTGAACACACCAATTCCTATCTACACATGCACAAACACAAATTTATTTTACAAGATTACAAAACTAATTTACACGCACAAAATATTTATGACCAGAATTTGTGCCCATACTGTTAATCTATCCATGTGTCATCTTCAGCATGGGAATGAATCATGATGACCATCATACTAACTGCACAAGTCACTCACATATAATGTCTGGTGAGTGGATAAAAGGTAGAAACCCCAGCGAACTCTTCTGGTCATCCTGCAGTCGCAGCGACGTGAAGAAATTTCTCAGGTAAAAATCTGGTAATTTATTTAGTGTGTGCCTTATTGAAAGTGTCTCTATCTTATACTAATTAAAACGCCAATGTAAACTTGCATGTATCAATTCAGCCGTTATCTTCTGCTTGTTCTGAAGTCGGGCTGTGGGGGCAGCAGTCTAAGCAGAGAGACCCAGACATTTCTTTCCCCAGCCACCTCTTCCAACTCTTTTGGGAGGACCCCAAGGCATTTCCAGGCCAGTCGAGAGACATAGTCTCTCCAGCATGTCCTGGGTCTTCCTCAGGGTCTCCTCCCAGTCAGATATGCCCAGAGCGCCTCCCTAGGAAGGCGCCCAAGGGTCATTTTCACCAGATGCCTGAACCACCTCAACTGGCTCCTCACTATGTGTTCTTGCACATAGGTGAGGGTAGGAATGTAGACTGACCGGTAAACAGAGAGCTTTGCCTTACAGCTCAACTTCCTCTTCTCTACAACGGACTGGCACAGAGTCTGCAATTCTGCAGATGCTGGACTGATCATTCTGTCAATTTCATGCGCCATTCTTCTCTCACTTGTTAACAAAACCCTGAGATATTTTAACTCCTCTCCTTGAGACAGAACCTCATTCCCAACCTGGAGAGTGCAATCCACCCTTTTCTGACTAAGGGCCATTTCTTCAGATTTGGAGGTCCTGATCCTCATCTGAGCCACTTTGCACTTGGCTGTGAACTGCTTTAGTGAGAGCTAAAGATCAGGGCACAATGACACCTACAGGACCATATCATCTACAAATAGCAGAGACAGACTCTTGAAGCCATCAAATCAGACTTCCTCTGCCCCCTGGCTGCACAGCGAAATTCTGTCTATAAAGTTATGAACAGAATTGGTGACAATGGGTAGCTGTGGCTGAATCCAACTCCTATCCTGAAGGAGTCCGCCCTATTGCCGGCAATGGCACCACTTGAATAGGGACTGAATGGCTGGTAGCAATAGGTCCCCAATCCCATACTTGCAGACCCCCCCCCCCCCCCCCCCAGTTTACCTCAAGGAACATAGTCAAATACCTTCTCCAAGTCCACAAAATACATGTAGACTGAATGAGGAAAGCTCCCATGACCCCTCAAAGTCCCTAGTGAAGGTAAAGAGCTTTTCCAGTGTTCCACAGTCAGGGGGAAAAAAAAAAAAAACTGCATTGTTCCTCCTAAATCTGAGTTCGACCATCGATCAGACTAACTTCTCCAGTAACCCTGAATTTACCTTACCGGGGAGACTAAGGATAGTGATGTGCCTATAATTGGAATACACCCTCCAGTCTCTCTTTTTGAAGAGAGGATCCACTACTCCAGTTTGCCATTCCAATGGCACTGCCTCTGATGTCTATGCAGTGTTGCAAAAGTCTGTTATCCAAGACAGCCCAGCAGCATCCATAGCCTTGAGGAACTTAGAGCAGATCCCCTCTTCAGTGCACATCAAGAGTCTCTATCCAAGCTTCACTGAACTATCAAATTATTAAAAAATATATAATGTGGTTTTGTATTATACAGAAAAAAAACCATATACTGTACTAATAATATGTTTCCTTATTATCAGATCTGAAGCCAGTAGCTGTCTTTGGCGCACAGACCCCAGAAACCCTCCCTGGGTCCCTCTGTCCTCCAAAATGCCAGGGATGCACTACAGTGTTGCTGAACAGTGCCAGATCCTGTTTGGAACTAATGCCACATTCTGCTCTGAAATGAAGGTACACATTCTATTTCATTCCTTCATTATTATGTTCAGATAAAGCTTCTTCCAGCCACTAGGGAGCACAAACCACAGTGTCTTTTGTGTCGATCCCAAGCTCTGGTAAATGACGAGGATTGTGTCAGGAAGGTCATAATAATAATAATGCTTCTTTTTCTTTTTTTTTTTTTTTGCTGTTGCCACCTTTTAAGGGGGTTTCATGGATTTGAGTTCAGAAGCAAACCAGGGAGTGGAATGAGTGAAAGTAACAGACCATGTTTTAACTGGGGCAAGAGAGATGATGATATTACCGGTAGTTAGATTATTATTATATTGAGCAGCCAGTAAGTCAAGTGTTAGAATAGGTTCAGGGGTCAGAGTACAGGCAATGGTAGTAGAAAGGGAATCCTAATTAATGTTTTTAATGTTACTGAATGAGATTAGCCGGGCTTCCTTGGTTGAGGAGAAACAAAGTGGGACATTTAATGAATGAAAAATGATCAAAAAAGGAAAGTTCACCAGCGTTGCAGTCAACAGGGATGAGGTTGGAACAATTTAGGTTCATTGTATGTCCTTTGATGTGGGCAGGAAAATCAGCAAATTGATGGAACCCAAAACTCTCAAGGTAGGATAAAAAGTAATTGGCAAGTGGAAGATTAGAAATGTCAGTTTGAATGTTAAAGTCTTCAGTACCATAACATTAGGTGATTATGTCCTGAAGTATGCTCAATAATCCAGGTAGATTAATCTAACAAGGTTAAGTCAGGTCCTCTGGATGGATTCTTCTTTGTTGAAACGTTTTATCTTTTATAAAATAAAATAAAAAGTAGAAAAACAACTGTATCGAGTGTATTTGTGTACTAGAATGCATAACTGTACAAAACATAGATAAGTCCACTAAATTAAGACTCCTCGAGCAAGAAAATTACACCAGATACCAGCAGAGAAAACAGGAAGTGACGCTATACACCTTACTGTGAACATCCTCCCCAGTCCACAAGACTCAACACAAGATGTGTCAAATTGCTCCCTCTTCTTGCCAGGATTTTGCCAACACTAAAGTTCATTTTGTGAATTAATTCCTGGTTTGACTGGCTTGTTGTAGGTGTGACTGTGGTGACTGAGGTTACTGGCATCGCTACAGCACATTTACACACAGCACATTCTAGGCCTTTAACATTAAACTATAATACATGTATATCTGAAAGACAAATCTGACACATATGCTTCAACCCTAACTTAAAAAAAATACAATAAAACAACTTTTATATTGAGCTTACCATGTCCATTCAACATTTTGGTTTAATTTTATTTTATTTGATGTGTTCTCCAGGATCATATGTGTGCTGGCCTGTGGTGTTTAGAAGCGGGAGAGACTTCCTGCAAGACGAAACTTGATCCTCCTCTGGAAGGAACCGAGTGTGGAACAGATAAGGTAGATCACTTTTTATTTATTGTTTTTCTTTCGATGAACAGTAATTTATCTACTAAAATATTAACCCCACAAATGTCTTTGTGTTCTTACAGTCTTTTTATTTTTTACGTAATTAATAAAAAAGTAACAGGTGTGTGAAATGATTAGAATATTTCTGTGTTAGTGGTGCAGAGCAGGAGAATGTGTCAGTAAGGCTCCCATCCCTCAACATGCGGACGGAGACTGGAGTTCATGGAGTCAGTGGAGCATGTGCAGTCGAACCTGTGGTACCGGGGTCCAGTTCAGACAGAGGAAATGTGACAACCCACCGTATGTCACGTATGCTGTATACTGTATGTGTATGTCTCTGTGTGTCTTGGTTTGTAGGTGGCTAGAAAATATGAATTGTAAGGTGTTGTTCATTAAATAATGAGCAGAGAAAGATTGAATAGGGAATAGGGTTATACAACAGCAAGGATGTGTCTGTATGTGTACCAGAACATTATAGTCTGAGGGAGAGACTAAAGTTAAGGTTGGGGATTAGGTGTTCATGAGATTTTATCTCAGTCATCTCCCACTAAAGCTCAATAGCTGCTCATGGTTTGGCATAGAGATCAATGGAAAGCACACTCAACTAGAGATTAGCTCAAACCTTGAAACATCCCACTTTAGATTTTACACTTGAGATTCTCACTTTATGTTGTGTTTTGTGCATGGATGTATCAGGTAATACTGACTGTACCCTTTAATGACTTCAAATGTACAGTGTCTGATGTAGATTTGGTAAAAAAAAAAAAAAAAAAAAAATCAGGTTTTTTTACCTGTTTGTATGTTTTGTTCTTGTTTTGGAGGGTTTAGGTTTAATGTTACTGTTGAGTTATGGTTAGGGGGGTTATAGTTAAAGATAAGGTTGGGGTAGAAAAAGAGGTTGTTTGAAAAGAGGTGAACTGGGGAATTGCATAAGCTAAAATGTTAACAAAGTGAATGGAGAGGGAAAGTGGGAGAATTAAGTTAAGTGTTAAGTTCCATCCATCCATCATCATGTTCCAGTCTTTTTTGGGGCAGCAGCTTGAGCAGGGAGGTCCAGACATCTTTTTCCACAGCCTCCTTTTCCAGCTTTTCTGGGAGGACTCTAAGGTAAGACATATGCCTCAGGGTATCCTGGGTCTTCCTCAGGGTCTCCTCCCAGTTGGACTTGTCCGTAAAACTTTACTAGTATGGTGTCCGGGGGGCATCTTTGCCAGGTATCTGAACCACCTCAGCTGGCTCTTCTGGATGTTCAACTCTGAGTCTCTCCTGGATAACTGAATTTTTCACCCTATTTCTACGGAAGAGCTACCCTGCTGAGAAAACTCATTTAGACCACCTGTATCTGTGATCTTGTTCTTTTGGTTTCTACCCAGAGTTCATGACCATAGGTGAAGATAAGAACGTAGACAGACTGGTAAACTAAGATCTTTGCGTTGCAGCTCAGCTTATTTTTCACCACAGCGGAACAGCACAGAGTCCACAATACAATGGAAGCTACACCAGTCCATCTGTCAATGTCCAGCTCCATTTTCCCCTTATTTGTGAACAAAACCCCAAGATACTTGAACTCCTCAACTTGAGGAAGACCCTCACTTCCAACTTGAGGAGGGCAGTCCACCCTTTTCCAACTGAGGACCATGTCCTCAGATTTGGAGATGCTGATACTCATCCCAGCAGTTTCACTCTTGGATGTGAACCACTCCATTGAGAACAGGAGATCATAGCATGATGACACCAACAGGATCATATCATCCACAAATAGCAGAGGCAGAATCCTGAGGCCACAAAACCATACTGTGGCTTGGTTGTTCAAGTGCCAAGTTGATTAAAAAAATGCTTATTTTATGCTGATATTTATTACAACACAAATTTTAAAGCTAAGTGCTAAGTTTCAGAGTGGGATTAAAATACTTGTGGTTGTAACCATAACCTCTGGGTTAGAAGCAAACTATTTTCTGCCTGTAGGCCACTAGTTGTGATATGTACCAGTATGAGTGATGGGCAAGATTAAACTAATAGGTTGGTCTAATGTGGACCCTTGTGATACAAGATGTGATACAAGATATAACCAAGATGTAGTTTGGTTGTGGCCATAATAATAATAATAATAAACAATATTAATATTGATAATCATCATCATTATTGTAACAGTAATGACAGGTTTTGTCATAGTCATGATAGAAGTAAGAATAGAGGTTTCATAATGCTAACTAAGGGCTAAATGTTAGAGATTAAATGAAATAAGGTAAAAAATTGAAGGCAACATGTCAGTTTGAACCTGTTACCTCTGGTTTACTGGCTAAGCGCCTAATGGTCAAGAAGCTTCTTGCAGGTGGTGCATAGACGTGCTGTTGGAAATTAAGTGTAATAAAATTCAATAATTGTAAGCAATGAATCAAATATGTGGTCTGCTTGTAGTCAAAGTAATAGTAATGTAAATTGCAATTGCAGGAGAGCTGAATTGTAAGGTGAAGTTCTCTGTTTACTGATCCGTCTATGTTCTTACTGTCACCTATGGCCACAAACTGGGTAGAGACTGAAAGAACAAGATCGTGACATGGATACAGGCGGTCAAAATGAGTTTTCTCTTTGGGGGAGATGGACTTTCCCTTAAAGATAAAGTGAGAAGTACAGTTATCCAGAAGAAACTCTGAGTAGAGCCGCTGCTCCGCCGCATCAAGTTTGAGGTGTTTCTGGCATGTGCAACTGGGAAGAGGCCCAGAGGAAGACCCTTGGGAATGTCTTGGGGTCATCAGAAGAAATGGAAGGGTGACTAGTAAAAGAGATGTCTGGGCCTCCCTGCTCAAGTACTGGTAGGTCTGCAGGTCTGCTTAAACTTGCTGCTGCCCCTGCAACCTGACTCCGGAACAAATGGAAGATGAATGAATGGATAGAAATTCCAATAGTTACAGATAGGGTTGCTATATTTTGTCAGTTCTGGTTCTGAACTAGAACCAGGTATGGTTTGGGTAGGGTTCTTGGGGTCCATGCTGAGTTCTTAGGGTCCATGTAGGACTTCTTTAGTTGTTTTTTTATTAACTTTTATTTAATCAGGGAAATCCCATTGAGATCAAGTCAATTCAGTTTATTTATATAGTGCCACAGAGGTAATCTCAGGGCATTGAACAGAAACATTTATATATATATTAAAAGTAAGTTAACATTATTTATCTGAAGAGCAGACTGCTTTGAGTCTAACTTCATTGCAGACTCTCATTCTGAGCAAGCATGAAGGCAACAGTGGAAAAGAAACCTCCCTCATGAGGAAGAAACGTCCAGCAGGACCAGGCTCAGGAAAAGAGGCCATCTGCTTTGACCGGCTGGGTTTGAGAGGACAGGAAGTAGGAACAGATACACAATGGCAGGTCGAGAATCACATGTTAAGATGTAAATAATTTCAAATGAAAACTATTCATTTGAAACAATTCATTTTAATATTAAAACCACATTGTTCCTTCTGAAGTCCACAACCATCTCCTTCGTCTTCTTCACATTGATGTGAAGGTTATTCTCCTTGCACCAGCTCTCCAGGTGTTCCACCTCCTGCGCGTAGCTGGACTCATTGTTGTTTGCAATGCGTCCCACCACCGCTGTCTCATCTGTAAACTTTACAGTGTGACAGCCTGGATGGGTAGGTGCACGGTCATATGTGAGCAGAGTGAACAGGAGAGGGCTCAGCACACTGACCTGAGAGGAACCAGTGCTGAGGGTTATGGTGGAGGAGGAGAAGTCATGGATCCTCACTGACTGCTGTCTGTTTGTTAAGAAGTCTAGAACCCAGTTGCAAATGGAGGGGCCTAGTCCTAGGATGAGTAACTCGTACATCAGGGTTTGGCGGATCATGGTATTGAAGGCAGACGTGAAGTCCACAAAGAATATACGGATGTAGGAGTCCTTTTGCTCTAGGTGGGTGAGAACAGTATGGACCACAGAGGAAATGGCATCATCTGTAGATCTATTCTCGCGGTTTGCATACTGGTGAGGATCCTCGTTGATGTTCACGGATGTTCACGGACCACAAGGGAATACAAAGACGCAGAACTTTAGGAACACCAACGAGACCTAATGATGAACACCTGGGGTGATTGGGATTTGGGAACAGGTGAAACGGGAGGGAAGAAACACTGAGGAAGGCAGGAAACACAAGTACATAAACACAAGAATCTAAGAAATTGACACAAGACAGAACACAGATTCTCACAGTTCTCTTCATGCATTTACATAAAACAGAAGTCAGCACCACCAGCCTAATCCTGACCAGATCCTTTAGGTCTTTTAGTTGGGTCTTTTTAGGGATGGGATGATCACTGATTCCTTCCATTGGTTGGGGACAGAACCAGAATCCAGAAGCTGCTGAAACAGTCTTGTGAGAGGTCCACTTAACTGACTGCAGCAGTTCTTCAACAGATCAGCACACTGCCTATGAGCCTGTCTGAGTCAGTCAACCTTTGCAGGTTGAGTTTTTGGAAAATGGACGTCGCCAAGTGTTTGTTGATAATGATATGTGGGTGGAGGGAGCTCAGCAGTGGATAGGTCCAGGTTGATTTATTGTTGTTGTTGAACCAGGTGATGAACTTGATCAGATGATCTACAAGAGAAGCAGGATCTGAACAGATGACCGCTGCAGACTTTGCGACTCAACCCATCATAGACTTGATGGTCTGCCATGCCTCTCTTACGTTTCTGGATGTTAGTTTATTCTCCACCCGATTCTTATACTGTAGTTGATTATGGCCAATATGGCCTTTGTCCTGTATACTTTTTCCAGCTCCCTCATCCTAGATTTGTCCCCTTTAAGGTAAGCCTGTTGTTTTTTTTTTTGCTTGATGAGACAGGTTCACATCCTTTGTAAAAAAAAAAAAGATTAATGGGATAGATGGTTATAGTTTTATTGGAAGTGACAGTGTCCTCACAGATCAATCTACTGTATACTGGTGGTAGATTTGAAACATCAGTCAAAAGATGTGGATCATCGCTGTGTTTGCTAAAAAACAAGTCCCAGTCAGTAAAATTGAAGGAGCCTTTGAGTGTTTCAGTTGCTTCTTCATTTCAAACCTTAACTGTTTTTAACAGGTTCACCAGTTTTTAGTTGCGGTCTGTATTTGGGTAATAACAGAATTTCCTTTTTGGTGTGTGGTTGCTTCCAGGCTTAAGAAAGTTTCCTTTCGAAAATTGGGTTGCACGTCAAAACCCAAGATTGCCACCACCATAAATATGTAAACCTTGTGAGCTGGATAACTTGAAAAATAAGCAGCAGGCCAATTTTCTTTTTTGTGTGTGGCTGTATCTAGGTGTATTAAAGTTTCATATCGAAAACGGGGTTGCCACGTCAAAATCCAAGATGGCCTCCACCTTATTTATGTAAACCAGCCATCTCTATCATTTGAGGAAACTATGCTTTCTAGTTTTAATACCACTTAAAATTATAGTTTTCCCAAATGAATGTGGTGGCTAAATATTTATCTGTGGAGGCCAATGCCACAATTGGCCACCCTCTGACTCCTCCATTGCACCTGGTGGTGGATTAATGCACCCTCCACTGTCCAGGATCTGTTACTCTACACTGTCTCTGAAAACAAAAAACCTCACTCTGTTCTTCTACACAGTGTAACTCCTATCCACTTGAATATTTTACACCAAAACATTAAGGTTTACTTGCATTCCCTGTTCAATTCCAGTCCAGAAAAACACTCATCATGAAAACTAGAAACATTCACTATTCAATTCAGCAATGGGCAACATTGGAGTACTGCTTGTTCAGTCTTGAGAATTAGTAAGATATTTGAATAATGCTTAAATTTTAAACCATTGCATGTTTTACCCATTGTTTGTATTTTATTCATTGCTTGTGTTTTTAACTGTTGCCCATGTATTTTTTTACTGTTTGTGGTTTTGCACTATTGCTTGTGCTCTCTTAAACATTGTGTTTCAGGCACTGTTAAGATCACTATTATGCTATGCACTTGCACTTTAAAATAAAATAAAAAACATTATGTGGTTATAACATTGTTTTGTCATATATTGCAATTTATTTGGAATATTCTCTTATGATGTGGGCTGTTGACCCCTTAGCCAGGTCACTCTTGTAAAAAAGTAGTCTTGATCTCAATGGTTTTTTTACCTGGTTAAATAAAGGCGATGTTGGTGATGATGATAATTAAAAAATTATAAATGAAAAGATGCACTAATGTCAGTTTTGTTCCAGAACAAATATCAGAACTACTTTTTAAAAATGTTTAAAACAAATCCAAACATGATATGAGTGAAATCTTTCAGGATTGTTAAATCAGTGGGATTCAAAAGCAACCTGTTTCCTATATCACTGCAAACTTTTTTCTTTTTAAATAATGTAACATGTTTAAATAAATTCACTTGATTTAGGCACTCAGATACATTTGATGGATTTTTAGTTTTTCCCTGTGTCTGACTGTGTGCCTGTGTGGATATACAGGCCTGGTCCAGATGGAAGACACTGTCCAGAGTCCAGTGTGGAGCATAAGGCCTGTGAGGGCCACCCATGTCCCAAAGGGGCCCCTGGATTCAGAGACCTGCAGTGTTTTTCCTTAAACCGACATGTTGGTGTGCTAACAGCTGTTATTAATGAAGGTCTCACACACACACACACACATTTTGATAAATAATTTCTTCTGTCACAGCCTAACAGCTGATTTACCATGATGGTTTGGACACACTGGGTTTCAAAAGTATTAATATCCTCAGTTTGTTTTGTTTTTTTTCTTTTGCCTTAAAACCTGGAATGTACCGTAATGGGATTTTTAATTTTATTAAAAGCAACACTTCTCCAAAACACTTTAGATTAATGAAATTAAATGGGGAGAAAAAAAAACAACTTAAAATGGAAAAGTGGCGTGTGCATATGTACTGTATATTCACTCCCTTTGTTTGAAGCCCCAACCGTTCTCTTCAGACCCACATAATCAGTCAGATTCACTTGAAAGCAATATGACAGTCAAATCATATCAGTATATATCTACTTGTTCTGACAGAACCCAGAATCAGTCCAACAGCTCTAAGTGTTTGTGCTACCACCAAGCAGGAGACAAACTCCATTAAATCTATTTTCATCCATCTCTAACCATTTTTTGTTTGTTTCCGGGTCACAGAGAGCTGGTGTCTATCGCCAGTGGTCACTGTGTGAGAGGCAGGATATACTTGGACAGGTCTCTATCCAGTCCCTCACAGGGACACATAAAGACAAACGACATACAACCATTAACACTTTCACTCACACTTAGGGAAAAAACAGTTACCACTGAACCTAAAATGCATGATTTTAGTCTGTGGGAGGAACCCAGAGTAACAAGAGAAAACTATGGAGAACATATTAAAGGTCTTCAGGTCTCTCTTGTAAATGAGTCCCCGAGGCTCAATGGGATTAACCTGCATAAATAAAGGTTGAATGAATATAAACTCTACACAGAAAGGCTGGGAGGCAAGCCTGTGACCTTCTCACTGAGGGGTGACTGTGCTAACAACTGTGCCATTATTAGGCTATGGAAAAAGAATGACACCACAGCAAACATGCCAAAAGAGGTTCATCCAACTAAACTCACAGAGCGGGTAAGTTCAAGTTCAGTAACTTAATTGTCATTCCATTAGAAAGCTCAATGTGCAAATTTGAATAAGATTATTAGCAATATTCAGAAAATTATCCAGGAGGCCAAGGATAACCTTGATGGAGCTGGGAGCTTGGAATTTCCTTCCCAAAAATGTAGAAGAAGCAGTTGTGGTCAGATGAGACCAAACATGAAGGACAACAGGGCTATGGTCTGAGGCAAATTTATCACCTCTCATCATGCTGTGGGGATTTTCACCAGCAGAGACTGGAAAACTGGTCAGTGTTTAACCCTGGAAGAGGTCCAACTTTCCTAGCTGGACTTACTGAAAGTAAAAGTTTTGATTCAACTTTTATTTAAACTTATAAGTCACATTACCATCCCATACCATACCACTTTATTTATAAAGCACTTAAAACAGCTACAAAGCCAATCAAAGTGCTGTACAGACAAAACAACAGGTAACACACAAAGCAAAATACAAAATGAGGTAAATCAGAATATAGACAAAAAACGATGCAGATAATGATGACATTGAACCTCAGACTCTTTTGCAAATGAGACCTGTTTGGACAGACAATAAAAAGTGGTGAAAAATAACACATTGGGTTTGGAGACAAAAAAAAAAACCTAAAAAAAAAGAAAAGTGCTATGTATTGCCATCAATGTTTGCTTCTATCCACCTTATTCCTAGCCCCCATGCTGCCTTGCGTGAATTATGGGTGCAACTTCCGGCACGGACCAGAACTTGTGTTTGTTTATGTGCAAACAGTAGGAGCTAATGTAATTACTCCAAACATTGTAGATTTAATTTAAACATATAGGAACACCATCTGTCAGACCTCAAACAGGACAAAATAATCATACCGCTGCCTACTGCGTACAAGGGATGGGAGGACCTGTAGAAGTGGCAGCAAATTCCACCTACTAGCATATTTAGCTAATTTAACTGACTTAATTGGTTGCTTCTGACAGTGAAGCAATGAACACCCTGAAAAGCTCTGAGGCGTATTAGTATCTACACAGTGATAAGGTCGGTCACGTTTTGTTAATGAGACACAGTCTTATTTACGTTAAAGCAGACAAGCCCAGCCAAAGCCTTAAAGTTCTCCATCACCGAGTTTGGGTTAATTGCAAAGAAAATTGTAATACCAATGACCAACAAATACTATAATGCTTTGCCCTTCATACACTTGAAATCATACCTGATTCGGCATCTCCTCTCCGGTTGTTTATGAGTAGGATGCAAGTTTTCCTTCGTCAGCCATTTGTCAACCAAGTGAAATGAGCACACATACAGCATTTTGGGTGGTCTCTTCAAGTTCAGATATTTCAGGTACATTTTTCTTAATTCCTCATCTGTAGGTAGGCTATTGAAACCATACTACTTTTCACAGGAACATGCTTTGTTTTGGGTCTGTGTTCAAAACACTGTTGTAGCCACTGATAGTTGTTTGTGCAGCCACAAACAACACAACAGGTACCTGAGCTCTGCAAGTTTATTTTAGTAAAATATGGTTGTTAAATAAATGTAAACAAAACAAAAACTGTGTTTTATCTGCCAAACTGAATGCAAATTACATTAAAAAAAAAAAAAACACGTTGCATGCTCCACCACCATGTTAGCCAATGCTTTCTGCTACTTCTGGTGTCTGACAGGAAGTTGTATCCATAATAATTTATACAGTAGTGCCCCCAGGAATAAGGAGGATAGGCTACAATGATGAAATTGTGCTCTGCATTTAACATATCACATGTGAGAATCACCCAACTGGAGCAGTGGGCAGTTATGCAAGTGCCTGAATAATAGTTAGGGATTAGATGTCATGCTCAAGGACACCAAGACATGTGGGCATGGCAGGGAGTTGAATCAGTGACTTTCTGGTCCCAAGTTGGTTGCCCTACCATAACCATCCGAGTGGTACAACCGCTCCAGTACTATGGAGTTCCATCTGTCTTCTCGTTTGACAGATTAGTTTTTGTTCAGATGTAAAGAGTAAAAACACACTTGCTTGAGCTTACTGGTCTGATGGGCTGGAGGGTTTTCGCAAAACTCCAGAACGAATTAAAAAAAAAATTAAAACAATATTTTGGGTGTACTAATGTAGGAAAATGCCCTTCCTCCAAAAGACCAGAAACATGCATATTAGATAAATTTATGACTAGATAAATGATAGACTAGACATCTGTCCAGGTGTTCCCATGATGTGTTTGAGACCTGTCCAGGGTGTCCTTGTGATGGCCTGGAGACCTATCCAGGGTGTCCCTGTGATGGAATAGACACCCTTCCAGGGTGTTCTTGTCATGAACTAAAACCCGTCAAGATGATACCCGTGATGGATTGGAGACTTGTCCATTGGGTTCCTCTGATAGCCTGGAGAAGTGCCTAGTGATCCAGTGATGAACTGGAGACCTGTCCAGGTGTCCTGTGATGAACTGGAGCCATTTCCAGGTGATCTCCATGAAAAACTGGAGACCTGTCCAGAGGGTCCTTGTGATGGACTGGATACCAGTCCAGATGTCCCTGTGATGGCCTGAAGACTTGTCCTGGTAACCCAGTGATGAACTACAGACCTGTCCAGGGTGTCTTTGTGATTGACTAAAGACTTATCCAGTATGTCTTCATGATGAACTAGAGACCTGTCTAGGTGATCTCTGTGATGGTCTGGAGACCTGACCAGGTGTCCTGTAGTGGACTGGAGACCTGTCCAGGTGTCTTGAGATGGACTGGAGACCTGTCCAGTTGCCCCAATAATGGCCTGGAGAACTGTCCTAGTGATCCAATGCTGAACTTAAGACTTGTTTAAATGGCCTGTGATGGGCTGGAGACATGTCTAGGTGTCTTGTGATGAACTGAAGACCTGCCCGAGTGTCCTGTGATGGACTGGAGACCTATCCAGGGTGTCCCTGTGATGGAATAGACACCCTTCCAGGGTGTTCTTGTCATGAACTAAAACCCATCAAGATGATACCCGTGATGGATTGGAGACTTGCCCATTGGGTCCCTATGATAGCCTGGAGAAGTGCCTAGTGATCCAGTGATGAACTGGAGACCTATCCAGGTGTCCTGTGATGAACTGGAGCCATTTCCAGGTGATATCCATGAAAAACTGGAGACCTGTCCAGAGGGTCCTTGTGATGGACTGGATACCTGTTCAGATGATCCCTGTAATGGACTGGAGACTTGTCCAGATGTCCCCGTGATAGCCTGGAGACTTGTCCTGGTAATCCAGTGATGGACTACAGACCTGTCCAGGGTGTCTTTGTGATGGACTAAAGACTTATCCAGTATGTCTTCATGATGGACTGGAGACCTGTCTAGGTGATCTCTGTGATGGACTGGAGACCTGTCCAGGTGTCTTGAGATGGACTGGAGACCTGTCCAGTTGCCCCCATAATGGCCTGGAGAACTGTCCTAGTGATCCAATGCTGAGCTTAAGACTTGTTTAAATGGCCTGTGATAGGCTGGAGACATGTCTAGGTGTCTTGTGATGAACGGAAGACCTGTCCGAGTGTCCTGTGATGGACTGGAGACCTGACCAGGTGCGCCCATAATGATCTGGAGACCTGTCTAGGTGGCCTGTGATGGACTAGAGATTTGCCCTGATGATCCAGTGATGGACTAGAGACCTGTCCAGGGTGTTCCCCATGATAGACTGGAGACCTGTCAAGGGTGTCCCCGTGATGGACTAGAGACCTGTCCTGGGTGTTCTTATAATGGACTGAAGACCTGTACAGGTGATCCTTGTGGTGGACTGGAGACCTGTCAAATTGTGTCCCATGATGGCCTGGAGACCTGTCCTAGTGATTGAGTGCTGGACTGGAGACTTGTTCAAATGTCCTATGATGTATTGGAGACCTGTCTAGGTATCTTGTGATGGACTAGAGACCTGTCCATGTGTCCTGTGATGGCCTGGAGACCTGTCCTAGTCATCCAGTGCTGGACTGGAGACTTGTTCAGATGTCCTATGATAGACAGATTCAGATTTCAGTCAGTCTTTAAAACTTGGCACAGCACAGAATCAGCTCTAGTCAGAGTTTTTAATGATATTTTTATGGCCAATGATTCTGGTGAGCATGTGGTTTTTGTCCTGCTCGACCAACCGCTGCCTTTGATGCCGTGGACCACAATATTTTAATATCATGTTTACAGCACCAAGTGGGTATATGCGGTACTGCACTGAGCTGGTTTAGGTCAAATATGGCAGACAGAACCATATCCGTCAACATAGCTAGTTCTGAATCCGCCACTGCTCCTCTGTGTTTTGGGATTCCACGGGGCTCTATTTTAGGTTCCCTGCTTTACTTCCTTTACCTGCTTCCTTTGGGATCAATCTTCAGAAAGCATGGGATCTTTTTTCACTGCTATGCGGACCATAGTCAGATCTACGTATATTCATTCAACCTTTATTTAGACAGGTAAATTCCATTGAGCCTCGAGGACTCATTTACAAGAGAGACCTGGTTTCAACAAAGAATGATGACAACAATGGACAACAGCGACAACAATAGTCGGTTATAAAAAGGCAGATTTTTTTTTTTTTTTTACAAATAAGATGTCAAAATAAGGTATCAAAAACAGCTAGATTATAAGGCGAATGTAGAAAACTAAAAACAAGTACATGTCTGCATTGGTCCTTGCCAGGAGTCCAACAGCTTCTTAAAGCCACTTAGAGAGGTCAAGGTCGAGAGCTTCAGGTCTTTTTGTAAGATATTCCAGGAAACGGGAGCGGAGTAGGAGAAGGCTGTAAATATGCCACTAAAAAAGAAAAATGTTCCCTCAATTAGGCCACTTCTGTTGTGTCTTGAAGACATCAAAGCCTGGCTACTGGAAACTTTTTAAATTTTAATGAAAGTAAAAAAGAAGTGATGGTGTTTGGTCCTAGTGGCTCCTGTGAACCTTGCCCTATTGATCTGGGCCCTCTGGCACTGCATGTAAAGAAAACTGTTTCCAACTTGGGTTTTAAAATGCACCGTGATTTTAAATTAGGTTCCCAGATTGGAGCGTTGATCAAGGCCAGTTTTTATCACCCCAGACAGCTGGCTAAGGTAAAGCCTATCCTCACGCAACAGCAACTGTAAACTGTAACCCATGCCTTTGTCACATCTTGGCTGGATTACTGTAATGCTCTTTACCTTGGAGTCAGCCAGTCCTCCCTCAGACATCTCCAGTTGGTCCAAAATGCTGCTGCTCAGTTTCTAACTGGAGTTCATAAGAGGGAACACATCACCGTCACCCTGGCTTCACTCCACTGGCTGCCTGTTTATTTTAAGATTCTTTCATTTGTTTTTAAAAGTTTAAATGGTCTTGCCCCATCCTACCTGTCTGAGCTGCTCCTGGAGGTGCCGAGGTCCAAATGGAGGTTCAGAGGGGACAAAGCTTTTTCTGTTGCCGCTCCAAGACTTTGGAACAATCTCCCTCTTCCCATCAGACAAGCCCTTTCACTGTCCATTTTTAAAACTTTTAAAAACACATTTTTACTCACTGGCTTTTAGCATAGACTGACTTTGCTCTGCACTACTGTTTTATTGTTTTTATTGATCTTAATGCTTTAACAACTGTTTTATTCTAATTTTTTCATATGTTTAAACTTTCTTGATTTTATGTGTACAGCACTTGTTGCAGCTGTGGTTGTTTTAAAGGGCTTTACAAATAAAGTATTATTATTATTATTATTATTAATAATAATAAACTGGAGACCCATCTAGGTGTGTTGTGATGGACTGGAGACATGTCTGGGTGTCCTTTGATGGACTGGAGACCTGTCCAGTTTTCTTCATAATGGCCTGGAGTCCTATCCAAATGTCTCCGTAATGGTTTAGAGTTCTGTCCTGGTGTTCCAGTGATTGCCTGGAGACCTATTCACTTGTCCTGTGATGGGCTGGAGAGCTGTCCTGTTGATCCATTGATTAACTGGAGATCTTTCTGGTGAGAATGTTGTGGAACCTGTTGCTGTTTTCCCAGCAGACATTCTCTGCACAGGGACCTTGGCTAAAGATCAGTGCTGGGAGCAAAAGTCGCCAGGCATAAGGAAGCAGGGAAGATGTAGTGTTCGCTAGAGGCTGAAGTGGCGAGGTCTCCATCGTTTGCCGTTTCCAACTATTATGTTAGCGAATGTCCAGTCACTCTGTGGCAAAATCAATGAACTTCAGGCAAATGTGAAGTATTTGGAGGAGTATAAATGTGCCTGTGTTTTGGCACTGACAAAAACTTGGTTCAAGGATCATAACTTGTATTTGGACTTGGAGATTGAGGGCTTCAATGAATGCATTCACTTGGACAGAGACCACGGTGACAGGTAAATTACTCTGTGGAGGACTGTGCCTTTATGTAAATAAAAGGTGGTGTAACACTTGTCATCAGAGAGATGATGTGTACTTCAGAAATTAAACTTATGTCGGTGTCTCTCATCCCATTTTATTTGCCAAGGGAATTCCTTCAGCTTTTCATCACACTTGTTTACATTCATCCTAAGCCTAATATGGACCTAGCTACTCAAGCTTTGCTGAAGACCATGCAGCAGTTTCAGAAGATCTCCCCCGGATGCTCCAAACCTTATCATGGGGGATTTTAACCACTGCAGACTGGGAAAGTAACTTGGTAATATTTATCAATATATGACATGCCCCACTCGACTAATGAGATGTTTGGGTTTTTGTTATGGAATCATGAAAGATACTAAATTTCTGAGCAAAGCCCCCACTTGGTTCATTGGACCACAGGGTTATTTATTTGGTCCCGCAGTACAAACGTGTCCTGAGGAAGTGCCAGCCAGAGCGATGTTTGGTTCGGTTTTTGTCAGAAGAGTCCATCCAATGTCTTCAAGACTGTTTTAGTTGCACTGACTGGGATATGTTTTGAACTACACAAAGTAGTTTTGATGAACTTACTGACACAATTTATTTTTATGTTCATTTTTGTCAGGGATTAGTCATTCTCAGGAAATCGGTAACCATTTTATTATTCATATGCAGGTCTACACAAGGTCAACAATGCAATGACATGCTCAGGACGAGAAGAACTGTTTTGACTCACCCAAAAAAAAAGCACGCAACTAAAGTACAAAACTAAGCACCCAAAAGTGAAAAAGACATATAGTAAGCAACATGGTAGAATACACCAGTGCAAGTAGGATGAATCAGAACAAGTAACTCAACAGGCAATAACATTACTTAAATGCACATGATACATATTGCACACAACATACACCACACTGGTTATATGACAGGCCACTGTACAGGCAGTGAGCAACATTCAGATGAACTGAACCACAACGGCAAGGCAATGACACACATGATACTACCACATTATCATGTTTACAGTTAATGCCGACCCCAAGTTACCAGACTGAGAAGGAAGACCGAGCCAGACATACAAAAGTAAGTGATCTTTATTTACAGGTGCAGCAGCTTTTTCATTCAACCTTTATTTAGGCAGGTTAATCCCTTTGAACCTTGAGGACTCATTTACAAGAGAGACCTGATGCTGGAAAGACCTGGTGCTGGAAAGAAAACCTGGTGATGGAAAGAAAAAGAGGACAAGATGAATATCTTTGTTCACTCAGAGATTTTGCAGAAAGGGTTTTAAGTAACAGTAGATGACTCTTTCTTACTGCTGTAATTGTAGATGATGCCAGGGAGGAGAAGGAGACGAGGTCCTGGGTTTTTCGTGGAGGAGTAGAAGATCCAGAAGAGGTGAGTAATCGTGGAGAGAAGAGCAGGTTGATTCAAACTTAGGCGTTTGTGGTTTGGTAGTTAAAGGGACAATGTTGATCCACAGGAGAGCCACAAGGAGCAAGGAGGTCTTAGGAAAGACCTGAATGAACAGGACTAGGAAGTCCCTGGAGAAGATCACAAGAACTAGTACTTAACACTTAACACATGGTACTAGCTGTTGAGAAACAGGTTAGTCGGCTATCCATAAATTACCAATGGCAGTAAATGTCCCAGCACTGGAAGAACATCTAGCAGGAGCTTATATACTGTACTTCAGCAGACAAGTCCTTCTCAGTCAGTGGCAAGTGGTGCGAGTTGGTTGATTGGTGCTGTAGAGAGAGTGAGTGTGGCAAAGAAAACTCAGGAATCCTACATGCATAGTGCAGCAACAATAAACATATGAGGTGTCACAGATGTGACTTAGTTATGTCAAGCCGGTAGACAAAGTTGTCTGGACCTATAGCACAGTCGGGGATGGACAGCTCTAGCCATGTTTCCATAAAGGCAAGGACACAACAGCTCCTAGTGTTCCACTCACAATAAATCCATGCATATAGGTCATCCAGTCTATTCCTCACAGACTGAACGCCCGAAAGCAGGATCAAGGGAAGAGAGGGGTGCTACATATGGGTTTGTTACGTCTCTGGCGGGTTCTGCACAAAACACTGGCTCGCGTTCCTCTTCGTGTCTTCCTCTTACAGTGCCCAAGTAAACAAAGAACCCAGGGGAAAATGTCTGCCACGGAGTCCCCAAAAGTCAGTCCAAAGTCCCCACTCACTGATGATCGCAATGCCAAAAGTGCTTCGCAGTCATACCCGTAGCATAGGAGTGCAGTCCATCTGCAAAATGTCAAAACGCAAACAATGAACAAAAAAATGTGAATCAAAGCAGAGTTCTCATCAGTGCTGCCATGCTGCAGTGCACGTTGATGACACATTTTTGCTAACGATAAACCTTGGCTCTACAAATCGTTTAAAATACAATCAATTTGTGCAACATTTCTTTCAAGAAGGGGGACTTGGCTCAAGACCACATACTCAAACAACAAGTGAGAAAATAAATAAATTTAACTAGATTGAATTGTAAAGAGAGTTTAGAATATGCTCAGGTCCAATAACTCCCAGCTGGTGTGGGAGGGAGTTAAGTCTATGATGGGGATGCCAACTAAGAAAACTCACATTACTCTGAACTCCATCTGCTTTAAAACTATCAATGATTTTAATTTATTTTACAGTCATTTTACCACTAATGATTTTACTGAGGAGCTTTCTGGTTTTATAAATGTGCCGCCAGGTGCCATAGTACATACTGACAATAGAAGTCTAACATTTTTGAAAAGACCAAAGAAAGAGAATCCTGGTCCTGATGGTAAATGGGGTCATATTTTTAAGAACTGTTTCCTGCAGTTAGCAGACATTTTTTGTTTTCTTTTTAACATGTCCCTCTAAACCTATAGGGTCCCACAGCTCTGGAAAGACTGTTATTGTTCCAATCTTAAAAATCAAGACTGCTCAATCACTGAAAGACTTCAGGCCTGTTGCCCTAACTTGTAGATGAAGCCATTCTCATCTGCTTTTAATTGTATTCAGCCCCACATTTTAGCAGACAAATTGCAACATTTTTATGGTCTTGATTCTGGCCTCATACAGTATGTTAGCTTGTGGATTTTTAAACTGTTCGGTATCAGTGGCGGGTGAGGGTGAACCGGGTTCTTTCTGATGTCCTTTTGTCCTCTACCTGTTCCCATCTGGGCTGCATTCTTTTGCCCCTTTTATTTATTTTATATATGAACGATTGTCGCAGCCGGTATCCACAGCGTCACATTTTAAAATTTGCTGATGACTGTCATTTTGTCCCTTCTCAGCAGTGATGACCTTGACTCTGCGTCAGTGGTCAGAGACAACTGAATGGTGTGTCTTTCTTTTTAAAGTTAAAATTTTCTAAGGCAACGGAGATGGTTATTGATTTTAGAAAGAGCTCTTCAGTTGCCACTCCTGTGTTCGTTAACAGTGAAGCCGTTGAGATAATGCATCATTGTAAATATCTGGGAACTGTTCTCAATGACAAACTGACCTGTGAGCCCCATGTGAACTCACTTTGTAAGAAGGCCAATCAGAGAAAGTATTTTTATTGAAACCTCTGTGGGTTTAATGTTGATTTGACTTTTATGAGAATGTTTTATTTATGTTTTATTGAGTTTCTTTGAACTTTTACCTTCATCTGTTGGTTTGGATTTTTAACATAAGAACTGGAATATGCTGGTGAAGATTCTCAGTCATCCAGGACATGATGAATTCAAAAAGCGATCAATACACAAACAACTGATTTTTAGGTGTGAACTGCCAATCTACATATATGTGTGTGTGTCTTATGTTTGTGTGTGTCTTATCTCACTCAGCCTTATAACCTGTATCTCTCACTCTCTGCTCTTTGAATTGAGAAAGCTCCTCGGATGAGGAGCGAAACGTCTTCTGTTACAAATAAAGTCCAGTTGTTTTTGTATTGAACACTTTTTGAATAAGAACTGGAACAAACTCTTGGGGATTGTCAGGATATGCAGCAAAATTGCTGGCATAGCCCTAAAGACCCTTACTGACCAAGGCCAGGCTGATTCTGGCAGATCCTAATCATCCTCTCTATGGTGAGTTCAGGTTGCTTCCATCGGGATGCAAGTATCTGTTGCCCAGATGTAGAATGAACAAACTGAAAAACTCACTTATCCCTGTATCAATCCGATTTCTCAATGAACAGTTGTGATTTCTGTACTGTTATTTTAGTGTCTTGATATCTTGTGTAGAATAGATGTTTAACATGCCTACTGACTGTGAAACAAATGTCCCCTTGGGGATGATTCTTGAACTTGAATCTGTTTAGGTGTCCCCGTTATGGCCTGTAGACATGTCCAGGTGTCCCTGTGATGGACTGAAGACCTGTCCAAATGTCTCTGACCTGGAAACAAGAAGTGGATAAAGAGAATAGATCTAAAAATATTTTTTGTACTTTATTCAGCTCAGTTTTGAAAATGGAAGCGTAATTCTAAACCAACAGATCTGTTTCTGAAGCTCAAATCTAACTTATTGAAAACACTGTGTTTAATTGATGTCATTGCTGCAATAATATAAACATAATAAATTTACCTACAAATACTTGATAATGATATATTACTAAGTACTTTTATGATCTTTCACTTTACAGTTCTGCATTAAACTGGTGAGTTTTATTTACGATGTTACAGAAACAATACAGCTGTACTGAATACAGCTCCTCAGACTGAGGAAGTCTCTCGGATGAGAGACGAAACGTTTCTACATTTTTTTGTTGATTTGTTTTGTTTTGTTTTTTTGAATGTCCAGAGGACCAGATTTAACTTTTTTAGATTTTTCTACCTGGATTATTGAGCATGCATCAGGAAACTCATACAGGTGAATTAATATTCAGCTAATATAGCGGAATTAATGTTCAGTGAACAATGAGCAAACGGGTGCAGAGGATACAGAGGATAGAGTGGGATGGAGGGTGATGACTCATTTTGGCAACCTCTGAAAAGAGAAAAGTCCAAAGAAAAAGAAGAAGTCGACAGGTATTTAAAAACAGATGAATTAGAATCACTAGCAACAGTCTGATCAGTTTTGCCCCTGCGGCAATTCAAAAAGTACAACCTACCACTGGAGCTGCTGGTCATTTCTGTACAGCCATTATTCAGTCTGTTTTGTGCACATTTATCACTGTGTGGTTTGGCTCATCCATAAAACAGGACAAGTCCAAAATCCAACAAACAATCAGGTCTGCAGAGAGGATAATCGGGGCTGACATTCCTTCAAACCGGGACTTGTACAGGGTCAGGAAAAGGGCTGGGAATATCCCTGCAGACCCCACACATCCTGGACACAAACTGTTTAGACTTTTACCTTGTTTGCAAAAGTCAGCCAACACAGAGAGTTTCTTCCCCCAGACTACCACCATGTGACAATGTCACATGGTGGTAGTCAGCCACTCTGGTGTGAAACAATTAATAAATATATTTGCAAAACTACAACCTGCCTTTTTTCCTTCAGTGTATTTAAATACTTTATATACTAATGCATATACATACTGTTTCTTTTATCCTCTAAATTTATAAACCTGATGTCTGTATGCTGTGAGCGCTTGAAACTGCAGTGAAATTCCTTGTCTACGCACATAAACTTGGCCAATAAAAGTGATTCTAATTCTGACATACGTGCTAACATCAGAGCCACTTATTGAACGTCGTTCATTTTAACCTTAAATGAAAGGGATTTCTAAACTGAATATCAAAATTACATTTCTCCTGATATTCTTTAAAACCAGCTTGTGTTTGGTTCAGTAATGTTTGTAACAAAACCATCTTGAGTTTGAATATGAAATGTAAAGTACAGGAGCAAAGAGTTCAAAGCTGAAGTTTATTAAAACTTTTAATCAGAAATGTGAATATTTCTACAGAAGGTTAAACTAATCCAGAGGTTTGAGTTAAACTGATCACATTTGTGTTTTAAAACTGTACACCGCCCGATAGAAACATGTTAATTATCCAATCTTAGTTTTGTAAATAAACTAATTTCAAATTAATACTGGATCATGAGCCTAATAAATCATCCTTTTGAATTTATTAACGATGATGGCTGAAATGTATTATTTTATCCTCATTTTCTGAGTTGACATGTGTTTGTGTTTGTGTGTTGATGAGTAGAGAAGCCGTGTGTGTTGTTCTGCAGCCCACCAGGCCACCATGTCCCGGTTCTGATGGCTGACAAAGTCATCGATGGGACTCCTTGTGGCCCGTTTGAGTCGGGTCTGTGTGTTAACGGGAGCTGTAAGGTACAAATCCACACACTAGGATCATCAGACAATCAAGTCCTTGGTTTCTTCCTTGTTTTCTTTAATTCTACACAGTTAACCTCCCAAGTCTCTTTTCTCGTATTAACAGAAATTTTAACAGTTTAATTTATTTAAATGTTACTTGTTATTGTTATTAAAGGTTTTTACTAGTTGTTTTGTTTGACTTGAATAGATATACTTTAGTGTACCATATTTAAGGTAGAAATTTTATGATTTATTTCATTACAATGGTAAATGTTATTGTTATTTTATTTTAAAAAAATTTTTTTACTTTGTTTTGTTGTCAGTTTTGGCCAAGGAACTCTTGTAAATGAGATGTTTAATCTCAGTGAGTTTCTCCTGATAAAGTAAAGGACAAATAAATAAATCCTATGATTTTAGGTCAAAATAAGAACTTTGATGTGGACACAGAAAGTGTGTCCATCTAAGACGTAAAATTGTAAAAAAAAAAAAAAGAAAGTCCACTTCCTTTCAATTCCAGGGGTTTATTAGTTAACCTGATCTGGAGCCTCATGTATGAATGGTGCGTATGCAAAAAGACTGTGCGTCATGTTTCCACGCACGTGATAGGATGGACAAAAACAAACTGTTTGAAAGTGTGCATAAATATCCTTACATTTCTGACCCGCACTGAAAATGTTCTGACCTTCAGTATCTAAAATCTAACTACAAAGAACAGAAAGTCACCTCAAACCCAGGAGTTTTTTAAAACAATGGTTTTTCATGAGTTTGAACATGTATGGTTTAAATCAGAAGGAAGAAACTGGACAAAAACTGAACTACAAACAGTAGAAGATCTAACAGGGCAACAGAACATCTAAGGGAACAACGCTGTCCTTCAGTCCAGCCCTCTCTAGTAACTGGTAGAATTGGTTGACACCAGCCACTTCCACATTGCGTTTCTGCTGCTGCCTGAGACATTCACTCATCAGTTCATCATCGGGGGCGTTCTTGACTGTCTTGTGACTTCATCATGATTGGCATTTGTCTCTGACATTCCAAGGACATTCCAAGCTGTCCTGGACATCTGAAATGTTGCCTTCTGGCACTTTGGTGTCGATTTTGTTGGATTTTTCTACCTGGATTATTGAACATGAACCTTGATCTTTAGAGATGGCTTTGTAACGTTTTCCAGCCTGATGAGCATCAACAACACTTTTTCTGAGGTTCTCGGAAATTTCCTTTGTTCGTGCCATGATACAAACATGTTGTGAAGAGCAGACTTTGATAGATCCCTGTTCTTTAAATCAAACAGGGTGCCCACTCACACCTGATCATCATCCCATTGATTGAAGCACCTCAGGGTAGTCACCTTCAAATTAACTACTAATCCTAGAGGTTCACATACTTTTGTCACTCACAAATATGTAATATTGTATCATGTTCCTCAATAAATAAATTACCAAGTAAAATATTTTTGTCGTATTTGTTTAACTGGATTCTCTTTATCTAATTTTAGGAACTGTATGAAAATCTGATGATGTTTTAGGTCATATTTATGCAGAAATGTAGAAAATTATAAAGGCTTCACAAACTTTCAAGCACCACTGTATGTATGTTTGTTTCTACTTCCTGTCCTCTCAAACCCCAGCTGGTCAAAGCAGATGGCTGCTCATCCTGAGCCTGGTTCTGCTGGAGGTTTCTTCCTGTTAAAAAGGAGTTTTTCTTTTCCACTGTTGCCTTTGTGCTTGCTCAAGGTGGGAGACTGTGACAAAGTAAAGATTCAATCTGTCCAAATCTGTTGGCTTCCTTAGATAGATAACTTTTACTAATCGGCTCTTATAATGTGTGTGAATGTTTTGTACATTGCCTTGAGCATGGACTTTGTTGGCTTGAGATAATTTCTGTTTTAACTCAGATCTATAGAAATAAACTGAATTGAATTGAAACTGAATCAAATATTTACTTCTTCTCGATTCGTGAACATATTCCCCCTCTCATCTTAGATGCTTCTCCTTTTTGATCATGTGTTGGGACTTCCAGCTTTACTATTTGTTGTTAGAACAAACACACTAGTGTTGTGTGACGCAAACCTTACAAACATAAATGTATAGACTTAAGGTAAAAAAATTTATTCAGATCTCTTATGATCTGAAGTTAAACCATAAATTTGCTCAACTATGGTAATTCTTACCTACCTGACCTCAGGCTTAAACTTCTCCTTACTTTAAAAAAGATGTTGGTGTGATTCATTGAGGCAGTTGCTCTGATTCAGTTTTATCTTTTTTATTGTCCTTTTTTTGTGGGCAGAACATTGGGTGTGATGGCATTGTCGGCTCGTCAGCAGAGGAAGATATTTGTGGTGTTTGTAATGGACATGGACTCTCGTGTAAAAGAGTGAAAGGAGAGTTTAACTACACCAAGGGAATTGGTGAGTGAGTTTGTTGTTAATTTATAAAGGATCAACTCTCTTTGAGACATCTATTCAACTAGTAAAGCACTGACTATGACAATGATTAAGTGTTCTGTGCCACAGATTATAATTGATTAAATCATCCATATTTTATATTTATGATCTTTTGTAAAAACTATCAAATAGAAACTAAACTTTATCAGTTTGTAACAATCCTAAAAACAAAAGGCACATCATTTGTCATAAGAATTTTTGTCTGACTTAATATTGAATACTGATAAAGTTGTAATAATCGGGGATTTCAATATTCACGTAGATGTTGAAAGTGATAGCTTAAGCATAGCCTTTAATAATTTAATAGAGTCTTGGTTTTACCCAAAATGTCCACTCATCTATTCATTCTCATCAACACATTCTTGATCTGGTTCTGACATTTGACAGAGATTAAGTACTAAATAATACATCCTCAAAGTCCTGTTTTTCTGACCATTTTTAATAACCTTTGAGTTTACATTAATTGGCTACACAGCCACCGAGAGTAAATTTCATTATAGTAGGTGTAGTCATTTTTGACCAGGATATGTCTTTAAACCCCTACATTGAAAACGTTACTAGAACTACTTTCCTCCATCTGCATAATATCACTAAAATTAGAAACATCTTGTCCAAAAATTTTGCAGAAAAACAGTTTCATACATTTATCACATACAGGCTGGACTATTGCAGTTGTTTATCTGGTCCAAATGTCTGTGGTAAAACTCACCTAAGTGCTATCGGCTATTAGCTTCTCAATGACGTCGGTAGTAACGGCTTGTAACTCTGGTAAGGCTACGTTGTAAAAATATCTCTGACTGGGGACGATGTAGCGAGGCTCAACATAGTCCAAAAATCTTCTGAGTCCAGTATTCTCAACGAAAATAAAACTTCCACACCGCTGACATTTTGACTACTTCCTCTCGGTCAATATCAGATCAGGTAGGTACGCGTGACGTCATCACGTTGTGCTGGCACTGCAGGCATCCTGTCACTGGGTTGTTATACAAAAACAGCGTCTTTTATATCGGTGAGTTATTTTGATGGAATGACCGATGTCCTATATTTAATTTTAACGCTATTATCGACCGATACCGTTCCCATGCTGATAATATCCTGCATCCCTAACTGAGGATCTCTTAGTATGTCTTATCTCCTTCTGGAGGCCAACTCGCCGACAGCCATGAATCATTTCTGTGCATCTGACTGTGGCTGGCAATAAGGGAACATCTGCTGGACTCTGCTGCTGTATAAGTCTGCAGATGACTATTCGAGGCTCATTTCTGTGACATGTTCCATGCATATGCATTTATGTATCTGTGTATGTAATTTGTCTTGAATGTGTTATTGCAAGTTAAAAAGCTAGTTAAAAATCTTCTCCAGCCATTGAGTGTGGTTCTTTTGGGTTAACAACGTTAGTGAGAGAGACTTTCTCTAACAGGTTCCTAATGGGACAGAGCAGGTGCAGAACATAGGTCTGTGCAGGAGCTCACTTGTCCATCACTGACCTGTTTCTCATGTTCTCTGTGATGTTTTCAGGTTACGTTGAAGCTGTGGTTTTTCCAGCAGGAGCACAGAGGATCAAAGTGGTGGAGGACAAACCTTCACAGAGTTTTCTGGGTAAAGATACACATCTTTAACAATAGATCACAGGTAACGTTCCGACATCTTCACCATGTTTCTCTGAATGGACATTTATGTCATTTACTTTCTCTTTGCTTCTGTGAATGCTTTCTTCATTTCTGGGTGAAATCTGCACCTTTTTGTTGTTACATTTCATTCAAATATTTTAGATTGTATCCAGCAGTGACAAAGTACCGATATAAATACAAAACTGAAGAGGAGGTGAAGGCATACCTTAACCCAACTGACTAGGGTTCAAGTCAAAACATGGCTTTTGTTCTTGTTTATTATTTATTTTTATTATTTTGTTTTGTTCAGATTTAGGACATGTTAATGGTTTGGTCTAAGTAGACCCTTTCTGCATTTTTCCACGTGTTAGAAGATATATTTAATCTGAAACCATCTTTGTCAACAATGCAGATCGTGAATAGTGAATAACTACATTTTAACAGTTATATAAAAGGCTGGTTAGGCAGCATACAAACAAAGAATCTGGAAAGGAGGACAGGTAGCAGTTGGATCTAAAGGTGAGCTGGGAGTGGTGAAGCTGGGCTGATGAGCAGATGCAAGGCAGGTGCGCAGAGATGAGAGAACCAATGACTGAGAACTGGGAAACCTAAAACAATCAGTAATTTAATATTAATCTTTGTTTAACCAGGCAAATCCCACTGAGATCACAGACCTCTGTTTGAAGACTTCCTGGGTCTGAAGGCAGACAAACATGCAGGTTTTTGAATAGTGAGAGGACATGGGAGTGATAAAAAAAAAGCATGAGGAGAACATGTGAACTTCACACCGAAAGACCCCAGATCCAAACCGAGCATTGAACCCAGGACCTTCTTGCTTTGAGACAACAGTACTAACTGTCAATTGACTGTGCTGCCTGATGATGAGCATGTGACAAAATAAACTAAACTCAAACTCTTTGAATGTGAAAAATCTGGAAAACTAAATTCTCAAAACTGGATTAAAAAATCCAGGATGATCTTCTCTCTCACTGTTTCTTTGGTTCTGCAGATTTTACAACTTTCAAATATAACAAAAACCTTAAATAGACCAAGACAGTGTTTTTTCTATTTAAAATTAACAAACCTTTGGAGAGAGCTCTCGTTAGCTGTGATAAACTCCACAATCAACATATGCAAAATGGTAAATCCCCTGGACCAGATGGCTTCCCATCTGAGTTTTTAAAGAAATTTTCAGGTCTACTCTCACCCTTATTAAGGTCTGTGTTGAAGGAGTCACTTGCTGCACAGACATTGCCACTGTCCATGTGTCGAGCTGTAATCTCACTGATACCTAAGAAAGACAAAAACCCTCTTAACTGTGGCTCATACCTACCTATATCGCTTTTAAATACGATGTAAAAATCCTTGCAAAGGTCCTGGCAAAACAACTAGAACAGGTGGTCCCCACAATCATCTCGCCTGACCAGACGTGGTTTGTTAAAAACTCAGGCTTTCTTCAATGTTAGGCAGCTGCTTGGTATGCTATATACTCCTAGTCCACCGGAACAAACCTGCGACAAAGTCATTCTTTCATTAGATGCAGAGAAATCATTTGATCGGGTGGAGTGGAGCTATCTCTTTGAGACTTTAAAGTTATTTAAATTTGATCCCAAATTCATGTCATGGGTGAGGCTGATATATACCTCCCCAATGGCAGTAGTCTGCACTAACTGTAGCATATCTTCCTATTTCAAACTGTAACAAGGTAAGAGACGAGGGGTACCCACTTTCACCACTTCCATTTGTGTTAGCGATAGAACCACTAACTGTAGCTTTACAGCAGAACTCCATCATTAAGGGGATAAATCCACTAAGTACAGAGCACAAAAGTTTCTTTATATGCGGACGACATGCTTTTGTATATATCAGACCTGCTTACCAGCATTCCTGAATGACTTACTTTGCTTCAAAAATTTGGGAAAATATCTGGCTATAAGAAAAAGGTTTGTAGGCACAATCCTCCAGGTAGATAACACAAAAAAGGGTAAATCATTTCATCTGGACCAGTTTCTTTAAGGGAGAAACATTTCACCTTTTTTGTATCTGGCTATAAGGTTAACCTTCAAAAGAGTGAGCTGATGCCTGTGACCTCTATAGAAAAGAAAATCTTGGACACCGTACCTTTTAAAATTTGTTTTAAAAAGAATTAAATACCTTGGGATTTGGGTAACTTGAAATCATAAGAACCTCTGTAAAACTAATTATCTACCTCTCATGGCAAACCTTAAGTAGGACATTGCTAGATGGCAATCCCTGCCTCACACTCTAGGGAACAGAATAAACTCTGTAAAAATTAATATCCTACCTAAATTTCTATACCTGTTTCAAAATCTGCAAATCTTCCTTACTAAATCATTCTTTACCAAGCTGAACAACCATATATCAGCATTTATTTGTAATAAAAAGCATCCACGGATTGCCAAAAAGGTCTTACATCTGCCCCACAGACTTGGGGGCATGTCGCTTCCTAACTTCATGCACTATTATTGAGCAGCTAATGTCAGAGCTCTTCTATTCTGGTTGGGTAAGGATGCCTCTTCTCCCAGTTGGGTGGCCCTGGAAAGGACCTCAGTTAGATCCAGCTACCCTTCTGCATTACTCTGCTGTCAACTGCCTTTTATACAATCAGTATCAACCCAATCTTCTAACCAAATTGTGATTTAGCTGGTTAAGATTTGGAACCCGTTCAGGAAGGCATTTAACTCTACGGAGTGTTTAGTGTGTTTTGTAGATCTCCTTGCTGACTTGACAAAAGGAGATCTACAAAACACACTAATGAACAGAAAAAGGAGAACAACGGACAAAAAAAACATTGTCATCCCTTATGGTGCTGGAGTATCAGAGCAATTCAGAAGGATTTTCAACAAACACAACATCCCAGTACATTTCAAACCCAGCAGGACTTTCAGACAGAGGCTGGTCCACTCTAAGGACCAAACACCCATACACAAACTGAGTTGTGTGGTTTATGCAGTTCAATGCAACGAGGACTGTCCAGACCTCTACATTGGAGAAACTAAACAGCCTCTTCACAGATGCATGGCTCAACACAGGAGAGCCACCTCCTCAGGACAAGACTCAGCTGTTCACCGCCACCTCACAAATTAGGGACCCTCTTTTGAGGACCAAAATGTTCACATTTTGGACCGAGAACACAGATGGTTTGAGATGGGAGTGAAGGAAACAATTTATGTAAAAATAGAGAAACCATCTCTTAACAGGGGAGGAGGCCTCAGAGTTCAACTTTCAAAAACTTATAATGCAACTTTAGGACGAATACCCAGCCAGTTTCATGCCTATCAGATGGGAATAGAGGGGGCTCATCTGTGAATTAGATTAACAGACCTTAAGAAACCCCTATTGTTAAGGTGTGAGGTGTGATTTGTCAATCTACATATGTATGTGTATCATCTCAGCCTTATAACCTGAATCCCACATGCTCAGCTCTTTGAATTGAGAAAGCTCCTCGGATGAGGAGCGAAACATCTTCTGTTACAAATAAAGTCCAGTTGTTTTTGCCTTGAACGTTTTTAGATTTACCATGTCCTGGATGACTGAAAATCTTCACCAGCAAGATTTTGGAATGTGGGTCGGATATCAAGGGGCCCCTTAGCAAGATTTATACAATGCTCAGTTCATACCATGAGTCCAGTTTGGACTTCCTTAAACTGAAATGGGAAACAGACTTGGAGGAATCCATATTAATTATTACATTATTATTATTACATATAATTCAGAACTAGTCTGAAGGGAAGGTCTACCTCAATCCAAGGAATTGGATTGTGGAATGGTCTAGAGAGTGATGTTAAAAATGCCTAGTCAATGTGTACATTTAAGAAAAAGATCAAAGCTGAATTGTTAAAAAATATATATGAAGTAGCTTAGTGTGTTTTTTGTATTAGAATTAGAAAAATTAGAAAGAGTTATTCATTTTGTTTTTTTCTTCTTCTGCCTTTCATTTTAAATCTCTTGTATCTTTTTATATTGTTATGGAATTGTTTTGTACTTTTTTTAAATGAATAAACTTTATACCATACCATACCATATCAGACACAACCTGGAGAAAGACCTTTAAGAACATTTCTCATCTTCAGTCTGTCAGAGACATGCTGTAATTCAATTCAAGCTAGTGCACCGGCTGCATTAGTCCAAAGACAAGCTGTCCAAGATCAAAGCTGACCTGGATCCTGCATGTAATTGTTGTAAACAAACTCCAGCTACACTCTTGCATACACTGTGGACATTTTCCAAACTGCAGACCTTTTGGCTATCTATTTTTGACACCTTCTCTTGGATATGTGGAAAAAATGTGCATCCATCACCATTCATCTCAGTGTTTGGGGTGGTCCCTGTGGATGTGTCCTTCAGCAAGTCCAAGAAGGATGTGATTGCTTTTGGTTCTTTTGGCCAAAAGATTGGTTTTGTGCAAATGGAAGGACCCCCCCCCCCCCCCCCCCCCAACATACTGTATGTTCATTGGATAAGAGAAGTGATGCATCATATTCACTTGGAAAGAATTCGATATACCCTGAAGGGTTCTGTAAAAAGATTTTGGTACACTTGGCAGCCTTTTGTATTGTATGTGGAAAGCATGTCAATGCCTGTTTAATTTGTTTGTGTATGTTTGATTGTTCTGGTGTGGGAAGGGGGTGGGGGGTGGGAGTGGGGTTTGTTCTTTGTGTATTTTTGTCTGTATGTTAAAAAGTTCAAATCAAAAAGCAATTAAAAAAAACTTTGATTAAAAAAATGAACAAACCTAGTTTTAGAAAATGCAAATTGCATTCTCAGGAAAAATATATATTTTTTATTTTTTTTAACCTAAATTATTTTTGATAATTAGTATTGGTAACTTAATAGACTGATGTTTGTGCCAAATGTCTGGAAGAGATGAGGGTTTGAATTCTGGTGATCAATTAATTTGTAGTCTCAGAAAATTATTCATAAAATTATTATAAAAATTCTGAGCTATGTCTTTACTCAGGAGTCCCTCTGCTCATTCAGTGTTCAGTTTGTCAGCATGCTTCATATTTTTTAGATCATAAAGAAACATATTTGGTTTTCCTTTACAATGACACCTTTAATGACTCAGTTCCTCTGGGTTCAGAAGAAAATGCGACTGCTGAATAAAAGAAATAAACCATATGAGACAAAATGTACTAAAATAATCAGATTTTCTGACTTACTTTTGTTTCCTTCTAGCACTAAAGGACTCCAGCAGGTCGATCAACGGGAACTGGAAAATCGAACTTCCAGGAGACTTCCAATTGGCCGGGACCACAGTCCGCTATGTCAGACAGGGTCTGTGGGAGAAGATTTCTGCTAAAGGACCTACTAAGACCCCCTTACACCTGATGGTAAATACATCAGTCAGGTCAGAGGTCAGATCATCTGTGTTTAGGGAAATTAGCTCAACTGAGCACTAAACAGCATTTCAACATTGGGTCTAACCGTATGTTTATTTGAGTTTTGATCATTACAACTTATTTTTACATATCATGCTGACTTTTAGTTAGAAATTAATGAATATTTGGTGAATTTCTATTTAATTTTAAAGTGATGTAATATTTACAGTGATTGCAAGTAGATCAGTACTGGCAAAAAAATCCAAATCAAAAAGATCCAGTAGTGGCAAAAAGACAGGAACAAGTGAGTGAAAAGTCTGCAGACTATTCAGAGTTTAAATACAGATGATTTAGTATTTAGTTCATCTGTTCAGAAAAGTGATGGCAAGTGGGGGGAAAAAAACTTCTCTGTAGCCTGATTGTCCTGATCCTCAATTGGTTAAAGCACAGATCTGAGGGAAGGCACTAGAACAGATGGCATCCAGGATGTGAGGGATCGGAGATGATTTTCTCTGCATGTCTCCTGGTTCTGGAGCTGTGCAGATCCGACAGTATGAGCAGCTCAACACCAATAGTCTTCTCTGTAGACCTGATGATATGCTGTAATCTGTAAATATCCTGTTTGGTGACTGAACTGCCCCACACTATGATAGACATAGTGATGACGGACTCAATAATAGCTGTGTAAAACTGCATTGTCAGCTCCTTGGGCTGGTTGAACTTCCTTAGCTGATGCAGGAAGTGCATCCTCTGCTGTGCTCGTATGACTTTGGAGCTGATATTGTGGTCACACTTCAGGTCCTGATGATTGTTGTGCCCAGAAACCTACAAGACCTCAGTCATCACTGTTCTTTCAAAAATAGTGAGTCTGGAAGTTCTGGGAGTCTTCTCCTAAACTATCATCTCTACTGTTTTAGCTGTGTTCAGCTCAAGTTTGTTGTGGCTGCTCCAAAGAACAACCTGATCGACCATCCATCTGTAAGCAGACTCATCTCCATCACGGATGAGGCCAGTGATGGTAGTGTCATCTTTAAACTTGATGATTTTGACAGAGAGGTCTGTGGAAGTGTAGTCATTAGTATACAAGGAGAAAAGCAGTGTAAAGAGTACACAACCATGTGGAGCACCTAATGGTAGTCTGGATTTCTGAAATGAACTTCCCCAACCTCACCTGCTGTTCTCTAACTGGGATGAAGTTGGTGATCCACTGGCAGGTGGGGGTGGCACACTAAGCTGAGTTAGTTTGCTATGTAGTGATCCTGGGATGATGGTATTAAAGGCAGAACTGAAGTCCAAGAACAGGATCCTTGCATATGTTCTTCAACATTCAAGGTGTTAGAGGGTAACATGGAGTCCCATGTTCACTGCGTCATCTGCCATTCTGTTGGCGTGGTATGTGAACTGTAGTGGGTCTAGGGGATGTGTAATGTCCATCAAGTGAATGAGGACCAGTCTGTCAAAGCATTTCATGACTACAGAGGTTAAAAGCAACGGGTCTTTAGTTATTCAGTCCTGTGATGGCTGACTTCTTGGAGATGGGTCTGATAGTTGAGTATTTGAAGCAGGAAGGTACAACACACAGCTTCAGTGAAGTGTTGAAGATCAAAGTGAAGACTGGTGCATGCTGCTCCGTGCAGGTCCTCAAGCATGAGGATGAGACTCCATCTGGGCCAGATTCCTTCCTTGCTCTTTGGCTCTTGAACAGTCTTTGCACATCTGCCACACATATCTTGAAGGCAGGTTGGATGGATGCCTGGCTGGGTGGATGAGTGTCAGGGGGGTGAACTGCAGCTGAATTGTTGAGTAGGGCTGGGCTTTTCGAACCTGCAATAGAATGTGTTATGTTCATTGACCAACTGACAGTCACCCATTGTACGTAAAGGTGATATTTTTTAGCTAGTGATGTTCTGCAAGCACTTCCAGACAGTTAATGGATCACACTAGTTGACATCAGACTGCTCAACATGCTTGAGTAGTTCTTCTTAGCAGTTCTAATTTCTCTGTTCAGTGTGTTCCTTGCTTTATTATACAGCACCCAAGCTCCACTCCTGTATGCCACCTCCTTGAACTGGCACAACTGATTCAGTTTGGCAGTAAACTAGGGCTTGTCGTTGTACTTAATGTGAGGCTAGGTGGGAGCACACATGTCCTCAAAGAAGCCGATATAAGATGTCACAGTGTCCGTATATTCGTCCAAGTCTCTTGTAGCTTCATCAAACAAACGTTTAGCAGTTTCATACAGTCCCGGAGCCTCTCTTTGGCTTTGTTAGTCCATCTCCTCACAGTACTGGCCACAGGCTTGAAGATGTACTAGACTGTGGTCAGAGAGGCTCAGGGCAGCACAGGGGACAAAACGGTACGTGCCCTTTAACCTAGTGAAGAAGTGATCTAATATATTACTTTCCCTGGTTGAGCAGATAACGTCCTGTCTGTATTTGGGCAGTTTGTTAGAGTTTAGCTCTGTTGAAGTCTCCCAGAATTATGAAAACTGAGTCTGTGTTTGTGATCCACTGATGTGATCTGCTCTGTGAGAATGTGCAGTGCCTCACGTGCACAGGTGTGTGTGTGTGTGTGTGTGTGTGTGTGCGTGCGCGTGCGCGTGCGTGCGCGCGCGCGTGCGTGCGTGTGTGTGGTGGGGGTAGACTCTCACAAGCACAACAGATGAGAATTTCCTTGGACAATAAAATAATTTGCAGTTAATAAAAAATACTCCAGACTGGGACTACAGGTTTTTGTTAACACTGTGAATTATATAAAAACAGATACCTCCTCCTCTTTTCTTTGATGGAAGCCAGGGATCTTGAGCATGCTGTCCAAGTCAGACTCAGTGAGCCAGGGCTCAGTGAAGCACAGAACAGTAGAGTGAGAGAAAAGTATTTCAAACTGCTGGTTAGCAATGAAAGTTTGTCCATTTTGTTACTTGTTGACTTTTATGTATGTGAATGTTCCTGTAAAGTGCCCTGAGACAACTTTGTTGTGATTTGGCGCTATATAAATAAACTGAATTGAATTGAATTGAACTTATGGAGTGAACCTTTGCCAAAAAGATGCTCGTATCGGTATGCGTAGTCCACGCTGCCATAGTTTAACATGCACTCTTTTATGCTTCCCGTGTCTGCCAGCATCTGCATCTGCTGAGGACAGCAGCTGCTCTGCTCACTATGATGCCCAAAAACCTGTTGGAGAACAAAGAATCAGGAGTAATGCTTGATGGCATAAGCTGTCCAATATTCAGCAGATCTTCTGTGCTGTACGTGAAAGTATATGGTTCAAATGTAGCAAAGCAAACATAGAAAAACAAAACTAACACTACAGATCTCCTAACCAGTGTCACCGTCTGTGACACCATCTTGGATCACATCTCATGGGAGCTCGTGTCTGGATACCATTGGGGCTAGTAGCTGGAAGACCTCTGGAAGACAGTTGGAGGACATGGGTGGATGAAGACTGGAGAACCTTGCCAGCTACAATGTTGGACCTTTTATTGTAGTGCCCTCTGCAAAGCTTGGAGAGCTCAATCTCTGATGGCTGGCTTGGATGGCACTTGAGGTTGACTTGGTAGTTTGGCGGCTCAGCTCTTGAGGGGTAACTGGACTCATAAAGTCTGCTGAGTGCTGGAGACGATGACGGGCCTGACCAGACAAAGTCAACCTTTCTGAAAGATGGGAATTTCACAATACAGGAGTATTATGGCTAGATGAGTTCCTCTGGAAGACGTATTCATATTCTCCTTGTCCACCATAAAAGGAGATGGGTAAGATCTCAGGTTCAGGGCTATAATGTCTCTGCTGATGGCCATGTTTGGATGTTCCCACTGAAACTTGCCCTACCAGATGATGGGCAGCTTATTTTTCTCCTCCTGTCTCTTCCACTGAGCAGTTTTGTCTTCTTCTCTGGCTAAGTATGCAAATATATTGAAACCCTACAAAATTTAGGTCAGAACCCAGAATGCAGACTCTCATGAGGAAACTAAAATCTAAACTTAGTTTATTATAACAACAAACAGACTGATGTGGCAGCACAACTTATATCAACTCGAGGGACACAAGGAGAATAAACAAAAAGAGCACGTAGCAGACCACTTGTGACATGAAAACTAAGAATGCACTGCTGGTGAATAGTGACACAAAGCTGAATAAATAGGACAGAGGTAAAGTGGGAGGCACCTGGGGACAGGTGAGAGTGGCGAATTGACTGAGATGGCTGAGGGTGAATGAGAAAGGACAATGGGAAGCTAAACAGGCAATATCACAAGTAAGAAAATACTGTACACATAAGAATACCAAAACAAACAACAAAGTGCAATGACACAGACTGGTCAGGATCTAAAATAAGGGAGAAACTGAACTGAAGTGAACACAAGATAAAAAAGTAGTCCAAGATACAGAGAAACAAAACTAGCAAATATTACCAAAAAGGGAACTAAACCTGATCTGAAACACAAAGAATTGTCAAAAGTACAGATCATGATACTAATGAAGCTGTTAAATTGGGCGTTGGTTGATCAGCCTTCAGGCAAAGATTTAACACATTCATTAAACCATCAGTACCTCACATGCAGCATCTCTACATCTCACTAATCCCAGGTGCTGATGACAATAGAAACTGACTGAAACTGAGGAGTTACCAGTTATTCAGCAGAACAAAAGCTCCACTCCTGGTCAACATTCACCCCAAGACAGGAAGCAACCATCCACTGTTTCTAGCCAACAACTCCTGAAAGGTGCACTCAAGACCTTTTTTATACTACTTCCTGGTTTGATTGTGGCATGTTGTGATTGGCTGAGGTTGTTGAATGAAACTAAACGGTGGTGGCATTCCTACAATAGATTTTAGCCTTACTGACTGATTGTAAAAATTGCAGTTTTCTTCTGGACAAAAAATAAATCCATAACTGTGATTGGTCCACTTCTCCTTTCTTATTTATTCAGAAGTTAGCTGTTAACTGGAGAGTAGTAGCACAGAGGTTAGAGACAGTGGGCCTGTGATCGGAAGATCGCCGGCTCAACTCCCGGTACCGACGACATCAAAATGTGGGTGGGAAAGGTGAAACATCCACACCTGCCTCCACCCTCATTTGCCCCACTCTAGGCCCTTGAGCAAGGCCCTTAACTCCCACCATCTGCTCCTCTGGGTGCCCTAGGTAGCAGCTCTCTGCTCCACACAGAGGGCTGTGGTAGCTCTGTGATCTGTGGTTGTGTCAGGAAGGACATCCAGCGTAAAAATAATTGTCAAGTCTTCGTGCGACTTAGCTGTGGTGACCCCTGACGAAGGGAGCAGACAAAAATAAAATAAATTCAGAAGTTAGCTGTTAGACTTTAGCTCCTCTAAGTCACAAGGTGTCAGAAACTGTTAACATGCTGAGAGACGAAGAGTGTAGCTTCTGTACATGTTGAAATCCAAATGTCTGACAAATGTAGTTTATTTTTTCTAACGTGGATGCAGATTCTCAGTCATTCAGGACACCGCTAATCTAAAACATTTAAAAGAACAAACTGAACTTCTGTTCTGTAGATGGAGATGTTTTGATCCAAATCAAGGAGCGAGCTTTAACAACCAACAACTAATTAATAATAAACTGATGACCAATTGATAAAGCTCTCTTGATGGGAATAAAAATTTAGAAGAAAAAAAAAACTCTACTTTGTTTGTTAAACTTTTGGATTTGTTTTAAATGTTTCATCAAAAATTCCAGTATTTTTGAAGCTTTGAAAATAGTTAAAGTATTTTTAAGGATTTGAGGTAGTTGTACAGACTCTGTGTTTACTGTCTTGTCAGCACTGTTGTGTTGTCCTCCCAGGTCCTGCTCTTCTATGACCAGAGCTATAGAATCCATTATGAATACACCATGTCGCTGAACACGACTCAGCTCAGCAGCAGTCAAACACCCAGCAAACCAGAATTTCTTTATATCTGGGCACACAGCAACTGGCAGGACTGTTCTGCACCATGTGGACGAGGTAAGAAACTCTTAAACTGTGAGGGGCTCAGTCTTGTGAGTCTTGAATTTTGAGAGATTCATTTTATTTTTATAGTGTCAGTTCACAACAAATGTCTCAGGGCACTGAGGTTGGTTCCACCATGGTTCCACTATGTTGGCCATGATGGAAACAAAGGAAGAACATTGCAAAAAAAACAGAGGAATTTTCAAAAGAAGCCAGTTCAGCTGCTACCACCTGAGAATCCAACATGATCTGTAACAAACATAGTGTCTGTGTAAGAATATAATAAAGGTGGTGCGTGCAGCTTATGTTCTGTCGTATATTCTGAATGTTTGACATGTCTCTTCAGAAACAGTTCATCAAGGTGTGTATCATGTATGTGCAGGAGAGAGGAGAACAGTGGTTTCCTGTGTGAGGATCATCAACAAAACCATGGAGGTTGTTAATGACAGCAACTGTCAATCTGAGACCCGTCCTCAGTCCAAAGTACAACTCTGTCACACTCAGCCCTGTCAGTACAGGTGAGACATACACACTCTGCTCTGGTCTCTGGCCCCAGCCAGTTTGAAAACAGCTCCTCGATTAATAAACAGAAGTATTTTGTTAATATGTTAATGATTCATGTTAAATGATTTAATCTGACCAAAGTTAAAATTATTATTTACAACACATTTAGTGTGTAATTCAATTGTTTCCATTTTCTAACTGAGGCGTTGTGGGTCAATATGACCCAAGGGCAGCAGGAGGACTAAGCATGTAGAGCATATGACATTAATTGATAACTAGTACTGCTTGAGTCATATTTATGAAGATTTGTCTGACTGAACATCAAATTGATAAAATAGATCAAAGTCACTGAGTTGACCCCAGTTTCAACACCCTTTAGCTTCTATCAGATGAATGTTGTTTCTCACCATCATGAAGATTTATTCTGCTGATGGGTTCAGCTTTAATGACTTTTGGCTTTTTGTAACATTTGTAAGAATTTTTTTTTTAAATAAAAATAATTGAAGACATAGACCACATAAAGTCCTGACGTTAGGAATGTTAAAAGATCTTCTACGAACACAGAAAGATTCAAACCATAAAACATTTAGACGGGATGTTGGAGATATATTTTGGCTTCAGGAGTTGTCGTCTTTATCCAAAGTTGTGTTTAATCAATTTTATTTTTAATCTCCATTTTTATACCGAACAGCAATAAAAGCTTTTGTTTTTCCACAGGTGGGTGACAGGGGAGTTAGGACCTTGTTCCGTGTCCTGTGGAAAAGGTTTTCAGCAGAGGGAGGTGTCGTGTGTTTACTCCCTCCAGAATGGCTCCATCATGAACACCAAAGACCAGTTCTGTGGAGCAGGAAAACCTCCTGTACTCCAGGACTGTGAGAGGACCCCCTGCCAAAGCCTGTGGGAGACTTCAGAGTGGTCAAAGGTAAGTTTAGAAACTCTCCATGGAGCATGGTGGGTTTTGGTTCTGTAGCCTCACAATAGTTTAGCAAAGGAGATGAATATTTTTCCTGTGCCTAAGGGTTTTTCCAGCTTCTTCCAATGGTTCAGGGACACATTTGGTTTTGCTCATTCTTAATAAATTTGAGGAATGAGTTGTCTCTTTGATGGAGGAAACATCAGATTATTAATAAAGAACATTACTGTCATCATTCTTTTGGTGCTGATCAAATGCTTTGGATCAATAAATGTTGTCTAAGTTACACGTTAAGGCTCTTCGGGATGAATACAGAACAGAAAGGATCCTGTCTAGAGTGGATCTAGTCCTTGGTGGATCCAGTATTAGGGATGTAATATAGTGGATTCATACCTGAGTTCATCCAGTCCGTGGATGATCCAGTTCAGGGTGAATCTAGTCCAAGGTGGATCCAGTCCAGGATGATCAAGTCCAGAATGGAATCAGTCCATGTTGGATCCAGTCCAGGGTATATCCATTTGGTCTTTGTTTGGAGTCAGACTGGCTTTAGTTTATTTATTGGTGAAGTAAAATCCTTGAACATTTCCTGTATTTTTTTTTTCCATTTACATGTATGTGTAGACGGTCTCCTGTATTTCTTTAGGGTGGGCAGTAGAAATCAGAAAAAGGTTTATTTATTTCAGCGTCTTCAAGTTCAAGTATCTTTGTCATTCGCATCACATGTGGTACATGAGGTGGAGCGAAACTGTGTGCTCAAGGTCCCAGTTACACACAAATATAGCAAAAATATAAAGTATAAAAAGAAACGGTATATACGGATCCAAGACAGGGCTATTCAACTGGCGGCCCCGGGGCCAAATCAAGCCCTCGGATGAACTCAGTTCAGCCCACCAATAGGTTCATTTTTAAATAAAACTAGATTTTAATCCATAAAATAAACTTACTTAATGACAATAACTGCTGGATATCCACCCCCTGAGCTACTGGCTTTCAGTAACTGTGGCCCCCTGAGCAATTTAGTTGAATAGCCCTGATCTAAGATATACACTAAACGAATGCTAAACAATATGCTAAAAGGTCTAAAATATATGCTAAACACTAATATTGTAAAATATATATTTATTTATTTATTTTCCTCTGGCTCTAGCTAGAGATGGCTGCTTGACTTCCCTCTCCCGTTTTTTCCCTTCCCCCTGCTTTGCTCTCTATGTTTCTGAAGTGCCTGGTACACATCTCCCGAACGTAAATTAAGATTATGGATCTGGTATCCTGGACGTCCAATCCTATTGAGATTTTTTTCAACAAAATGACAAGGTCCTGGAGAACCTGCCTGTCCAGCTGAGACTCATGCTGTGGGGTACAACAGAGATCCGTGGCGAGTGTGGCAGCTGATGTGCCTCTCAGTCCTGTCTCAGGAGAATGCTGAAGACGTTTACATATTTGGATTTATGATAGAAGGGACTCTGCTTTTTAGCATCGGTGGGGCTCTGTTTTATCGACTGTTGAAGAAGACATCAGCAGCCATTTCGACCATGACAAAGCTTCCGAGTCAGTGTGAAGGTTTGGTTCATGCTGTGAGTACTCAAAATCAGCTGATTTATGAGCTAAACCATAAGGTGGAGGCAATTTATGAGAATGGCAGGCAACCTGCGGCTTCTAGGACTCATCAGCGTGGTGGGTTTGACCTTGAGGGAGACTCATAACATGGATCAGTGGAATGGATTCCCACAATCAGGCCATTTTGGAACCAGAATGTCCAGATGGACTCATGGCTGAAGAAAAAAATCTGTCTGCCTTAAGAAAATCAACAATCAAAGCTTATCTGAATCTGACTCCCCGTTGGCCTCGGAGACAGACCGACTATCTATTTTCTCCTGGGTCATGGGTAACTTGGGATAAAAGCTTCATCTATTGCACCCCATCCCCCCCACCCCTGAGAACTTTCTGTGCAAGCTTATCAGAACTGCCAGCTGAAACAACATCATCAGAACTGTGACCAATCTGAAAAGCACTCATGGACAAATCTCAACACCTCGACTTCAAATGCCTATGTAATCATGTTTTTAAATGTGATTGCTGGTAGAGGTTTTTTTATGTCTCAAATCGTGTCCTGATAGACGAGATGTGAAAGATCTTTTTTTTGTAATACCACTGTCTACCCTCATGATTCTAATAATGCAGCAGCCTCTTCGGGTGGTAAATTATTTTTTGGTAAATGATTACATTAAATGATTAAATTATTACATTTTAATTTATTTGACTTTTTGTCCAGTGTCAATCAGAATGTAGGGAAGGTGCTCGCAGAAGGAATGTGACGTGTGGAGATCCTCAGGGTCTCTGTGATCTGCTGTCCAAGCCACCTGAAGAGGAGCCCTGTGAGAAGTCCTCCAGATGTTATGAGTGGAAGTTTGGAGACTGGTCCAAGGTACAACTATACCATTAAAAAACATTGCAGTTACAGTAAAATAGTTTGACTATTGATGACACAGTTTGATTTTAGCAGAGTTTAACTGTATTTCCAAAAGCTGGGGGGAAAAAAATCACTTTTCTGAGTTTCCATAAGGATATTTTTTAGAGGACATTTGTATTTACATATTTAAAAGAAAAATTAAGGTTAAGGTGTAATTTGAGTATAGTTAATAGCAAAGTGTTTCTTAGTCATAAAAAGACAGAATAAACTCTTGTTTATTACAAGGATTATGATTCAATCACTCAAACTAAAAATTGTGACTGTCACATGAATACCAGTGTATGAATAAATCAGTCAAAACAAGAATGTTTTTAAACTTTTGGAAGTGTACCAGTCACACAGACTGTGCAGAGAAACATAACCTTCAGAACTAATCAGCAATCGAGAGGCCAGCCGAGTCTGGGTGGACGGATCGGACGGCATCTGCAGCCAGTTTCTTAGGATCCGCTGTGGTATGGACCTTTACAAGAGATCCTTCCTGTCTACAGCCATCAGTATCTATAACATCTCTTAATGAAATGAGGATGACGAGTTACTGCAACAAATAATTTCCCTTTGGGATTAATAAAGTATAATTGAATTGAATTGAATTGAATTGAAATGAATTGAATTTGGTTCTGATGGGTAAAACTTCAACTACAAAGCTTCTTTTTTACAACTGATTGACTGTTTATGATAGAATAATCAAATAAATTAACTTGGCATGAAATGGATTTCTGGTAGGAGCTGCAGTGAAACAATTATAGTTTTATAGATTTTTGTCCTTTACAGTAGAAATCTGAAGTTTGTTTAGCTTGAAATACTTAACTGGCAGATAGAGAATTTAATGTTCTTCATTCTAAATAAAAATATGAAAACACCTCGAAGGATCACGTGGTTTTACAGTTAATTAAATACTTTCTACTGAACCTGCATTGTCTACAGCTGCTCAGAATGGACTGTTGTCTGTTTAAGTGCTCAGCCACCTGTGGGAGGGGTCTGCAGTCCCGGGTGGTCCAGTGTATGCATAAAGAGACCGGTCGTCATGGAGACAACTGTCCACTGACTCTGAGACCACCAATATACCGACCCTGTCAGCGACCCTGTTCTGAAACCAGGAACATCAGAACTTCTGCTTACCAGGGTGAGATGTTTGAAACGAATTCAGTTTGGGTTATCACAGATTACACCCAGATTACACAAGCATTATATCAAATTAAACAAGCATTATACTAGATTGCACCCAGAATAAACAAGTGCAATACCAGATTACACCCATATTACACAAACATTGTACTTGATTGCACACGCATTATAACAAAGTACACAAGCAATATGCCAGATTACACCCAGAATACACATCATTATACCAGGTTACACCCAGAATACACAAGCAATATACCAGATTACACCCAGAATACACATCATTATACCAGGTTACACCCAGAATACACAAGTAACATACCAGATTACACCCAGAATACACATCATTATACCAGATTACATCCAGAATACACATCATTATACCAGATTACACAGTATTACACAAGCATTATACCTAAGGTAATGACACAAGGGTGATAACAAATTACACAAGCATTATACCAGATTACACAAACATTATACTAGATTACACCCAGGTTACACTAGCATTTTACAGCATTGAATCCAGATTAATTTAATTACAGTATTTCTATAGTGCCAAGTCATAACAGAAGTTCTTTAAGGACACTGGACAAAAACATTCACATACATTTAAAAAATGTCTATTAGAAAAAATTATCTGTCTAAGGAAGCCAGCAGATTGCATTGAATCCACGTCGTCAGTCTCCCATCCTGAACAAGCACAAAGGCAACAGTGGAAAGGAAAAACTCCCTTTTAACAAGGAGAACCACTAGACTGTTCCTCAGTCTAGTGGTTCTACACTTAATGCTCCTCAACCTCCTTCCTGAGGGGAGTGGGGCAAAAAGTGTGTGTGCTGGGTGAGTGGGGTCCTCCATGATGCAGGTGGCCCTTTTCCTGCATCTGGAGGTGTAGATGTCTGTGATGGTGGGGAGCCTGACTCCAACAGTCTTCTGTGCAGCCTTCACCACTCTCTGCAAAGCTTTTCTTTCTGCAGCTGTGCAGCCTCCATGCCACATGTTGATGCTGGATGCTCTCCACTGCACACCTGTAGAAGGAGGTGAGGACTGAGCTTCCCAGACCAGCTCGTCTCAGCCGTCTGAGGAAGTAGAGTCTTTGATGAGCTTTCGTGACGTGATCAGGCTGGTGGTGTTGTTGCTCCAACTGAGGTTGTCAGTCATGTGTACACCCAAGTACTTGTAGCTGGAGACCACTTCCACTGCATATCCGCTTATGTTCAGGGGGGTGTAGGTGTGTTTGTTCCTTCTGAAGTCCACAATCTCCTTCATCTTCTTCACATTGATGTGAAGGTTATTCTCTTTGCACCAGCTCTCCAGGTGTTCCACCTCCTGCCTGTAGCTGGACTCATCATTGTTTGTGATGCATCCCACCACCGCTGTATCATCTACAAACTTTACAATGTGACAGCCTGGATGGGTAGCTGCACAATCATATGTGAGCAGAATGAACAGTAGGGGGCTCAACACACATCCCTGAGGAGAGCCAGTGCTGAGGATTATGGTGGAGGAGGTGAAGTTGTGGATCCTCACTAACTGTTGTCTGTTTGTTAAGAAGTTTAGTACCCAGTTGCAAATGGAGGGGCTTAGTCCTAGTGTGAATAGTTTGTCCATCAGGGTTTGGGGGATCATGGTGTTGAAGGCAGATGTGAAGTTCACAAAGAGCATACGGACGTAAGAGTCTTTCTGCTCCAGGTGGTTGAGCGCAGTGTGGACCACAAAGGAAATGGCATCTTCTGTTGATCGGTTCTCACGGTATGCATACTGATGAGGGTCCTCGTTGATGTTGATGGTTGTTTTGATGTGAGTCATGACCAGTTTTTCGAAGCATTTAGCGACTATAGCAGCAGAACTAAGGGATAGCTCAGGAAATCCAAGCCAACCCCAACTATAGAATTTATCAAAAAGTAAAGACTTAAACTTAGTCAAAGTAGCAGTGTGTCAGCCTCACGGACAGAAACTGGAAGTTGGTTCCACAAGAGAGGAGTCTGATAACTGACAGCTTTGCCTCCCATTCTACTTTTGAAAACTCTAGGAACCCCAAATAAACATGCAGTTTCAGAATTAAGTGCTCTGTTAGGAAAGTATGGAACAATAAGATATGTAATATAAGATAGACCTACCAGTAGGTTGTTGAGAGCTTTGCATGTTAGAAGTAAGACTTTGAATTCTATTCTGAATTTGACAGGGAGCCAATGGAGAGTGAAAGCTGGAGAGATACAGTATAAACTCTCATTAAAACTCTGGCAGCAGCATTCTGAAGCAATTGAAGGCTTTAAAAAAAATTGGACACTCGGATAATAAGCAGTTGCAATAGTCCAGTTTAGATGTGATAAATACATGGACCAGTTTTTCTGCATCATTTTTGGACAAGGTGTTTCTAATCTTAGAGATATTACGTAGGTGGAGGAAAGTGGTCCTGGTAACTTTTTTTTATGTGGGGGGTTTAAATACATATACTGATCAAAAATAACACCAAGGTTTTTCACATTAAAACTTTAGACCAAATCAATGCCATCCAGAGGAAGTGAAAGGCTGCAGTTTATTCCTAAGATGCTCGCTCAGGTCCAAAAAACTAACTCTGTCGTCTGAGTTGAAAAACAGAAAATTAAAGGTCATCCAGCTTTTCTGTCTTTAAGACATGCTTTAATCTAAGTCACTTATTGGATTCATCTGGTTTCAATGTAAATTTATCCCATACTGTTTAATAACTTTACCAGCATATACTATACTGTAAGGTAAAGAGTATTGGTCCAACCACTGAACCCTGAGGAACTCCATGACTTGTTTGGTGTATGAAGAAGATTCATTATTTACATTTCCAAACTGGAATCTATCAAATAAATACGATTTAAACCATTTTAGAAAAATCCCTTTAATCCCAATATCATATTCTACATATTCTGTAGTAAAATATTGTGATCAACTGTATCAAATGCAGCACTGAAGTCTACCAGGACCAGTGTAGACACAAGTCCATTGTCTGAGGCCATGAGAATATCATTAGTGATTTTCACCAGGGCTGTTTCTGTAATATGATGATGATGATGATGATACTATGATGAGCTCTAAACCCTGACTGAAACTCTTCAGATTGTTTCTGTTCACATGATCACACAACTGACATGCAACTATTTTCTCAAGAATTTTTTTGATGAATGTTAGATTAGATATACAGTAGTTCTATAACCGGACAGAATTCCTGAGTCATAATCAGGCTTCTTAAGTAAAGGTTTCATTACAGCAACCTTATAGCACTGTGGCACATAACCATTCATTAAAGACAAATTAAGCAGATCCAAAATGTGGAGATTAATTAAGTGAAACACCTTTTAAAATAGTTTGGTTGGGATGGGATCTAGCAGACATGTTGATGGTTTTTATGAGGATATTATTTTTGACAATTCAGAGTGCTCAACAGGACAAAAACAGTTCAAACATAAATTCAATTCAATTCAATAATCAGGTTCTAGATTACACAAGCATTATACCAGATTACATAAACATTATATCAGATATATATATATATAACACATGCAGGACTTTGTGTCAGATGTGGTTGTTTTTAAAGTACTTCAGTAGTAGTAGTATGTATTTGATTTTGCACATGTTGCACCCAGATTACACTCAAATTTCCCCTGTAATACAAACAGATTACACTGAGTTTACAGTCAGATTTATACCTGGATTACAGACAGATTTCATTCAGCCATGTGTGAACACACACCAGAGATACTGGGGGTGTATTTCTCCCATCGTGCTTTACTTTGTGTTATTATTGTAATTAAATTATTACTGTACACCATTTATTATATTAATAATATTATCTTCATCCAATAGGAGTCAACAGTAATGAAAGACATGGGGCTGGGGCCACACCCTGATGGAGAACTGTTCTTCTCTGAAGCCCCTCCAGTTGGTTGAAGAACTGAAGACTGTTGCTCATCTACATCATGACAGTAGTAAATTCATAAAGGATTTGAAGTCAAAAGTTTCTTAAATTCTGGTGCTAGAATGACTGGTTCTGAAGGTCCAGTCCTGTTCACTGTATTTGCCTTCTACCATCTCGTTAATAAAGATGAATTGCACTGTTGTCACAGTGAATCATTCTGCTCCATCTCACTCTGCCTCAGTATAACTAAGTACATCTCAGTATATCTCAGTTTAACTAAGTATTTCACAGCTTATCTTAGGGGCCGAGATGGGGTAGAGGTAGGGCAGCCAACCTGGGACTAGAAAGCCCCAGGCTTGGTCCCCAGCCATTCCCACATGTCATGGTGTCTGTGAGCAAAACACCCAATGGAAAGCCCAGCAGCATCTGCACTTCCTCCGTAGGCTGGAGAGATCACATCTCCCACCCCATGTCCTCAGTGCATTCTACAGAGGAACCATCGAGAGCATCATGACCAGCTGCATCTCACCTTGGGAAGGAAGCTGCCTGGCTGCAGACTGGGTGGATTTGAAGAGGGTGGGGAGAACAGCGGAGAAGATCATTAAGACACACCTCCCATTCATCCAAACGCTGTCTGACCAGAGGAAATAAAAAAACTCAGGTCACTAATGAAGTGACCACAAAAGCAAACACAGCCACAGACATACCTCAGTAAAAAAAACTTACCCTATATGCTGTATATATATGAAAAAAACTATATATATATATATATATATATACAGTATATATGTATATGTGTATATTTGTACATGCATGTATAGATTTATATTTGTATATATTTATCATATACCTAGGTTTATATAGGAACATTCGCTAACATTTGCACATTACTTGTAAGAATTGCATATTCTTCTCTAAACACCAAAGTCTATAAAATTAATGTAAATTATGCACTCCTACATTTGCTTTGCAGAAAGTAAACAATTTTGTTCAGTTTTGCATGGAGCACTGTACAATTTTGAATGACAGTTTATAAAGTTGTTATAACTCACTATAACTTAGTATATCAGTATATCTTAGTATAACTATCTCAGTATAACTACGTATATTTCAATATCCATCAGTATAGATCAATAAATATCAGTTTAAATCGGTGTCACATGGATATGGTCGCAGCTGAGGGTGACGTCACTCATAAAACTCGGAATTTAAACGATTACCGGAAATCAGTTCTCATCACAGAAAATGCCAACAATATTGCGGTGATCGATAGTTACTTTATGAATAGTTACTTTATGAAATATCACCTTAAAAAACCTGCACAAAAGAATTAATTGGACTTTTGGAATGTTGATGTTTAGCCTTCTGGTGAACCGAATGTGTTGGGTATCTGAGTCTGAGTGTAGGCTATATTAATGTATTATATTTAAAAGTATGTTAAAATATTTAAACGAAAACGCTGTTACATTTAATAAATAAATGAAAACATCTCCTGAAGTTAAAGGGTTGAATCTGAACTAGTTTGGTGCTTTTATGTTGAAGGTCAAACCGGAAATGCTTGCGATCTATTGATTGTTTGAGTTCGGTTTGATCAGGTGCAGCACAGTGGCCCTGTCATGGACCTGTCTCGGTCCATTGGAGACCGTGGAAGGCCGTCCTCCGCGGCTGTACAGGCCGGTCCAGACTGGTCGGGTTCGGCTCTATAAGGACTGATCACAAACTGCTGGCCGGTCCGGACGGGTCGGGTTGTCTCTGAGGACGGATCACACCCTGCTGGTTCCTGAGAGGCGCTACAGACTCTGGACGGACTGAAGGTAGAAGGATTTGTTTCAGTCTAACCATCTGTTTCTCCTCCAGACGGAGATCCAATCCAGAATAAGATGTGTTCCTTAAAGGTTCTGCATGTTCTAAAATCTGTATATCCAGATGTGTTCTTTAAAGGTTCTGCAGGTTCTGAAATCTGTATATCCAGAATAAGATGTGTTCTTTAAAGGTTCTGCATGTTCTAAAATCTGTATATCCAGATGTGTTCTTTAAAGGTTCTGCAGGTTCTAATGTCTGCATATCCAGAATAAGATCATTTAAAGGTTCTGCCTGTTCTAATGTATATACAGACTAAAATGTGTCCTTTAAAGGTTCTGCATGTTCTGAAATCTGTATATCCAG
>NC_056499.1:15373481-15374128 GCF_014905685.2 Nematolebias whitei | reverse complement strand
AATGTGTCCTTTAAAGGTTCTGCATGTTCTGAAATCTGTATATCCAGATATGTTCTTTAAAGGTTCTGCAGGTTCTAATGTCTGCATATCCAGAATAATATGTCATTTAAAGGTTCTGCAGGTTATGTCTGTATATCCAGAATAATATGTCCTTTAAAGGTTCTGCATGTTCTATGTCTGTATATACAGACTAAAATATGTCCTTTAAAGGTTCTGCATGTTCTAAAATCTGTATATCCAGACTAATGTGTTAGTTAAAGATTCTGCTTTAAGGTTCTGCATGTTCTAATGTCTGTACAGTATATCCAGACTAAAATGTGTTCTTTAAAGGTTCTGCAGGTTCTAATGTCTGTCTATTCAGAATAAGATGTCCTTTAAAGGTTCTGCTTAAAGGTTTGACGTGTTCCATTGTCTGTATAGCCAGACTAATATGCGTCCTTTATAGGTTCTGCAGGTTCTAATATCTATATATCCAAACATAATGCATTCTGTAAAGGTTCTGCAGGTTTTAATGTTTGTATATCAGACTAGAACGTATTACTTAAAGGTTCTGCATTTTCTAATGTCCGTATACCCAGACTAAGATGTGTACTTTAAAGGTTCTGCAGGTTTTAATTTCTGTATATCCAAACATAGTGCATTATTTA
>NC_056499.1:15361255-15373471 GCF_014905685.2 Nematolebias whitei | reverse complement strand
TTCTGCAGGTTTTAATTTCTGTATATCCAAACATAGTGCATTATTTAAAGGTTCTGCAGGTTCTAATGTTTGTTTATCCAGACCAGATTGTGTTCTTTAGAGGTTCTGCTTGTCCCATTATCTGTATTTCCAAAATAGGTTTAGTTCTGTAATGGTTCTGCATGTTCTGATATGCAAATCCAAACTATGACATGTTCTTTGGGGGTTCTGATGGTTCTAATGTCTGTATATCCAGAGTAGGATGTGCTCTTGAAAGGTTCTGCAGGTTCTAATGTCAGTATATATAGAGAGAGAGACTAGAATGTCTACTTTATAGGTTCTGGAGGTCCTAATGTCTGTTTTTCCTGACTTGATGTGTTCTTCGGAGGTTCTGCTGGTCCTATTGTCTGTCTATCCAGAGTAGCATTTGTTCTTTAATGGTTCTGCATGTTTTAATGTCTGTAATGTATATTCAGACTAGGGCATGCTTTTTAGAGTTTCTATGTGTTCTAATGCTTGCATATCCAATCTAGGACATGTTTGCTTAATGTGCATGTTTTATACATATATATATATATATATATATATATATATATATATATATATATAAAATCATACAATGTGTTCTTTAGAGGTTCTGCAGGTTCTAATGTCTGTATATTCAGAATAAGATTTCTTCTTCAGAGGTTTTGCAGGTGACTGAACATGTTTTAAAATAATTGCCCTAAATCCGGAGTACTGACTGAGCTCTTTCATTTTAGGTGTGAAGCTGGTGTGCTACTTCTGTAAACCTGTTCCTGGTGCCCTTGTTGAGGTACAACTTCTGTAGTCCTGTTCCTGGTGCTTCTGGTGAGGTAGGACCTTCTATGTGGACCAATTCCTGGCGCTCCTGCTAAAATAAGACGTCTTTTGTATACCTCTTTCTGATCCATATCAGCCATGGAGCCTCTTCTTGAATGCTCCCTGATCCTGGGTCAAATCCTGGAGGAGCTGGACATTAGGCACAGCACTATGACCTACCAGGATTTGTGCAGGTTTCTTTGTATCCGCTTTGACCTGGTCCACCTGGCCAAGATCCGAAGCCTACTGTTCTACACTGCCTGCTTGGACCCAGCCTTCCCAGTCAGCCTCTTTAAGGACAAAATGCATCACTCCCCAGAGGACCTGCATTCCAAGAAACTGATGGTAGCAGCTGACATCGTAACCATGTTCAACTTGATTCAGGTGAATGGGGAAAGAGCTAAAGACCAGCTTTCAGCTGTACTCAGAGCCCAGATGTCCAAACACCGGTCCATGGAGCTGAGCAGATCTGACAATGAGTCTGGTAACCTTCAGGACAATGACAGGAGGGCTGGTTATAAACACGTGGATTTCCCTACAGATGGACATCATAGCCAGCACCCCCAACAGCACCTCAATGTTCAGGGTGCTTCTTCCTGTTCAACACCATCAGAGAAAACAAACTGCCCGCTTGTTTCCACATCAGATCCAAACTTCTTTCTGCGCTTCAACAAAGCAGCATTTGCAGACAAACCACATCTGCCTCAGGTCCACAGCAGCAGTCCAACCTCAGGACCCACTGAAACGCAGATCACCTACTATCCCATGAAGTCCACCTCTGATCAGGAGCCTCTGCAGCACAGTCCCCATCCTGAGGGCTTTTCTGTTCGATCCTGTTCTCAGAAGAGAGACATCTTCAAGGAAGACTTCCACAACTTTGCTGCCTTCTCACCACAGGTGAGGATCAGGATGAAGTTCAAGGCTGCCAATGCAGCTCCAGCCTAAAATTCCAACATGCTTTAATTTTCTCAAGCAAATGTCTGTTGTAGGATGTTACAGAACCAAAGGTCGGAGCTCAGAATTCCTGATAGAGCTAGGCGTTGTGATCGTGTTGTTTGGGTTCTTTCACTGCTGGAAGAGAAAGAGCAAATCAAGAACTGGGATGAAAAAAACACAAAGAAATTAAACAAATTTCCCTGTATACAATTGGATTTGGATTTTGGAAGAAAAAACAGCTTTGAGGACAGTTTTGCATGTTTTTGTCTGCCTCTCATATTAAGAATGCAGTCAGGGAGTGACAGACGCAGTGTGTGGTTACCATGATGACCCTAACGAGTGACTGGCAGCAGCTTCAACATTTTTTTATGATCTGTCCACGTCTTCTGCAGTTTAAACATCAGAACATTGGTATTCTGTCATCTAATAGGAAGTCCTGAATTATTGTTAGTTATTAGAGAAGAAAATTTTAGGCTGGAGCTGCACAGGTACCCTTAAACATTTTGAAAGACATTTTCACATTTACTGTGAACTTGTGTTTGTAAATTTATTTTAAACCCGAATTTAAACAGTTTATGAGAAAAAAATTGATTAAAAACATGTCCAGAATTTTTTTGAATCGAGGTTTGTATTTGAGAGCATTAGTTTTTATATAGTGAATGTCGTATAATCTACTCCATATTTCTGGTTCACTCTGGCTCTTTAGAATTATTGTGTTTTAATACTAAATAGCCTTGCTTCTAGAGGTAACCGAGTCCTTGCTTTCCCTGATCTTTTGTAGGTTGCCAACAATGATGATACGAGGCATAGTAAGGTTGCTGACAATTTCCACAGGAGGGACTTGCACAAGCCTGCTACCTTCTTCAACCACAGCTTTGAGATACCATACAGGAACCCTTACTTTGACGCAGAACTCAAATCACCACCTCATCACAAACTGAGGGTGAAACACGAAAGCCTGGATGACTTACAGGCATCAACCTACTTTGGTCCAACCAGTGTGTCTGAGCATGTCAGCAGCAAGAAGCACGTGAACAGATCATGGATGCAACCAGTGTGGTCCTTCAAGAGTCTGAACACAGAGGAGAGCCCACCAGACTCTGAGAGATTGTATTCAAACAGCAAACCACTCCAAGAAAACATCAGCATTATCAGTACAAACAATGAGCAGCATTTCGCCAGTGTAAAAGACAAGGTAGCAACTTCGTCTGGCATTGCAACAAAAAGTAATGGATTAAAAAATGGTGTTGCTTTGGTGAGAGAAGCCACAGGTCTGGACAAAAGAGGAGCAGTCAAAAAGATTAGGGACCAAACTGTGCACAGTGCATCATTTCAAGGAGACATCTCGTCTAGTGTTGGAACTCAAACTGAGCATGCTGAGAGGAAGAAGGTGAGGGATTATCCTTCTAAGTACAGTAACAGAGAAAGACACCCCCTGAAGCACACTGAAGAGGACTCTGAGATCATAAGTGATAACATCAGTGACATTTTTCGTTTTCTGGATGATATGAGTGTTTGTGACTCTCTGGGCATTGTCCAGTCATCGTGTCACAACAGTAATGGGTCTCTCTCTCAGGTAACTCTGAAGTCTGAAGACGACAGCTCACCTGAACACAACACAGTCAGACTAGCCAAATCCAAGTTGGACCACCTCTTCCATTCTCTGGAAAACCCAGATGATGAGCTGAAACTGAGTGTGTGGAAGCTGGTGATGAGGATTGGTGAGATTGAGAAGAAACTTGAATCTCTGACCGGAGTTCACAGTGACATGTCCCAGGTTCTCTCCAAGCTCAACAAACTGGATGAGAAGATCCAGGAGCCAGAAACCAAGAAGGAACAAACAGGAAAGACATCAGCCACACCAGATCAGTCCCACCCTTCCCCTCATCTACATTCTAGTACCACCCTCCCACCTTATGTTTTCCAGTGCCACACTACTGGTCACAATGTCAAAAAAAAAAATGGCCATACAGGAGAATGGGGTCAGTTAGATGAAAGTGACAGCCTTAGGACTAAGGCTCTGAAGAGGAGTATGTTTACCAGAAGGTCATCTCGCTCACTCAGTGAGGAAACCAGTGCTACTGAGTCAAAGGTCAACAGCATCACCAACTCTCTATGCAACTGGAGGGCTGAATCCCACTCCTTCCATCCAGGAGACACAATCAAGGACAACAACAACAACAAGGAGCGGGAATACAAGGACAAACATCGGAAAATTAAAGAGGTACTGGGCTATTTTTAGAATCAGATTCAAACACACCATTTAGAGGAAACTCATGAGAGGACAAAGTTCAGGTCTGGAGAATAACCACAAGGATAATGTTAAGAGACAAGTACGTTCAGATTATACCATTATCTCTAGGGAAAGATTTACTTCAGAGTGTTTTTGGTAAATTCACTGTGGGGCAACCAATGGTCCAATGTTGACTCATGGTCCAACTCAGCCTTAAGTAGTGGAGGTGTTAATCAGCCATCACAGTCCATCAGCCACACACATCTGTGTTGCACAGGGGAGGGGGTGAAGGAAACGGCTCAGTGTGAGGGAGAAGGAGCGTTACTTCTGCAACTTTTTAGCTAGCGTGTCTGCATTGCACGGCGTTAGCTTAGCGCTACGTCAGTGCCAGCAGTTTTCAACGGGAGCGGGGGAGACTTCGGTAGACAGGGCACTCACTGGACAGGACACTGGACTGTTTTCATTTCAATTACATTTTTAAATATTGGCAAATTGTAATTTAGTATGAAGTTTAAATTTAAAAATAAAAGCCACCTACATCTTGGGAAACCTGAGCTTCTTGTTTATCTGTCGAAGCAAATGGCCGCTCGTCTTCAGCCTGGTTCTGCTGAAGCCCTGAGACGACTTCTGTTGTGACTCGGAGGTTTCAAAATAAACTGAATTGAATTGTTTCTTGGGTTAATATATGACAGGAAGAATTAATGAATTCTCCAAAGCATTTTAGAAAGTGTAGAGAGAATATGAAGACGCCAACATTGCTGAATATTAAAATGTTTCTGATGATGTCTGTTTTCCTATATGTTCTGTAATTACAGACAGAGAGACCAGGTCAGTATGAGACATTTCAGACCCAGCGGCCAACAAAACCAACAAAGGAGCCTTATCTGACTGAGCAGGTCTTTGTTCCACACACTTTCAGCCAGTCCACCAAGGCTCGTGCAAAAAACAGCCACCTGTACATGAACATGAAGGTCAGCAGCCTGTCAGACAGGAAGCAGAACCAGCCTTCCTGGACTTTCACCGAGTACAGACATGATGCAGGAGAAAGGAGAAAACCACTGTCTGCTTTGGACCTGCAGGTACTGAACGCTAGAGCAAAACCTTTTCAGAAAAAGAAAGAAAAATATATCATAAGTTTTATTTCATGGCTTCTTGTGCATGTTTAGACCTTCCAACAACAATTAATGTGGAAAGGTTTAAAGAATAATGAATACCTTGATTATAATAGGCCTTTGCACTACCTTTGCTGACTGGGCCCACTTAACACCATCATTAGAGTCAAACATTCTGTGTTAAAATCAGGAAACTCCTCCATGTTAACATGTGGTTGTGTAAAAAGAGTTAAAGATGTGAAAATACCAGTTCAGTCATGGAAAGTTCAACTTTCAGTGACCCATTTGAACTCTGAATGATGGTTCTGCTGTCAAATCAGAGCTGGAGATCCTGGGTTTTACCACTCAACATAACTAAACCCCACTGATGTCTAAAGGAACATTTTTCACAGTTTTATTGTGATTTTTTCTTTGTCATATGATATTTTGTCATCCAGCATAAGAGTTTCATGCTTCCTGATCCAGATGCTTGTGTCAATGTAATATTTTTTGGAGTTTTTTTCCACATCTGTGAGAGGAAAAGAAAGATTAATAATGGGACAGAAACAGACGAGTACACAGAGAGCCTGTCTTTAGATGTTGTTGGCTAACCTCTGCTGGCCAGTCACTGATCAGGCTAAAGCTGGAAACCCAAACATTGAAGCTAAACAGGATGTAACACCAAGGCAAAAATAAAATTAAAAAATTAAAAACCATGCAGAGGTGGATGAGGAGACTGAAAGCTCCACCTTACATGTGTTCAAAGTAGACTAAGCCTTTATTCAGTCTTCCAGTTGTGTTTTGTGACAGACCTTTAATAAAACCTAACACTGCATGTTTTCTGACATTAACTGAAAAGCCTGGCTCTTTTTATTCCTGCCGTCTGTTTGTTTGATCAGATTCAGGAGTGCCTGAACCCCAACAGCCTGGAGTACTGGATGGAGGACGTCTACACGCCAGGTTATGACACGCTGCTCAACAAGAAGGACGCAGAGTTCAGGAGGGCTAAAGTCTGTAAAATTGGAGCTCTGATTGTAGCTGCAACCTGTACTGTGATCCTGGTCATTGTTGTTCCAATCTGCACGATGAACTCATGAAGGGACTCGGACCTGCGCACGTCTTTGCTCTGTTTCCCATGGGCTGGATTCAGGCTCGGTTCAGGCAACACGTTTAAGGACACTACAGTAAGTTGGGTGCATTAGAACTTCTGCTTTGGGTTATCGTAGCATTTATTTATTCTTTTGACCTTTCCTGTCAATGTAATATTTGATTAGGTTAGTCACTAAGTGTGTTAAATATGTATATAGACAGTAAATTTATTAATGGAGAAAAATTTTAAGGCAGTTGTTTATAAAGTTGTGATGTCAATGATTTATCAATTGTATTGGATCAGAACTAGTTGAAAACTGACTCATCAGTACAAAGAAGCACTTTCAGTAATGTGTGCTACACATTCTTAGACACTTTAGTTCGGGGGTCTGCAACCTGTGGCTCTGGAGCCACATGCGGCTCTTCGGTCCTTCTGCAGTGGCTCTTTCAAGCTTTGACCAAAACTAACATAAAACTGAATTTTATTGGTTGTTATACAAACGGCTAAAAGGACTAGTTTTAGCAGTTTTCCTGCCATTTCTTTTGCAAATATGTGAATATTAGAACATGTACAAGGAGTAAAACATACTCACTTTAACTGGATGCTTTATTTCTATACTTCATTAATTTTTCCACAATTAAAAAAAAACATAGGTCTGCATAGTTAATAGTTTTTATTAATTAGAAAACTACTCTCCCCCGCCCCCCTACAAAAATCTGGTCTTTTTATTTGTCTTAAATTGTAAAAAAAATAAATTATTAGATATTTTTAGCTATATAATGTCACCCCTAATGGCCACAAACGTCTCCTCCAACAAGCTTAAAGTGGCCCATGGACCACTAGTTGATAATCACAGTTGTGGCAGATTGTTGCGGCTCTGATCACTTTTAATTTAGTGAACGAAGGCGTGAAATGGCTTATTTGATTGTAAAGGTTGCAGATCCCTGCTAGGCTCCAGTATACTGCCGCGTATGTCCGTTCACGCGTACGTACGCGTGTACTGTACGCAGAGGGTTCAGTCATTAAACTCCAGCGTACACCCCAAGCAGCTTGTCATCACAGACAAGGGGCGTTTACCTTCGGGACAAATTGAGGTCGCCGATTGGTCATTTGCTGACACGCCTACTGGATTGATTGACAGGTCGGGAAAAAGAAAAAAAATCGAGCGCTGGCAGCCTCCGCCGCAGCGGTGTTCTGTGTTTATATGTTGTTAATTAAAAGATCTAAAAAATAAGAAAAACAGGGAGCGCTGGCTCAACAGCCCACACATCAGACCAGCCCACCAGGAAATCTGCAGACCCTCCTGCAGCCACGCTGGACATGAGTTTAATTCGCTCATGACAAATTCCTCCATTTCTCACCATTTCAGTCATGGCATCAACGGAGGAGGAAGAGATCACTGCCTCTTGGCAAAAAAACAAAAGAAAAGGCCAGATCAGGGATGAAGAAGGGGAATTTAATACATTGGTGTCGCATACAAAACAGTCCGTCGCTGGGCAGTTTATTGTGCGACACCACTTACGCGTATGCGGTCGTAAAAATTTGAGCTTTGCACGGACATGCCTTGGGGGGTACGCACGTACCTCTGCGTACGTACGTGCGTACCTCTGCGTATGGATGTACGCAGCAGTATACTGGGGGTTTTAGTTGAAAAAGAGATTAATGTAGAGAGAATGCAGATAAATTGTAACGGTCTACTCTTACTGAATGTATTATGAATGTAAGCCTGCTCATGACTTGAGAATTATCTTGAATGTTCCTGTTTGTGCTTCCTTTTTCTGCAAAAAAAACAAACAAAAAAACAAAGCTACTCTTCAAGTATTTTACTAACTACTTGAAGTTCTGTATTACTGGTGAGGCTCTCTGAACTGGATTTAGTGGACGTGGATAGACTTGAGTTGAGCACTGCTCAAACACAACAGAAAAACAGTCCTTGAAGCAACATCAGTTAACTATATGTGTAGCGCTCACTTCTACATTAGCAGCTCTGTTTATTTTACAGAACTGTAAATATAATAACACAAACGCACATCAACCTGCTGAACCATGTCAGTTCCCACTCTGATCCATACTCCAGGTATTCCCTTGATCTGTATGCCAGTTAGTACACTGACTCCTACACCAGTTAGCACTTTGATTCATACACCAGTCAGTCCCTTGACCCATATGCCAGGTAGAGTCCCCTGACCCCTACACCAGTCAATCCACTGACCCATATACCAGTTAGTCCCCTGACCCATATACTAGTTACTTCCCTGACCCAGTGGTTCCCAACCCTGGTCCTCGAGGAACCCAGTTCTGCATGTTTTAGTTGTTTCCCTGCTTTGACACAGCTGATTTGAATGAATGGGTGCCTAGGCTTTGGCAGAACTTGAGGAAATAATAAAATCACTGAATCAGGTGTGTTGGAGCAGGGAAGCAACTAAAACGTGCAGGATGGCGTTCCTCAAGGACCATGGTTGGGAACTCTATAGAGTTTTGTTTTATTAGACAGAGAACTGTGTTTGTTCCTCACCAAAATGTGGAGGGTCTTATCACCTAATAAGGAAGGGAAGTTTCAAGCAAAGTTAGCTTGCATGGAAAGTAAAGAACGTGTTTATTTTACAGGAAGTGCACGGAAATCATACATCTGGGTGTAAAGTCAATTGACCGTCAGTATGTGCATGACAGGTGGGAGAAAAACAAGCCTGTTATATAAGATAAGGATAAAATAGTTTGGGGGAAGTCTGTCAGGTTGTTGATGCTGTTCGTGACTGACCAACATTTCTGACGCTCTTCAGTAAACCCTGATATTTTGCTGTCATTCAGAGAGGGTGCCATCTGTTTGTTTGTTTTTTTAACTCAATGATTGATGTTTGATCAGCATTATGAAATAAATAAGCTATTGTGAAAAACACAAGTATGAAATAAATAAGCCATGAAAAACACAATTATAAAATAAAAGAATATAAATGAAAAATTTTCTTATTTCATAATTTATTTATTTAATTTTGAGCGTTTTACATTTTGGTGCTCCAACGTGTGTTTTCAGTTTTTGGGGAACCAAGTGCTGCATCCCTGCCCAGGCATGGAACCGAGAAGCTCAGGGCCCTACACTACACGGGTAGCCCCCTGACTCATCTGTCAGCACTTTGATCTGTAGTCCAGGTTGTCCACTGATTTGTTGGCAGTTACCAGCGATCCCGATCTTTAAAGAAGCCATAAACACCACCAAGACAAAGAGTGGGAAACACTGAGTTTAATTTACTGTTAAACCACCAGAATGTTACACCAACCCACCTAATCAGCAGTAACATAAAGTCCTGAAAAGGTCACAGAATAAGTTTTAAAAACAACAGATAATTAAAGCCTAGCATTCCTTGAAGGAATGCAGATCATACATTGCTTTTTATACCACAGTTTTAAACTAAAATCCTCATGTTGGAAAAAAGGAGTTTCAGAGCAACAGAGATGTTTATTTTCTAAACATGATGTCCCAGTGGCTTTCAAACCCCAGAATACACTATGGCAAAGACTTGTTCATCCCAAAGATCCAGTCTCTCGGTACAAACAGAGTACCGGTAATATCGTGCATGCTGTTCAGTGTCAGGAGGGCTGTGATCAGCTCTACAGCAGGGAAACTAAAAAGCCACTGGCCAAAAGGATGGTCCAGCACAGAAGAGCAACATCATCAGGCCAGGACTGTACACTCATCTGCAGGACAGTGGTCACTCTCTTTCATGGATGAAGATGTGCACATCCTTGATAGAGAAGAACGATGGTTTGAGAGAGGAGTGAAGGAACCCATCTTTGTGAAAAGAAACCATCCATCATTAAACAGGGGCAGAGGTTCCCGTGTCCAACTGTCCTCCCTCTTACAATGGTGTTGTTGCTTCACTCAGTCCGCTGTGAAGCAACCATCAGGGCACTAATGACCAGTTAGGCTGATGGTCCTCCTTTTGCATGTGAACCACTAGTTCTGGCTGTCACCAGCAAACTGTTTGATCCACTATGATGTAAGGGTAGAGATATGTACAGGATATTGGACTTCTGATCTGGGCACCCGTTAACAAGTATTTACGCTAACATAACCTAGACCGGCCTCACCTCAAACATATAAACACGAGTTCTTGTAGAGAACTTAATTTCTGTCCCTTGAAGAAAAACACGAAGAATCCGTAATTTAAATACAATTCTGTAATGTTTATTTTCAGTTTGAATTATGACATGGAAATTTAGGCAAATATGGAATACTAATGAACATCCATCCATCCATTTTCTTCCGCTTATCCGGGGTCGGGTCGCGGGGGTAGCAGCCTAAGTAGGGAGGCCCAGACTTCCCTCTCCCCAGCCACTTGGGCCAGCTCTTCCGGGGGAATCCCGAGGCGTTCCCAGGCCAGCCGAGAAACATAGTCCCTCCAGCATGTCCTGGGTCTTCCTCTGGGCCTCCTTCCGGTGGGACGTGTCCGGAACACCTCACCAGGGAGGCGTCCAGAAGGCATCCTGAACAGATGCCCAAGCCACCTCAACTGGCTCCTCTCGACGTGGAGAAGCAGCGGCTCTACTCTGAGTCTCTCCCAGATGATCGAGCTTCTCACTTAATGAACAACCAATAGTATTATTTTAGAAAGTAAATGACATAAATCTGGAGACTTTGAGAAGGAGTTTTGATTCAATTTGGACTAAGGTTCTTAGCTCTTTTTAGGTAAGTTTATATCAGATTTGTGAATTAAATTATCTAAACTCAGTTGGCACTGTATCTTTCATCAGAAGGAAAGGTCTACCGGAATATGCGTCCATTTTTCTCATTACCACAGCGTATATGATGGCTTTGCTGGAGTTCCATGCTGAAGGCAGGGTTGTTGTCCCCAGGACCATGTACTGTAGGGACCAGGCGGGCCGGCATTCACAGAGTGTTTGAGAAGTTCAGGACGTCCACCATCTCTCAGCTGGACTGAGTCAGAGTCAACACCGTTTACCTGACACCCAGAAGACTTGCCCACTTAACTTTTAACCAATCAGAGGGCTTCTTACAGTGGGAGTATCCCAACTGTATAATTTAATGTAAATATAACCTCCCTTCTCAAAGTTCTCTAAAGGTAATACAATGGCCCTTTTGTTAAGGAGTGACACCTTGTTTTACATCAACAAAATAATGTGTTTAAAGTTCTGCTCAACTGAGGTCTTCCTTCCCTCATCACTATGATGATCAGTCCCTGTTGATAAGGCAAAGTGAAGCCTTTCGATCAAGAACTCTTTGAGAGGCACAAAGTCTGAACTAATTATCATTAGTGAATATGTCAGGGTGGTCCAGGCTGTAGATTTTAACACACACAGAGAAAGGATAACAAATAAACTTCCTGTGTCAGAACAGGAAGGGAGCGGTAGTAGAGATGTGGCGTCTCTGAGGACGCTCTGTCTCTTTGAGGACGGATGGATGGACGCTACGAGAAGGTGCTGCTTAGAAGACGGAGTTTATTGTGGCTCCTCAGACTGAAGGAGTCGTTTGGATGAAAGATGAAACGTTTCAACAAGAGGAATCCGTCCTGAAGACCTAACTTTGTTAGATTTATCTATGGGTTATTGAGCAAGCAACCGGATGTTTTGAAAAGTTTGGCCATGATTGGCTCAAACTAGTTGGAGTTTGAGGAGACGGCAGGGGAGAAGGTGGACTACAGGAACCATCTGAGCACCATCAAACTGGTTGATCCTCTATAATATGAGGTGTTATTTATAAGACTGAGCTTAATGTGGCTCCTCAGACTGATGAAGTCTTTTGAATGAAAGAAAAAGAAACCGTCCAGAGGATCCGACTTAACTTTGTTAATTTTTTTCTACCTGGATTGTTGAGCATGAATCAAGACATGTCCTCAGATGAAGAATGGAGGTCGGTACCTCACTTCTTTTTCAGGTTCTGCAGCTCACGAGACGAACTGGATGGTAGAGAGTATTCCATGTCCCTGCTTGTCTCAAGGACAGGGGACAACAAAAACAGACAGAAGAAACTCAATTTACTCTGAAGCTCAGAGGAGCTGCAGACTCTGTGGTTGTTGTTCTGGTCTCCAACC
>NC_056499.1:15349442-15361155 GCF_014905685.2 Nematolebias whitei | reverse complement strand
CCCCATGTTTGTGACCTTTCCAGTTAATGAAGTCTCCACGTGAGCTTGTTGGATCAGCAGTGTTCCCTTGTATTTAATGATCCACACTTAGTTTAATGTCCTCTTAACATTTTCATAACCTGAAGGAACCAAATCTGACCCTGACCTCCACAATCTGATCAGTTGTATTTGACCTTTAGTCACTAATACCTTCAAGAAGTTCAGAGGAAGAGCAGGAAACACATTAGCCTTGTTGTTCTGGACTTCAGCTCATGTCTTCTGGGTCTAAGGGGTGGATGGTACTTGGGTGGGGGGTCTGGAGTGGGTCCTACTGATCTGCACATGCTGCCTTTCCACATCAGACAGGCCGACTCACGTTTGTTTTTTTTCTCCTTGGCTCTTACCTCTGGAGATGTTGGCTTTTATTGTTTGTTTGTTTATTTCTTTTTAACAGCTTTTTTTTTTAATGTATAAAAATTAAAATTTTTATTTTCTAATTTTATGCACTTTTAATTCAGGTGCATTCTATGGTGTTGGTGTACAGTACTTTGGCCAATGCTTTTTTTATTTTATTTTAATAAAGTTAATTATATTGTATTAAATCAAAACTCTAAATTCATTATTAGCTCAGGGGTTACCATGGTAACAGGTTCATTTTGGTTGAACAGGTTATTTTCAGCCAGTAATTACCTAGAAGGAACAAAGAAAATAAAAACACAATCAGCAGTTGAGTTTTATTCGTACTACAGGACGTCAGACGGACAACATGGACGACGCAAAGGCCAGCTGACCCTAATCCTGGTCTTGGGTCTGTGCTGTACCCCTAGGCTAGCTACTAATCCTCAAACAGGACCTCGTCTATGAGGACATCGTGTTCATGAACAGGGACTTGTGTGCAGAGCTGCTGTCTGAAGGCCAGGCCAATGGTGTACGGTTTTCCTTTAGGATGTCTGCTGCAGCGCTCCAAGTAGGTGTCGTAGAACCCTTTCCCTCGTCCGAGACGTCTTCCAGACAGGTCAAAACCCAGACCCGGCATCAAGATCAGGTCCAGACCTCCTGGACAGGAAGAAAAACATGGCATTGTTGTGTCAAATGACAGTTTTGATTTTTCAACTGCACCTCTCTAAAAGAACATTATTATATGATTATTGAGCGTGGATCAGGATGTTTTGAACCACTTGGGCCCTGACGGCCTCAAACGAGTCAGCGGGGGAGAGGGCGGACTCCAGAAATTATTTGAGCGCCATCAAACTAGTTGACCCACTATGTGAAGGTGCTATTTATAAGACTTGAGTTTGTTGTGGCTCCTCGGACTGATGAAGTCTTTTGGATGAAAGACGGAACGTTTCAACACAAAAAAAAAAAAAAAACAATCCAGAAGACCTGACTTAACTTTGTTGGATTTTTCTACCTGGATTACTGAGCATGAATCAGGACAGTTAAATTAATAATTATCAACAACTAATACCAGTAAATAACCAGTTATTAACAACCAATACAGTTAATAACCAGTTCTTAATAACTAATACCAGTTAATAACCAGTTTTTAATAACTAATACCAGTTCATAACAAGTTTTTAATAGTTGTTACACAGAAACTCTATCCAACAAGACTGCATTATTAATCATTTAACTCTATCCCTCTGTTATTAAGCACAATTTGTCTAACTGGTATTGGTAACTATTATTAACCAGTTATCAGTTATTAACAACTAATACCAGTTAATAACCAGTTATTAACATCAACAACTAATACCAGTTAATAACCAGTTTTTAATAGTTGTTCCACAGAGACTTTATCCAACAAGACTGCATTATTAATCATTTAACTCTGTCCCTCTGTTACTAAGCACACTTTCTCAAGCAGGTAACTATTATTAACCAGTTATTATCAGTTATTAATAGTTATTAATTGGACATTGTCTGACAAGACTCTTCAAACATTAAATAAGCCACATGGACCTGTCCACAGGTCCTAGAAGTCCATCCCTTCCAGTGTCCAGTCTCTGTGGACCCAAATTCAAAAAAGTATAAACACTTTGTATATTTAGAAGCTACAAATGGACAATAAAACCTCAGTCCTACTGTTTTGGATCTAAATTTAGACTATTCAGTCAAAAGTTGTGTTTCCTTCCAGCCTTTAATAAAATTCTGGAACCACAGTCTGTCTGGACCAGTCTGACCCTCTGAGGTGCAGATCTATCAAACACTGTCCCCGTCCCCCTGGTGGGTGCAGAGTTGCAGACCGGCAGACAGAGCTTCCTCTCTGCTCTCGTCGTCTCCTGCAGGCTGCCGGATGTTCCAGGACGTGAGCGGCAGCGTCTCCATGTCCTGCAGACTGTCCATCTTCAGCATGTCCATGTGGGAACTGTCGCTCTCATATCTGGGAATGAAACAGCTTTTCCCACACAGGAACACGTCTTTAACGATGTCCTGAGTGGACACCTCGTCCTCCATGCTGAGAAACACGGCGATACGCTGGGCGGACACGTACTTCGGGTGTTTGAAGAGCTACAAGAAAACAAAAACCAAAGGTTTGGACTTTAACCCCCAAGTCTTTGGAGTCTGTTCTGAGAGCTGAAACATTTTTCAGACAAAGAAGAAACCAGCATCTGCAGTAAATAAACCTTTACTAACTGAGGTTCTGTCAGGTTCTGTGTGTGAATGGATCTGACCCAAGCCTCAGACCAGGGGTCTGCAACCTGCGGCTCCGGGGCCTCATGTGGCTCTTCAGTCTCTGGTTGGTGACTCTTTGAAGCTTCAACCAAAACTAAGAAAATGTACCTTTATTGGTTTTTGTTCCCCCAACAGAAAAGGCTAGTTTACTGCAAATGTTCAGATGATATTACGAAGACGAGGGTCAGACTGAGAGACTTCATTTATCTGACTGACAGCCTCATGGAGGGACCGGGCTCTCAAACCTTCAGGACACATTGATAAGCAGTTTGATAACAATTGGATTTTTTATTTTTTTAATAATTAAAGGCAATTAAAGTATATAAAAACAATTATTTAACTTAAAAACTTACACCCAGCACACACACTTTTTGCCCCTCTCCCTTCAGGCATGAGGTTGTGGAGCATTAAGTGTAGAACCACTAGACTGAGGAACAGCTTCTACCCTGAAGCTGTGACTCCTGAATATCTAACCAGGATAATCACTGTAAAAAAATCACTGTAATGCCACTTTAATTGGGGATATGTGCTGCTGATTATCCATGCTGCTGATCTCATGCTGCTGATCTCATGCTGCTGTATTCATTCGCACTCATCTACTCGGACTCATGTTCGTGCTGCTGTTGTTTGGTGTATAGATTAGCACTATTAGTGTTTAGCATATTTCTTAGTTTATATATTCACTGTTTCTTTTTACAATTTATATTTTTGCTATTGTTGCATGTAACTGGGACCCCGTGTACACAGTTTTGTTCCACCACATGTACCACATGTGATGCAAATGATAATAAAACCTACTTGAACTTAAACAATTTAATAAGCCACAATTGCATATCTGACAAAATGGCCTAATATTTATGCACGCTTCAAATGTATGCTTTTTTACTTCAAAGTGGAATATTTAATAATTTTAACAAAAAAATTAAAAGGAGAACTTATAAAAACTTAAAGTATAAGGTTTGAATTAGTTGCTAAATTGCTAAATTGGAAAGAAATATACAGTAAACTATTTTTCTTCTTCTTTTTTTTACATGAATCTGATTTTTTTCTCTTGTCCTAAAATGTAAAAATATCCATGAATAGTAAAACTGATCACATAATTTCCGTTTTGTAACGTCACCTACTGGATGTAAAACCCCTTTGGCTCATGGGCCACCAGTTGATCGCCATAGTTGTTGCAGGTTTTGGAGCTCTGAACATGATTTGTTTGGCGAGCGAAGAGTAGAAATAGATTTTTTGATCAAAAAGGTTGAAGACCTCTGGTGTAGAGTCTCAGTCATCAGGATTCAGAGAATCCAGAGGAACCGGACTTCAGTTCTGTAGCTGAAGATCAATGGTGGGCACTGCTAACCAATTCTATTCAATTCAGTTTATTTATATACAGTAGCTCCAAGTCACAACAGGAGTCATCACAGGGCACTGAACAGAAATATTCACGTATAAAAAGTAAGTTAATAACATTATATATCAGAGGAGCACACTGCTTTGAATTTAACTTCATCACAGACTCTCATCTTGAGCAAGCATGAAGGTGACAGTGGGAAGGAAAACCTTCATGAAGAAGAAACCTCCAGCAGAACCAGGTTCAGGACAAGCGGCCATCTGCTTTAACCAGCTGGGTTTGAGAGGAACAGGAAGGAGGAACAGATACACAATGGCAGTTCAAGAATCACGTTAAAATAAAAATAATATAAAATGTAAACTATTCAGTTGTAACTATTCAATAAAAAAGTGGTCAATTTGTCCAGGATCTTAGCTTATACCAGCCAACCCTAACTATAGGATTTATCAAAAAGAAAAGTCTTAAGCCTAGTCTTAAAACTGAATGTGTCAAGAGAGGACCCTGTTACTAATACTGTACTAATAATTACTAATTATTAATAATACTATACTAATAATTTGACACAAATCAAATTAATGTCAATCTGTAAAACTGTAAGTTCATGCATATCTAAACGGGACGTCTAGTTTATTTCTACATTAACTGTGCATTCGGGATGAATTTCAAAGTTTACGAGTTGTCTTTAAATGCACCATGAAACCGTGGCCGTAAAGCTCTGTGTAAAAGCGCAACACGTTTTTTTAAGTACAGATCAGTAGCGTAGTACTACAGACATAAATGAGTAGTACAGCGACCCCAACATCGTTACGGCAGTGAGTGAACCAAGGAACTCAGAACATAGACCCAGAACGATACGAAGAACGTGTGTGAAGTTAGCAAGGTTCCGGTCCTCACCTTGTGTGAAAGCAGCAGAGACTGTCTCCGTTTCTCCTCCGGGCTCAGAGCTGAGACCCTCCGCTTTACTTCACTCCTCAGAGCTTTTTTGGCGGCTCTCAGTGCCGCCATCTTTTGCCGGTCAGATGACAGGTCAGGGTGGTTCTGTCCCGCTGCTGGCCGGTCCGATCCACAAGGAGTTCTGGTAGCCGGACCTTTCTGCTCCCCTGACCAAACGTTGAACTTTATCCAGCGCGTGTGTCAACTCAGCTCCGATAGTGTCCGCCCCATTTCCATACAGGTGCAGGTCCCGGCAGTTGAAGCGGCGCACAGGGGAGGAGAGAGAGAGAGAGAGTTTATAATCACGTGACAGCGGCAGGGTCTGTGTTCAGTCTGCCACTGATGTGTGCTCGTTTTATGTCACTGTTGAACTTCCATGTAGAAAACGGCATATAAACTCGAGTCTCTGATTGGTTCTCACTGATCTAAAAGAACACCTCCCACCAGCAAACGATTATTCAGTCTGTTCCTGAGAAATTCCTAAAAAAAAATGCACATAAACTTATCCGTCGTCATTTTTTCCAGCCAGGTCGAACCTCGGCTAAATGAAAAGGAACGGACTGGTTGAGGAAAAAAACCCACTGGTCAGAAAACTGTCCAGAGGACCCGAGGCTCTGCAGTTTGAGCAGGATTCAGATTTACGGTTCCTCTGGAGTTCTGCTGAGTCATGTTCAGGTCCAGAGGTCTGCAGCAGGGTGTCTCCTGTAGGTTGAGTGTGATTGGCTGAGCTGTGGGAGGTGGGTTGGTCTGATCCAACATCTGGAGAAGTTTAACTGTCTTTCAGAAACGCTGAAGCTGAGAGGAACATCAGAAACCGTCACAAGATGTCTTTCATACAAGTCGATCCAACGTCGGACTTCTCCTACCAGAACCTTCCTTATGGAGTCTTCTCCACCTCTGAGAACGTAAGCTCTTGTTTGTTTTCTTTGGTTTTTGTCCGGCTCCAAGAAGAAGAAGAGAACATCTGGCAGAGCAAAGCCTAGATTCGGTTCTGTCTTTGAAGCAGATCATACACCAACTTTACCCACTTCTTCCTTTACGGGTCATGGGGGTCACTGGTGACCATTGTCCAGCAGGTCACAAGTCCACCCAGAACAAAAAAGTTCCAGAGAAAACCAGGATGATGAGAAGCAGCAGCAGTTAGCAGTGTCACCTCACAGTTTGACTCTGAGGTTCTGTCTGAGAGGACTTTGTCCTTTCAAAATAAAATCAGATGATGTCTTTGTGGTTCTGATTCAAGTCACTGCAAAACTTTGTTTTTTCTGCTTCTAGCCCAAACACAGGATTGGTGTTGCTATTGGAGACCAGATCCTGGACCTGAGTGTGATCAAGTCTTTGTTTGCGGGGCCTGTGATGTCCACGCACCAGGACGTCTTCGATCAGGTGACTGTCTCTAAATGTTAAAAGTGTAAAACAAAAGATTCAAACAGTCGAACTCTGAGGCTGAGGTTCAGTCCACATCGGGTTCTTTTAGTCTTAATCCAAACTTCATGACCACAGATGGCGGTCAGAACCTGTAAATCCAGAGCTTTGCCTTTCAGCTAAGCCCCTTCACTACAGCTGACTGGAGCAACGCCTGCATTATTAAGGACACATAGTCAGTGTCTGGCACCAACACTCAGGAACAAGATCCAGAGACACCCAAAGTCCTCCAGTTTAGACAAAGTAACCCCAGTTCCCCTCAGAGACCACAACTGTAATCCTTCTCCAGATCCACAAAACTCATGTGGACCACATGGTCCACCTACTACGAACCCCTCAGAAGGTTCATGGGTTTGTGGTCCAATGAAAATGAACGGTTTTCAGTTTTCTGTCTGATTCATGAAGGTTTGTCTCACTGCAGCCGGTCCTGAATGCTTTCATGAGTCTGGGTCACGAGGCCTGGAAGGAGACCCGGAGAACCCTGAAGACGCTGCTATCCACAAGTGAGAGCACGCTGAGAGACGATGCCAGCCTTCGGAGCAGGTCAGTTCGTGTCCATGTCCACCAGGACAAAGACAGCAGAGTTTACTATTGTCCATCGAGACAGTGCGGGACACCAGACATGTGGACATTCAGGACGGGATGGGAGAGCAGACTTGTGGACGTTACAGGACGGGGTGGGACAGTAGACTTGTGGAAATTCAGGACGGGGCGGGACAGCAGACTTGTGGATGTTCAAGACAGTGTGGGACAGCATATTTGTGGTACATTCAGGACGGGGAGAGACAGCAGACTTGTGGACGTTCAGCCTGCTTCCTGAGGACAATAGTGTTTAGTCCAGTAGTTGGATTCTGTCTTCAGACCTGGTGTCCTGTCTTTAACGACCAGCTGTTTGTCTTTCAGAGCGTTTGTCCCCCAGAGCGCAGCGTCCATGCACCTTCCTGCGGACATCGGTGAGTCCTGGTTTAAAGACTTTGTCCTGAAGGGGACCACATAACCCTGGTCTTTGTGTGTGGCCTCAGTGTGAGAGGAGCCCCTTTAAAGGCTGCTGATGTGGGGGTTCTGCTTCGACCTGCCTCAGTCCAGTCCACTTGGACAGATCCGGTTTATCATGGAACTGGCCTGGACTCATTCTGTGTTCTTCTGATTAAAACTGAACATTGTTCCCAACAGACCCCAGAAAACCACTTCTTTCTCTAATGTGACTTTCTCGCTCTGGCACTGAAAGCAGGAAACTGGGTCAAACCGGGTCAAACTGGGTCAAAGGATCGGGCTATGATGTGAGCAGCAGGTCCGATCGCTGCTGATCAGAACCTCTCCTCTGTTTCACAGGAGATTACACAGATTTCTACTCGTCCAAAGATCACGCGTCCAACGTGGGCACCATGTTCAGAGGGAAGGACAACGCCCTGATGCCAAACTGGTACAGAACCAGAACCAACCAGCATGGTGTCCTGGTCTAAATTCTTCTTCTTCTTCTGTCAGCTGCTCCCTCTTCAGAGGTCTCCATAGCAAGTCCTCCTTCTCCGTCTCACTCTGTTCTCTGTGTCCTCTGTCCTCACTACAACTACCTCGATGTCCTCTCTAACTGTATCCATATATCGCCTCTGTCTTTTCCTGGCAGCTGCATTTCTAACATCGTCCCTCCTCTGGACATGTCCAAACCACTGTCCCTCCTCTGGACTTGTCCAAACCATCTCAGTCTGGTCTCTCTAACTTTGTCTCCCAGTTGTTCAACCTGTGCTGTACCTCTGAGGATCTCATTCCTAATCTTATCCATCCTTGTCACTCCCATCTTCATTTCTACGGCTTCCAGTTCTTTCTCCTGTCTTTTTGTCCATGTCTCTGTCTCCAGACCAGACAACATAGCTGGTCTCACCACTGTCTTGTAAATGTTTCCTTTGACCTTTGCTGACACCTTTTGTCACAAATCTCTCCTGAAACTTTTCTCCATCCACTCCGTCCTGCCTGGACTCTCTTCTTCAAACGACTCTTTAAGTTTTTGAAATCTCGTAAAATTGTAAAATGGACACCAGTACAGTGTCTCACTCTGAAACCATTAAAGAATCGAGTCAAAAACCTCACTGTCATTTGTTCATAATCTGCATGTTTTTTTTTATCTGTGTGTTTTTCAGGTTGAGGCTACCTGTTGGGTACCACGGTCGAGCATCCTCGGTGGTTGTTTCTGGAACCGCCCTTCACCGCCCGTTGGGTCAGATGAGACCTGATCAAAGTAAAATCTCATCTTGTTCTTTAGATTCCTTCTTGGCCATCACATGAAGGAGATGTTTTTATGTTTTTGTAGAAGCTTAGTCATCCTGGACGCTGCAAATCCAAAAAAGTTTTCAAACACAAAGCAGCTGGACTTCTGCTCTGTAGCTAGATGCTGGTGAGAAGTTCTGCCTCCATCCAGGAAGTTGTTTTATTTTTAAAACATTTTGGATCTGCAGATCATGTGTCCATCTGATGAGGACGTGTTCAGCCTTCAGCAGCTAAACGTTTGACATGAACGAGTTCATCAGGTCTACAGAACTTTTTTTAGCCTCTGTAGGTCCAGCTGCTCAGGGTTCTGCTTGAGTTGTACTGTTGGAACTAAAGTCTGAGAATAGAAGATCTGCACTCACAGGAAGCAGCTCAATAAAATGTGTTGGGTTTTTTTCTCAGCAAAGCCTCCGGTGTTCAGACCCAGTCAGCAGATGGACTTTGAGCTGGAGATGGTGAGTTCTCCTGTCCGTCTGCTCACCGTCCAACAGGAACGCTACAGTCACCGCAGCTTGGTGTTTTCTGTTCAGGCGTTCTTCGTTGGGGGAGGAAACCGGCTGGGGGAGCCCATCACCATCGACCGGGCCCACGAACACATCTTTGGGATGGTCCTGATGAATGACTGGAGCGGTAAGAGAACCATCGGCATGAACTCTGTCTAAGGTTTGATTCATTTACCTGAGTCCTGCAGAGACAGACAGAGGACGTGAGCTGCATGCTAACTTCCATGTTAGCCATGCTAATGTAGTTTTATTCCAGAAATGGACAAATCACAACACCTCACATCATCAGAGCTCCGACCCAGCAGCACGAGCTGAACAGACCCGATGGACTTGGATAAAAGGGCTGAACAAAACCCGCACCTGAAGTGATTCACAGGGTGGACAGGTGGACTCATGGAAGTCCATTTGTCCTGTCATTGTCCCACCTGTGACATACAAGCCTGATGTTCTGATCTGACCCGTTGTCTAAACACGCCAGAGTTTAACACCTTTTATTTTTAAAACCAAGAACCCCTGGATTGATCCTGGCTCAGCCTGCATGTGATCCTCCTCGGACCACACCCTCACAGGTGAAGCCATGCTTAGCGGTGAGCTCACCTGGTGTCACACCGTCATGAGAGGAACATCTCTGGGCCCAAACACTTGAATGGAGTCCTAACATCTCCATTAAATCCATTAGAACCACAACTTGGTTCTCCTCAGGTTGGACCCCATCCTCCTGGAACAACAGAAACAGAACCTGTTTTACTTCTGATCTCATTATTCAATGACTGACAAACTGAACTGGTTTCCTTCATTTTCAGCCAGAGATATTCAGGCCTGGGAGTATGTTCCTCTTGGACCGTTCCTGGGGAAGAACTTTGGGACCACCATCTCACCCTGGGTGGTACCAATGGAGGCACTTTTACCTTTTGCAGAACCCAACCCCATCCAGGTGAGAACTTCAATAAGTCCGTCAGGAGTCAACTCAATTTCCATCCATCCATCATATTTACCCGCTTCTTCCTTTTTGGGTCACGGGGGTCACTGGTTCCCATATCCAGCTGTCACTGTGCGAGAGGCAGGGGACACCCTGGACAGATCTCCAGTCCATCACAGGGACATATAGAGACAAATGAGACAAACAAACATTCACTCTCTCACTCTCACCTAGAGACACTTTAGAGTTACCAATCAGTCTAGCATGCATGTTGTTGGTCTGTGGGAGGAAACTGGAGGACCTGGAGAAAACCCACGTATGCACGGAGAGAACATGCAAACTCCAAAGGTCCCAGTTCAGAATTTGATCTAGTGACCTTCTCGCTGAGTGGCAACTGCTCTACCAACTGAGCCACCGTGCCACCCAATTCAAGACATTCAGTTTATTTCTACAGCTCCAAGTCACAGCAGATGTTGTCTCAGGGCACTGTACAGAAACATTCACAGACATTATAAAACCAGTCAGTAAAATTTATATATGTTAGGAAGCAGCAGATTGTGTTGAATCTTCATTCATCACAGTCTCCCATCCTGAGCAAGCACAATGGCAACAGTGGAAAGGAAAAACTCCCTTTAAACAGGAAGAAACCTGCAGCGGAACCAGGCCTAGGACGAGCGGCCATCTGCTTCGACCGGCTGGGTTTGAGAGGACAGGAAGTAGAAACAAACGCAGAATGACAGATCCAGGTGGACTTTCTAAACCAGACAATTACAGACCAGTCGCTCTAACATCAAACATAAGATAAAATGATCAACGATAGATTAACATATTATTTTAATAATAAAGGATGTATATCTAAATATCAAAGTGGGTTTCAAAAGGGGCATAATTCAGCTTTATGTGAACATAAAATCAGAAAAGCTCAAATAAATAAAGTGTGGTGGCAATATTTGTTGATACTGAAAAAGCGTATGATATTTTGTGGGTTGAAGGGGTATGAATTAAAATAAAGATATTGGGTATTACATGAAAAATGTTTAAATGGATCAAAAACTTTATCAAAAAAGACAATACAAGTTAGAATAGGAAAAATATTCTGGGAAATATGTTGTAGAAATTGGAACACCATAAGGCAACATAATAATTATTTCTTCTTCTTCTTCTTCTTCTTCTTCTTGCGGCTTTTCCCTCTTCAGGGGTCGCCGCAGCGAGTCATCCTCTAATAATCATTTATTATTTTCTTTAATGATGTTTTTGTTTAAATGATTGAGGAGATGGGCTGTTCGCTGTTTGCAGACCATGGAGACGTTTGGAAAAGAAGTAGAAATACAGAATTAACAGTAAAGAAAATACAGGATGCTATTAGTAAAACAGAGAGATGGACTTTTAATTCTCAGTGGGAAAACAAAGGCAATGATTTAAACACAGAAAATTATTACAGAATTTAAAAAAATGAAACTAATCAAGAAATAGAACGGATTAAGAGCATGAATTTTTTAGGAATATGATTTGATGAGAAAATAATCTGCAATATACACTTCCAGAAAATTACTGACAATTTTTTAAAAGTCTTAAATATCATATGTTTGGTGGGAAATGAATGGGGAGCAGACAGGACAGCCATCCATCTATCCATCCATCCATCCATCCATCCATCCATCCATCCATCCATCCATC
>NC_056499.1:15346299-15349432 GCF_014905685.2 Nematolebias whitei | reverse complement strand
CCATCCATCCATCCATCCATCCATCCATCCATCCATCCATCCATCCAATCCATCCATCCATCCATCCATCCATCCATTATCTTCTGCTTGTTCCAAACTCGGGTCACAGGGGCAGCAGCTTGAGCAGGGAGGTCCAGGCATCTCTTTCTACAGCCACCTCTTCCAGCTCTTCTCAGAGTCAGAGTCAGAGTTTCTTTATTGTCATTCGCACCTCATGTGGTACATGTGGTGGAGCGAAATTATGTACACAAGGTCCCAGTTACATCCAACAATAAAATGTATAAGAAAAACAGTAATAACATCTAAGATATGAACTAAGAAAAACATCAACTAAATATACACTAAGCACTCATAACATTAAACATTGAACATCAGCACAAACATGAACATGAGTCTGTGAGCAGATGTGCACGCATGAACACATCAACATTGAAACAGATCAGCAGCAACATGAAACAGATCAGCAGCAACATGATATGATTTTTCACAGTGATTATTCTAGTTAGAGATTCATGAGTCTAACAGCCTCAGGGTAGAAGCTGTTCCTCAGTCTAGTGTTTCTACACTTAATGCTCCTTAACCTCCTTCCTGAGGGGAGTGGGGCAAAAAGTGTGTGTGCTGGGTGAGTGGGGTCCTTCATGATGCAGGTGGCCCTCTTCCTGCATCTGGAGGTGTAGATGTCTGTGATGGTGGGGAGGCTGATTCCGACAGATTTCTGTGCAGCCTTCACCACTCTCTGCAAAGCTTTTCTTTCAGCAGCTGTGCAGCCTCCATTTGTTCTGGGAGGACTCCAAAGCGTTCCCAGGTCAACCAAGAGACATAGTCTCTCCAGCATGTCCTGGGTCTTCCATGGGGTCTCGCCCCAGTCAGATATGCCTGGAGCACCTCCCTAGGGAGGCACCCATGAAGCATCCTTAGCAGATGCTGAACCACCTCAACTGACTCTTTTCAATGTGGAGGAGCAGCGCTTCTACTCCGAGTCTCTCCCAGATAACTGAACTTCTCATCCCATCATTAAGCGAGAGTCCAGCTACCCTGCGGAGGAAACTCATTTCAGCCACTTGTATCCGTGAAGAGATAGCACACCAATCCATCTGCCAATCTCACGCTGCATTCTTCCCTCACTCATGAACAAAACCCTGAGATACTTGAACTCCTCCACTTGAGGCAGAACCTCACCCTTGACCCGAAGAGAGCAATCCACCCTTTTCTGACTTAGGACCATGGCCTCAGATTTGGAGGTGCTGATTCTCATCCCAGCCGCTTCACAATCAGCTACGAGCCGCTCCAGTGAGAGCTGAAGATCTCAGCATGATGACGCCAACAGGACCACATCATCTGCAAAGAGCAGAGAAGGAATCCTGAGACCACCGAACTGGACTCCTGCCTCCCCCTGGCTGCACGGAGAAATTCTGTTCATAAAAGAATGAACATAAATAAAAAATGTGAAAATGTAGTTAGGTTCTTCAGGAAAACAAAACTGATTAATAGAAAATGATTATGGACAAAGGTGTCTCAGTTGGTAGAGCTGTTGCATCTCAGCAAAAAGGTCACCGGATCAAATCCTGGCTGGGACCTTTCTGGGGGGGAGTTCATATGTTCTCTATGTGTCCCTGTGATGGACTGGAGACCTGTCCAGGGTGTCCTCCGCCTCTTGCACAGTGACTGCTGGACATGGGCACCAGTGACCCTCAAAGGAAGAAACGGGTAAAGATGGATGGATGATGGAGCCACTCCACTTACCAATAGGTGGCAGTAATGCACACCATAACAAACACCTCCAAACTTTGATTAAGTAAGGACATTATTATTTTTATCATGTTTTCAGCTGCATGTGTTTCTGAGGGGGAGTTACATGCTTATTGTTGTGCGCCTCCTTCCTGATTATTTATAACTTCCTGTATGTGAACTGTGCTGACAGTAAATCTGGATGTAGAACATGGTTCCTGTAGTTCTTACCTTCCATTAGAGCCTCACTGATGACTGTATGTTGAAGCATTCAGGAGTTACAGCTTTAGTTCAGTTGGTGTCCATTTGTGTGGACATGTTGGACTCCATTTGGACACTTTGAAATGTGCATGGACATACTCTCTTAAAGATATGTCCAGAATAATCATTTCGGATGCTATTGCTACCAAATTTGAACTGGTAGGACATAAATAAATGTATATTTTTTAATTGTTTAAAAAAAAAACTGATTTTTGTGTGTTTCAGATTCATTAACTGCATACTAGTTACAGATACATTATTTATGACAAAACTTCAGAGTGTTACCTTTACAGAGACCAAGATTTTAAATTTATTCCAAGAACTGCATTTAATTTAATTTAATTTGGGCACATTTATTCAGGTGTTTTTGCCAGTTTGTGGCATCAGTTAGCAGGTTAAAACAAAAATGATCATAATTCATAAAATCATTGTTGTGTAGGTTCAAATGAGTTTCACACAAGACCCCCACCTGAGCTTACCTATATGATGATGTCATCATCTCCTCTTATTCACACACAAACACATTTGTATTATTCTAAACATCAGTAAACAATAAAGCTGTTTAGTTGTTTTTTTTTATTAAATTATTATTATTATTTTTTAATTGACCTTTATTTAACCAGCAAATCCCACTGAGAACACAGACCTCTGGTTCAGCTCCTCCTGGACCTGAAGTCAGAATAACATGCAGGTTTTTGGATTGTGGGTGGAAACCGGAACAAACCCACCATAAGAACATGCAAACTCCACACACATAGACCTCAGGTCCAAACCAAGGATCAAACCCAGGACCTTCTTGCTGAGGCAACTGTGCTAACCACTGATCTACCGTGCTGCCTCAATATGTAATACATCTAATCCTAAAAAAGAAATATATTTAAATGTATTACAGCTCCTGAGACCCTGCAGAGTGTTTCAACGTGCTTACTACATTAAATAGAACAAACAGAAGATGAATCTGTTGGATCTCCACACAAACATAAAGTTCTTCTTGTTCCATGTTTAACTCCAGGATCCAGAACCACTCCCGTACCTGCAGCATCAGGATCCATACACCTTTAACATCAACCTGTTTGTGTCTTTGAAAGGTACTGTACACACACACACACACACACACACACACACACACACACACACACACACA
>NC_056499.1:15332850-15346289 GCF_014905685.2 Nematolebias whitei | reverse complement strand
GGTTTGTTTTGCTATCTTTGTGGGGCCTTTGCATTGACTTCCATTCATTTTTCATTCATTTCTATAGCCTAACCATGACCAGTACATACCTAACCCTAAACCTAACACATCCTCAATTCACACCTTAGTCCTAAACCTAGCCCCTAACCCACCAACGGGACTTCTTCTTATGGGGCCTGGGCTTTGGGCCCCATAAGGAGCAGTTGGTCCTCACAATGTAGTATAAGTTGGAAAAATGGGCCTCACAAAGTAGCATAAACAAGGACACACACACACACACACATATAGTGTCTGTGTAACTTTTGACCGGGTCGCTGTAGCTCGGTCACTGAGACGGGAGGAAAACGGACCAGGACATTCTGATTCAACTGGGTCATACTGATCTTTGATCAAATGTTAGTGAGTGTGTGCAGTTAAAGCACTTTATCTTCTGGGCCATGCACCGATTCTGACCTGCCACAACCATTCAAACCAGTGTCAACAAACCCAGTTCCAAAGGTAGAACTAGGTTCTCCTGATTTCAGACTGACTGAATGTGTCCAGCTGCTAACATTTGTGTTTCTGTTTGTCCTAAAAGGACGTGACATGGACAACCACGTCAACATCTGCAAGTCCAATTTCCAGGTGAGATACGTCACTGAAACTAAACCTCAGGAAGATTCTCTTCTCTTTGAGGTTTAAGTGGCCCCAAAGTGGCTGTGGCTGAGTGGTTAGAGCAGTCGTCCTCCAATGTTAGGGAGTTCCATTCCACCAGCAGTCACATGCTGAAGTGTCCCTGGGCAAGACACTGAACCCCTCATTGCCTCCGATGTGTGTCCCATCAGTGTATGGATGTGATAAAGCTCTGATTAGTCTTTGTATAGATGTAGTAGAGTACTGTATGAATGGGTAATGAGAGCACAGATTGTGTTGTAAAGGACTTTGAGTATATTGATAAGATAGAAAGGTGTGCAGTCCATTTACCATTTTAAAGAGAACTTGTTCGGACCTGGACTCTGAAAGCATCCTCAGTCTCTGTGGGTCCAGGTCAGAATCAGCATCTTAGAGACAAAGTTTAACAAGGTTGAGTCAGGTCCTCTGGAAGGATTCTTCTTTGTTGAAACGTTTCATCTTTCATCCAAAAGACTTCATCAGTCTGAGGAGCTGCAACAAACTCAGTCTTACAGGCAGCACCTTCTCATGGAGGATCAACCAGTTTGCTAGTTGGCCCAGGATGGCCCAGCACAGAAGAGCAACGTCATCAGGTCAGGACTCTGCGGTCTACAGTCATCTCCAGGCCAGCGGTCACTCTTTCAGGGATGAAGATGTTCACATCTTTGATAGAGAGGAACGATGGTTTGAGAGAGGAGTGAAGGAGGCCATCTTTGTGAAGAGACGTCCATCGTTAAACAGTGGCGGAGGCCTCCATGTCCAACTGTGTCACTCTCTTACATGTTGTTATTGCAAGTATCACTCAGCTCTCTGTGAATAACAAGCAGCCATCAGGCACTAATGATCAATTGTTAGGCTGTGGTCCTCCTTTTACATGTGAGCGAGCAGCTAGTTCTGGACTGGTTGATCCACTATGAGAAGGTGCTGCTTATAAGACTGAGTTTGTTGCAGCTCCTCAGACTGAATAAGTCTTTTGGATGAAAGAAGAAACATTTCTACAAAGAAGAAAGGGGAGTGGGGGAGTGGTGGCGCAGAGGTTAGAGAGGTGGGCTTGTGATCCAAAGATCGCCGGTTCACGCCCCGGCCCCGACAACATCAAAAAAAAAAAAATTGTGGGTGGGGTAGGTGAAACACCCACACTTGCCCCCACCCTCATTCGCCCCACCCTGGGCCCATGAGCAAGGCCCTTAACCCCCACCATGTGCTCCCTAAACAGGTCTCTCTTGAAAAAATGAGTTCTCGTGGCTCAATGAGACTAACCTGGATAAATAAAGGCTAAATGAAAAAAAAAAGAATGCTTCCAGAGGACCTGACTCAACCTTGTTAGATTTATCTAGCTGGATTATTGAGCATAAGGATGAAGTTTTTGTCCTGAAGAAGAGTTGATGATGAATATTTATTACAGTAAAAACATATATGCATTTAATTTTATCAGGCTTTCTCTCTGTCTCTCCTTGTCTTTCTGAAGTTCATGTACTGGACCATGAAGCAGCAGCTCGCCCATCACACCGTGAACGGCTGCAACGTCAGACCAGGAGACCTCCTTGCTTCTGGGACCATCAGTGGGCCTGTGAGTGTCTCCAGGCTAAGTGTCCTTCCTGGTTCTTGTTTTGGGATTTCTGTGAGACACCCTTAGTTTTCTGTTCCTCCTGTTTGTCTGTCAGGTCCAACCATGTTCTGGTTTTCTCACGAGTCATGTCACGAGTTACAGATGGGCTTACAGGATGGAATGAAATATAAATACTTTATTTACTACTTCAGTGTTTCACATACTGTTATCCAAGGAGGGCTCCCCATCCTGTCAACAAAAAATCTGAGATGAGCGCCCTGCCAAAGCAATTAACCTAAGGGAAACACTGTACTTCAATACTTTGTTATTGTAATACTTTTGACTACTTAAGTACTAGTTGTTTTACTACTTTAATACTTTATTTACTATTTTTATAAATTTTCACTTTAATATTTTATTCAGTACTTTACAAGAACAAGATTCCACATCAGCACGGGCCTTACAAACAAGTTTATTAAGCGGGCCACTACGTTTAATGTCCTTGGCATCGTCCTGCAGATGTTGAACGACCTCAGCATCATCCTGCAGATGTTGAACGACCTCAGCATCATCCTGCAGATGTTGAACGACCTCAGCATCGTCCTGCAGATGTTGAATGTCCTCAGCATCGTCCTGCAGATGTTGAACGACCTCAGCATCGTCCTGCAGATGTTGAATGTCTTCAGCCTCAGACTTCAAAGCCAGTTCTGTCCCTTCTTGTAGACGGCCTCAGAGTTTTGCATTGTTTGGTTGGTAGGGTTTTGTTCTGTGGTTAACTTGGGTCTGTGAGTGTCTTTGTGAAAGAAATCTATGAATTTGGTGTTTAACGTGACTCGGTTTGTTTCTGCAGAACCCAGAAAGTTTTGGCTCCATGCTGGAGCTGTCCTGGAGAGGATCAAAGAGCATCGATGTTGGAGGAGGAAAAACTCGCACCTTCCTGAATGATGGAGATGAAGTCAGAATCACAGGTGAGTTTAAGGAGCAGACCTCCTGGGAAACCCCTCCCGCTTCAGTTTACATCCCCGCAGGGTTTCTTCTCCCCAAAGTCTTCACTGCATCCCTGCTGCCATCGTTTGGCCACAAATCTGTCATGAAGAAAGTGCCACGCTTTTCAGCAGACAGACTCCTCCAAGATCTAACAGTTGTAATTGTGTGGTGTCTCTTTAAGAAAGTGTAAGTTACTGATAAGTGATCTCACAGGTATGCTACCTTCAGTAGAGAGTTATGGGAGAAGCCTGCTTGCCGATGGATACGTGGACAGTGTGATGGACTTTATAGTTTAATTCCCTAACTTCACCCAAGTGTCTAAAACAAACAGCCGTAGATCAGATGATACAACTACAAAGTCCCACTTGCACTTATGGACACCGTTCTGTTCGAACATGGTGTTTGTTGTGGAAAGACTGTGACTAGCACAGAAGTCCCAACAACAGAACGCCACTCAGATTCAGATCAGAGAGGTTGTTCCTCCCAATCATGCACCTCCAGGTTACACTCTCATTACCCACATGAGAAGTGAAGTCCCCCCAGCAGAATAAAAGAGTCCACAGCTGGAGCACCTTCCAGCACCCCTGCTAAGGACTCCAAGAAGGCTGGATACTCTGAACTGCAGTTTTGCACATGGGCACTGTTGGAGAAATTCTCTTATTCTCTGACATTGATTACACAAAAGAACCACTCTCTCAGCAGGTGAAGATTTTTAACCGACACTTTTACTTGAAAGGTCACATTTCAGGACAGGTTACATAAACATACTTAGATGTATACGCATGAAAACCAGTCGCAGAAAAAAGCCATGAGCTGCGTTAACTGCCCACTTTTGTCCTTCTCAGCTTGTTCATTGAAGTTCAGGGGGTGTCCTTGAAACTAGCTGCAGTCTTCATTTACACAAACATATGGTTCATGGGCAGAGATAAGATAGTGTTTTGGGAGACAACAGAGGAGCTCCTTGTTTTCAGGGCAGAGGGGAAAAATATTCTCAGCCATAATAATAAAAACATCCACAACCTTTGACCAAAATTTCCCTGGCAGCACAAACAACAGTCAGAGCCCATCCCCCCCACCTGAAGGCGCAGGGACGATACCCTCTCATCTATAGGCGAAAATTCTCAACACACAGGTACCGAGTCGGGGGGCTGAGCAGACCCACAGCAGATCAGCACCTCTCACCATAGGCAACTTTAGAGTGGAATCAAGTCCAAAACCTCTCAAGGAGATTGGTTCCAGAGCCCATGCTGTGCATTGAAGTGAGCCCAACTATGTCTAGTCGGTACCTCTCAAACTCACGCACAAGCTCAGGCTCCTTCCCTGCCAGAGAGGTCACGTTCCATGTCCCAAGAGCCAGCTTTGAAAAGCCAAGGTCAGAGCACCAAGGCACCTTAAGCCACTGCCCATGCCGTCATGCACCCAACTTGTGTGGCCCCTCCTGCAGGTGGTGGGCCCACAGGGAGGCAAATCCATGTGGCTTATTCGGGCTGAGCCCAACTAGGCCCCATGGGTAGAAACCCGGTCACCAGGCACTCGCCAACAAGCCCCTCCCCCAGGTCCGCCTCCAGGGTGGGGCCTCGGTAACTCACAACTGGGCAAGGGACACTGAGCTCCTCGCTGTTTTCTGTCCATATGAGTTTTAGGACTCGCTCTTTGTCTGACCTGTCACCTAGAACCAGTCTGCCTTGGGAGACCCTACCAGGAGCAATTACAATTGGCCCCGACAGCATAGCTCCTAGGATCCTTCAGGCACACAAACTCCTCCACCATGATGAGGTGGTGATTTAAGGAGGATGAAAAAATATGACAAATTTTATTAAAAGATGACAGATTTGATTAAAAAAATTACAGATTTGATTAAAAAAATGACCGATTTAATAAACAAAATATGACAAATTTTGATTAAAAATAAGAGGTCATAAAAATATGATAGATTTAATAAAATATGATAATTTGATTAACTGTGGTTAAATGTAACTGAATGGTTTCTTTTGTCTCAGGTTTCTGTGAAGGAGACGGGTTCCGAGTTGGGTTTGGATCTTGTCAGGGAACCATCCTTCCTGCTCTGCAGCCCTGAACCAAAATGTTCAACGTTGATTGTTAAAAAAAATTAACAGGAACTTATAAAGATGTACCCAACTCCCACCTCACAGACCGACTGCAGTATCTTTGTGTTTTTACCTTTTTAAGACTGAGATCATTTTTTACAGACGTATAATTAAACATGACAACAAACTGTTCTAACAAGGTTAAGTCAGGTCTTCTGGACGGATTCTTCTTTCTTCTTCCTTTCTTCAGTCGGAGGTCTCAGACTGAGAAGACAACACATTTCAACAAAGAAGAATCTGTCCAGAGGACCTGACTTAACCTTGTTAGATTTTTCTACCTGGATTATTGAGCTGCATCAGGACACAACAAACTTGTTTACAACAAAGACTGAAGTTTTTTTTTGTTTCTTTTGTCTTTAGAAGTTTTGAAGCAAGTGTTCTGTTAACATCTTGTTTTACAGTATGTAAAAAAAAATACCTTTCAGGCTTTTCCTTTGAATAAAGTGTGGAGTTTGATTGAAGATTCAAGGATTCAAGGTTCTTTATTTGTCATACACGCCACATGTGGTACGTGTGGTGGAATGAAATTGTGTGCAGGGTCCCAGTTACATTCAACAAAAGTATTAAAATGTAAAAGCAAAACAGTAGTAAGATCTAAGATAGGAACTAAGAAAAATGTTAACTAAAATACACTAGTAGCATAAAAACAATACGCCAAACTGCAGCATGAACATGAGTCTGTGTGAGCAGCTGAGTATGAATGAACACAACAACATGAAACAGATCAGCAGCAACATGAAACAGATCAGCAGCAACATGATGTGATTTTTTTCACAGTCCTGGTTAGAGATTCATGAGTCTTAACAGCCTCAGGGTCGAAGCTGTTCCTCAGTGTAGTGGTTCTACACTTAATGCTCCTTAAACTCCTTCCTGAGGGGAGCGGGGCAAAAAGTATGTGTGCTGGGTGAGTGGGGTCCTTCATGATGCAGGTGGCCCTCTTCCTGCATCTGGAGGTGTAGATGTCTGTGATGGCGGAGAGGATGACTATGTAAGATGCTGTTCTATGTTCAATTATAAGAAGAAGGTTCAGTGTCGTTTGTTTTTGTGTTTTCCCATGATTTTACACAGAAATTAGCTTTTAAATGTCAAACAGGTTTAATATTAACTTTGTTTGCACAAAAAAAAAAATATATATATATATATATATACATACTGTATATATCCAGGGTGGAAAACTCCACAGCTCCTAAACTTTCCTGTAAACTTCCCACTCTGAACATTTTCTTTTTACAGAACTGAAACACAGTTTAGTGTTTTTAAATCTTTTGGGATTTCCTATTTCCTGCATGACAACACAAAGAAATAATCTTACAATGTTCAGAGGACTAGTTCTTCGGATTTATTTTCTCTTGTGTATTCTTCACCTTTGATCTGACCCCAGATCAGTGCACGGTGTGAACTGTGTGTATTGTTTCGTTCATGCAGGTGTGTTTGTGTGTGTGAATGGTCAGAAAACAGCTTTCACAAAGACTCAACAAAACTTCAGTTTATGCAGCAACTGTTTTACTGACTGTTTATGCAAAACGTAAAAGTTTCATCATCAAATTCACACGCATGGGTATTATTCCAGTAGCAGTGCACATGCACTGTGTGTCTGTAGCCCAACAAAGTTCAGTATTTGTTACTGTTCAGAAAATTAAAAAATGTTTTGAGAAACGATAACAGAATTTAAGCACTGTCCCCCTCCAGGTGGAGATCAGCTGACATTCACCTCCACCTTTACAAGCACAACAGAGAGACGATGGACAAGTTCCCATCCAAATGCTTCATTTACATTCCAGGGACTTTTGGGTCAGAACACAGCATTTTCCTAAATGAATCCTCAGGAAAAATAAGAATTAGGCACTTTATAACATGCAGCTGTCAATCCTTTCATACATGATAAGTGCTGCTTCTGTAGGAGAGAAGTTTAACGAGCAGGAACTGGAACCTCCCAGCTGAACAAGGCAAACATGACGGTGTTCAAGTGTTAGAACGGGTCCTGTCCAGGACTGGGTCAGACCAGTTTTACAGTGTGAGTGTGTGAAGGGGGGGGTCGGACAAAGAGCACAGTCATGCTGGGAGTCGAGCTGCTGTAAAGGGAACATGGCTTCAGATTGTCTTATACCGATACTGGCATATATTTACATACATGTGAGTCATCTTTATTTAGAAAACTTACAAAATCTGCATATGTGCTTTATAGTAAAAGAAGCACACGCTTCCATACTTTGTGTCTGTATTTAGCTGAGGTGACCTTCTGTAGTTAAAGTAACCCCCTCCAAAGAACCAATACGTTTAGCTACACCTTTACTTTTAGTCTTTAGAACTGGTTTTGACAGAATGACACCTCCTTGCTTGTGAACCTCCTTCAAGTTGAATATTACGCAGGATGTGAGATGGACCTGAAGACTCAAAATGTCCACTGGTGTCCACAGGTGTCCACTGACGTGTTTTGTGTCCGACAGTTCCTCTCTGTCAGACTGAATCCGACCAACTTAACATATTAGATCAATTAATCCAAGACTGTCCCACTTCTTTTTGCTTTTAGACCCTGACATCATGAAAATTGTGTGTTGGAGGGAATGGGACAGTTGTTATGCATAGTTTAAAATGTCTCTCTGGTCACTGGTTTTTATTATTATAACCCTTCAGACTCTCACTCCACAGGGTCAGTGTATATGAATCTTGTGATTTAATGGCTTGGTGGTGTCTAATTGAACTTGGAAGTCAGAGTTTTAGCATTTCAGGTCCAAATAATCAGCTGCACTGCTCCTCAAGGTGATTTTTGAGATTTTTATTGTTCTGGAGTTTCTCACCAGTCCACGGCTCAGAACCTTGATTAAAAAATATAACTGGTATCTGCAATAATAAACTGTCTACCTGCACATATTTTATTTCAGTAAGTTGGTTGCACACTGAAAACATCATAACTTTTTTTATGAACATGTTTCTGCAATGTTTATTTGCATAAAATGCAGAATAGTTCATTATTAGCGTGTAATGCTAATAATAGTTGGCCATTAATGGTTACTAAGCACTTGCAAATCTCCCTTGTTTTACAACTTGTAACTCGCAACCCAATTAATTACTGACTTAATGTCTTCTAAAGGCAATAAAAAGACTTAATCAGCCTCACCCACCAGCCAGACAAAGACAAACTGGACGTGTTTCAGCCTGGGTGATAAGTCCGCTTTTAACAAATTAAAAGACCTTGGAAGATAGTTGAGCCGATTTGCTGTGGTCAATTACAAAGATGCAAAAGCCAAACAGAACCCAACCTTCAACAAGTCTATCTTGTGTGGATCTGGACCCTCACACAGGTTAAACAACAGCCTTTAATGGGATCTGAACCATTCCGGTGTGTTTTTGAGCTACACGTGGACCGTGTCAACTCTCAGGGTCTTTCTGGGAACAGTTGAACAAATCAGAGGAGCTGAACAAAGCCTGACTCTGGATTAAACCTGTCAGAATGAAATCTTCTCTTTAATGTCTATTTCTCAGCTAAAGGGTCGATGAGCATTAAAGGCCTCCATGGACATTTAGTGTTGAGGGGTGGAGATGGGGGTGGTTTTGTTCCTGGTTTAAAGCTTTGATGGTGTAAAGGGAAACTGCAGATGGTCACAGTGTGAATATATTTCCAGTTTTGTTGGCATGAACATAAGGCGTGCCAGATGAAATGTAAAAGTTTAATGATTTCAGTCCGTAAGCCTCCAGTCTCTTTTCCTGCTAACTGCTCCTTATAGAAAGACAGAATTAAGGTATGTTTTGTTCGCCCAATATGTTTCTTATTTCATTTGGTAGTTTTGTTGCATTTCTCTACTTTTAAAAATAAAAAGTAATGACAAAAAAAAATGTGTCTATGAATAATTATTTCATCTATTATATAGATTACAACTGCTGTAGAAAGTTTCAGAATTGAAAATTAAAACTAAAGAATTTTACACATTACTATTATTATTATAATTGTTGTTGTTGTTGTTGTTGTTGTTGTTGTTGTTGTTGTTGTTGTTACTACATTGTGCTATTAAACATAGTCGGTACAAAGCCAGGTGCCATTCTGCAAAAGTAGCTCTTAAAGAATTAGGATCCACTGTTGTTCAGTGAGTTTCAGCTGAAGGTGATCAGGAACAGAAACAACTCCTGTTTCTCTGGGTTTGTCTGGTTCTGGCCTGTGCTGTGAAATGGTCCAGTATGTGTCAGTCATCCAGGTGCTGCTCCTCCCATGTGGACGTGGGGATGGCGCTGTAAGGGTCCATGATGACTTTGGCACAGCGGATGATCATGGCTATCAGCAGCAGGCAGAGAAAGGCCACGCCGGCCAGCGTCAGGCCCTGGTCCACATCCACAAAGGCTGGTTCTGCTGTGGCCTCCACCTCCATGATAGCTGACATGTGCTACTGTCTTCACTTTCACCAACATTCCCCTGGATCATCATGGAGACCTGAACACAGACACATAAAGGTAACAATTGTAGAAAGAGCAGATAAAGAGCAAATGGAAAAAAGTCCAATAAAAGTGATAAAAATGTTGGTGCTCTTTGAAAATAAACCCTGACATTCTTCATTTCTGATTCTCCAGCGCTGTCTTCGTTCAAGAAGCTCCTGACCACAAGAACATGATTTTCTGTGAAGGATGCCTCCAGAAATAAAATGTGTCAGAAGGGGGGTGGGTGTACTGAAAATCCTGGACCAGCACCGACCAAAAACCAGAATCAAATTTCAGGTTTGTTGGTTTGTTTGTTGTTTTTGTTGGTTTATTTGTTGGTTTGTTGATTGTTTGTTTGTTGGTTGGTTTGTTGTTTTTTGTTAGTTTTTTTTGTTTGTTTGTTGGTTCATTTGTTGGTTTGTTGATTTTTTTTTTTTTTTTTTGTAGATACTATAAATATTTTATAAATATATTTTATAAATACTGCATGCTTTCTGTTGGACAGATACCTGCAGTTTCAGGAAGCTCGTGTTCTCCACAGTTCTGATGGTAACCATTGCAGGGGGGGCTCATAGACGCATCCATAGAGACTTTGGACTAAAAAACAAACAAACAATAAAACTGTTACTTTTAATTTTAGGAACAATTACATTTATTTCAGTTCTTTAATTAATCTAAATTTGTTCAGTCATTGCACTTTCTACAATTTTATGTTTGTATATAAAATATTACCAGTTAGAACAAAGTCCATGCTCAATAATCCAGGTATACAATCCAACATTTTTCAGTCAGGTCATCTGGACACCTGGATACCTGGATTATTGAGCATGGACTTTGTTGTTTTCAACCAGCTTGACAAGACTGTCAACAAGGAAGAGGGCCGGCAATGGAGGAGGGGGCGTACCAAAGAGACCATCTTAGCACAAGCAGAACTGGTTTGTTCCACTTTGGAGTAAGCTGTTGGGGGAAGAATCAGTTTTGTTGTGTGTTTCCTTGACTGATGAAGCCTTCCGGACTGAAGGCAAAATGTTTCGGCACAAAAAAAAAGAAACTGTCCAGATGACCTGACTGAAAAATGTTGGATTACCAGTTAGGTGCATCAAGACATTAAGACACTAAAATAACTGTACAGAAATGACCAATGTTCATTGAAAAGCCTGATCACTACTGAGAGAGGTTTTCAGTCTGTTCGTTCTACATCTGGGACACAGATACCTGCATCCAGACTAAAGCAACCTGAACTCACCATGGAGTGGACCAGGACCCGTCAGAATCTACCTGACCTTTTTCACTGACCTCACTTTGTGTAGGTCAGTTAGGTTCTTCAGGGCTATATCAGAAATTTTGCTGCTCATTCTGACAATCCCTGAGAGTTTGTTCATTTCATTTCAGTTTATTTGTATATCTTTTCAGGGCACTGTACAAAAACATTCACACACATAAGCCAATTAGTAAAAGTTATCTATCTAAGGAAGCCAGCAGATTGTGTTGGATCTTCATCTAATCACAGTCCCCCATCCTAAGCAAGCACAAAGACAACAGTGGAAAGGAAAAACTCCCTTTTAACAGGGAGAAACCTCCAGCAGAACCAGACTCAGGATGAGCAGCCATCTGATTTGACCGGCTGAGGTTTGAGAGGACAGGAAGTAGAAATAGACAAACACAGAATGACAGGTCCAGATGTACATTCTATAAGAGGAATGACCAAAAAAACACGTTAAGGAAAGAAATACTTACCCATACAAACAGGTAGAGTAGAGCAAATAAAGACAGCAGAAGAGTGAGGAAATGTGGTCAATTTGTCCTCCAGAAGTCTAAGCCTATAGCAGCATAACTAAGGGATACCTCAGGAAACCCAAGTCAACTCTAACTATAGGAGTTATAAAAAAAAGGAAACACTTAAGGCTAATCTTAAAAGTACACGAGATGTGAGCCTCACGGACAGAAACTGGAAGTTGGTTCCACAAGAGAGGAGCCTGATAACTGAAAGATCTGCCTCCATTCTACTTTTGGAAACTCTAAAAACCACAGGTAAACCTGCAGTCTGAGAGCGAAGTGCTCTGTTAGGAAAGTATGGAACAATAAGATCTGTAATATAAGATAGACCTACCAGTAGGTTGTTGAGAGATTTGTAGGTTAGAAGTAAAATTTTGAACTCTAGTCTGAATTTGACAGGGAGTCAATGGAGAGAAGCTAAAACTGGAGAGATATACTCCCATTAAAATTTTGGCAGCAGCATTTTGGATCAACTGAAGACTTTTTAAAGAAGTATTTGGACACCCAAGTAATAAACAATTGCAATAGTCCAACCTAGATGTGATACCGGTAAATGTATGGACCAGTTTTTCTGCACCATTTTTGGAAAAGGTGTTCCTAATATTAGATATATTACGCAGGTGGAGGAATGCAGTCCTATTAATGGTTTTATGTGAGGGTTAAATTACATATCCTGATTAAAAAAAACACCAAGGTTTTTAACATTAGAACTGGAGGCCTAATTAATGCCATCCAGAGGAAGTGAAAGACTGCAAAATTGATTCTTAAGATCAGGTCCAAAAACCACAACCTCTGTCTTGTATGTGTTTAAAAGCAGAAAATTAAGGGTCATCCAGGTTTTTAAGTCTTTAAGACATGCTTATAGTCTAAGTAACTGATTGGATTAATTGGGTTTCATGAACAAATATAACTGAGTATCATCAGCATAACAATAATCATTTATCTCAAGATGTTTACTAACTTTACCTAATGAAAGCATATATAAAATAAAGAGTATTGGTCCAAGCACTGAACCCTGAGGAACTCCATGACTAACTTTGGTGTGGGAAGAAGATTCATTATTTACATTTATAAGCTGAAATTTTCAATTAAATGTGATTTAAACGTTTAAATTTTAAACCAACCACTAGAGACTCAAGAGAACCGTAGAATAATTTTCACATAACATCTCGTTTTAGCTTGAATCATTTGGAATACTAAGGTTCTGATGCAGTAACTATAAGTAATTTAGGCAAATAATTAAAACCTCTGAGAACATTTCACTGCTTGAAAAGTAAAAGAAAGTGTAGGAATTTTTTTTTTATGAATAACACTAATAAATGCCTTTCATTCATGCAGTTATAAAACCTTCATTAATATTCAGTTTTGTCTGGAATATAAATATATCTGATGTCTCCTTGGTAGTCAGCATGTTTTTCCTACAGCTGTGGAACATGGAAACATCGATCCAGGTGTTTCTGGCCCTCATTCCAGCCTCTCATGCACAATCAGAAAATGTTCATGCAGTTTGAAATTTATGCTAGAACGCTCTCCCAAAACACACGAGCTGCTCACGTCGGGATCGATACAAATGATTATCAAGCAACCTAAAGAGTCAAGCGGAGACAGGATTCTCAGGTCTCCTTACCTTCTTCCCTTCTTCCCTCACATCCTGCAGAGCTACTGTGAAAAGATAGGAGGAGGGTGGAGGGGTTATGGGGTGGGGGGAGGGGGGCGTGTTAGGTGAAGAGCTCCGGAGTAGCAGGATTAGGACAAAAAAACAACAACGGTCCGGATAGATGGAGAGCGGAGGAGAAAAGTCCCCCATTGATGCAGCTTCACCTATCTGCATCCTGAGCCCCACAGACAGCAGAGAGAGCAGAGAGCTGCACACATACTGCCTCCATCTCACAGAGGAAACTGCTGCAGCAGCTGTGTGTCCACATTACTGCTGCTACAGCTGCATGTGTCCACTTTACTGC
>NC_056499.1:15332010-15332840 GCF_014905685.2 Nematolebias whitei | reverse complement strand
CAGCTGCATGTGTCCACTTTACTGCAGCTGCTGTATGTGTCCACATTACTGCAGCTGCATGTGTCCACTTTACTGCTGCTGCTGCTGCATGTGTCCACTTTACTGCTGCTGCTGCTGCTGCATGTGTCCACATTACTGCTGCTGCAGCTGCATGTGTCCACATTAACTGCTGCTACAGCTGCATGTGTCCACTTTACAGCAGCTGCTGCATGTGTCTACATTACTGCTGCTGCATATGTCCACATTACTGCTGCTACAGCTGCATTTGCCCACTTTACTGCTGCTGCAGCTGCATGTGTCCACTTTACTGCTGCTGCAGTTGCATGTGTCCACATTACTGCTGCTGCATGTGTCCACTTTAACGCTGCTGCAGCTGCATGTGTGCACATTATTGCTGCTGCAGCTGCATGTGTCCACATTAACTGCTGCTACAGCTGCATGTGTCCACATTACTGCTGCTGCGGCTGCATGTGTCCACTTTACTGCTGCTGCAGCTGCATGTGTCCACATTACTGCTGCTGCAGCTGCATGTGTCCACATTAACTGCTGCTACAGCTGCATGTGTCCACTTGACAGCAGCTGCTGCATATATTCACTTTACTGCAGCTGCATGTGTCAACATTACTGCTGCTACAGCTGCATGTGTCCACTTTACAGCAGCTGCTGCATGTGTCCACATTACTGCTGCTGCATGTGTCAACATTACTGCTGCTACAGCTGCTTGTGTCCACTTTACTGCAGCTGCTGCATGTGTCCACATTACTGCTGTTGCATGTGTCAACTTTACTGCTGCTACAGCTGCATGTGTCCACTTTACTGCAGCTGCTGCA
>NC_056499.1:15322645-15332000 GCF_014905685.2 Nematolebias whitei | reverse complement strand
TTACTGCTGCTACAGCTGCATGTGTCCACTTTACTGCAGCTGCTGCATGTATTCACTTTACTGCTGCTGCATGTGTCCACATTACTGCTGCTTCAACCGTATGTGTCCACATTACTACTGCTGCGTGTGTACACGTTACTGCTGCTGTATGTGTCCACATTACTGCTGCTGCAGGTGTCCACATTACTGCTGATACATGCATTCACTTTACTGCTGCTACATGTGTCCACATTGCTGCTGCTGCATGTGTCCACATTACTGCTGCTGTGTGTCCACATTACTGCTGCTGTATGTGTCCACTTTACTGCTGCTACATGTGTCCAGCTTATTGCTGCTGCAGGTGTCCACATTACTGCTGCTGCAGGTGTCCACATTACTGCTGCTGCAGGTGTCCACATTACTGCTGCTGTATGTGTCCACATTACTACTGCTGCAGCTGCATGTGTCCACATTTACGGCTGCTGCAGCTGTATGTGTCTACATTAACTGCTGCTGCATGTGTCCACATTACTGCTGCTACAGCTGCATGTGTCCACTTTACAGCAGCTGCTGCATGTGTCCACATTACTGCTGCTGCATGTGTCCACATTATTGCTGCTATAGCTGCATGTGTCCACTTTATTGCAGCTGCTGCATGTGTCCACATTACTGTTGCTGCTTTTTTTTCACTTTACTGCTGCTGCATGTGACCACATTACTGCTGCTGCATGTGTCCAAATTACTGCTGCTGCTGTATGTGACCACATTACTGCTGCTGCATGTGTCCAAATTACTGCTGCTGCTGTATGTGACCACATTACTGCTGCTGCATGTGTCCAAATTACTGCTGCTGCTGTATGTGTCCAGCTTATTGCTGCTGCAGGTGTCCACATTACTGCTGCTCTAAGTTTCCACATTACTGCAGCTGTATGTGTCCACACTACTGCTGCTGCATGTGTCCAGCTTATTGCTGCTGCAGGTGTCCACATTACTGCTGTTGCATGTGTCCACATTACTGCTGCTACATGTGTCCACATGAGTCATTGTGTGACTTATCAACAATTCTTGGCATGAAACCATTCTGCTGCTCACAAATTGTCACCTCTCGTCTAAGTCCTGCTTCCACAACTCTCTCCCAGATTTTCCTCATGTGACTCATCAACTTAATTCCCCTACAGTTCCTATAACTCTGTACATCTCCCTTGTTCTTAAAAATAGCCACCAGCACGCTTCTTCTCCATTCCTCAGGCATTTTCTCACCCTCAAACATACCATTGAATATTTGAGTCAAAAACCTCACCACCATCTCTCCAAGACATTTCCAAACCTCCACTGGTATGTCATCAGGTCATACCGCCAGCCCCTTCTGTATTCTATTCAGAGTTTTCCGGACTTCACCCTCTCTAATCTTTCCCACTTCCTGGTCCACAGTTTCTATGACCTCTATTCGTCTGTCTTTCATTCTGTTCATATCATGTTTATTTTAGGTTCTTTAATACTGTTAGGGTCCACATATACCAGCAAAAGAGACCCAGGAGATTGGCCATAAAGAGCTTTAAATTTAGTTACAAAAACTCAAAATACTGCAGTTCTGGGCCCATAAGAGGTCAACAGAACAAAATTTAACTAAGGTACCCACATAGGAAAGTAAAGCACCAACTAAACCCCTGATTGAGATGAGAGGGAAACATAAAGTTGCTGATCAGGCCATTCTGACACACTGGGGGAACAAATAGACTAAATTACAAATAGTGTTAACAACAAAACATAACTGATAAAGTAGAACTACATAGTTTCCTCAAAATATATTCTCAACAAATTTGATCTTAGCACTATCTTTATCTAAGCACAGTGGTGCAGTTGGTAGAGCTGCTGCCTCTCAGCGAGCAGGTTGCCATGACTCAAATCCTGGCCAGGGGCTTTTCTGGGTGAAGTCTGCATGTTCTCTCTGTGCATGCGTGGGTTTTTTCCGGGTACTCTGGTTTCCTCCCAAAAACATGAATGTTAGGCTGATTGGTAACAGGGTAATTCAGAGTATCCAGGAGCATTTATAGCCACAGTTCACTCCTGGTATTAATTAATAAATGTAGCATAAAGAAAGTAGGAGTGGTGGCGCAGAGGTTAGAGAAGGTGGGCCTGTGATCGGAAGATCGTTTGTCCAACTCCCGTTACCGACAACATAAAAATGTAGATGGGATAAGTAAAGCACCCACACCTGCCTAAACCCTCATTTGCCCCATTCTGGGCCCTTGAGCAAGGCCCTTAACCCCCACCATCTGCTCCTCCGGGCACCCCAGATAGCAGCTCTCTGCTCCACACAGAGGGCTGTGGTAGCTCGGTGGCGTCAGGCATCCAGCATAAAAATAATTGCCAAGTCTTTATTCAGTTCAGTTTGCTGTGGTGACCCCTGAAGAAGGAAGCAGCTGAAAAAACAGAAAAGACTGCCTCTTTTTCAGGACCCCAGGACCTGCGGTCACATTTTAGAGCCGTCCAAGACTGTTCTTTTTTTTTTTTAAGTTTATTTTGACTTAAATAATGTCTAATTGGTGTCTTACATATTCGCTTCGAGGTCATTCTCTCTGATGTTTCTTTGGCTGCATATATAAAATGCTAACACATTCTTTTAAGTTTAAAAATTAAACACAGTTTATTCATTAATTTTTATTTGATTATGAAATATTTATTTATTGCAGTGATTATATGAAGTTATTCAAGTGTTCTAGGTTAACACATTTGTTACCATAGCATACCATTTTATTTATAAAGCACTTTAAACAGCGACAGGGCCAATCAAAGTGCTGTACAAACAGAAACAAACAGGCAAAGCCTGTTGTTTGTTTTGTTTTCCCACATAGTGTACCTAATTTTAACGAGAACAAATAAAAAGTAATAAAAGGAGGAGCAAGTGTCGCCTCCTTTTCCTCCCTCCTCACACTTTCTTCAAGTCAGGTAAAAAGTCTGACAAAAACTCAGAATAAGGGCCTGGTGGACAAAAAAAACAAGTCATCAATGTTTTGCTGCGCTGTTTACTAAAATGCAATGAATAATAAAAAAATTATTTCAAATTTCAATAAAACTGTAATTATTATTACAATTATTATACAATTATTATTGTAGTTATAATTATTATGACAAGATGTGCGCATCCTTGATAAAGAGGAACGTTGGTTTAAGAGAGGAGTGAAGGAAGCCATCTTTGTGAAGAGAACCCGTCCATCATTAAACAGAGGGCAGAGGCCTCCGTGTCCAACTCTTCCCCTCTGTTATTACTAGTATCACTCAGCTCTCTGTGAATAGCAAGCGGCCATCAGAGCGCTAACGATCGGTCGTTAGGTTGATGGTCCTCCTTTAGCATGTGAACAGCTAGTTTTGAATGTCAAAATCCACTATGAGAATGAACTATTTTAAAACTGAGTTTAGTGCAGCTCCTCAGCCTGATAAAATATTTTGGATAAAAGACGAAATGTTTCAACAAGGTTTTTTGTTTGTTTGTTTGTTTGTTTTTTGACGCTGTCCAGAGGACCTGACTTAATTTTGTTAGATGTAATTATTTTACCGTAAAAAATGTGATATTTTTGCTTTAAGGCCCAGTCCTGTCCTCAGTCTTTGCTCTGAGTCTCAGTAAAATGGAGTCCAGAGTCTGGTAGCAGAGTTCTGGTTGGACTAACATGTTAAGAACGTCTTTAGTTAAAGTTTAATTCTGCTGTAGACCAGTTATCATCTTGATTGTTTTATCAAAGTGGTGTTACAGGGTTGGATTGATGTTTTGACCCATTACTCTGACTGGGCCTGTAGGGAGGCTCATTACAGAACACTCTGTCTTGTTTTCTCATCAACATGATCGGTGTTTGCTTCAGTCAGGGTTAATCTGAGAGTTTATGGACTGACGTCATCAGCGATGCACGTAGCACCTAGAAAGATGGCGACTAAGCTCTCGCCTATCTCCATCGTTGGCCGTTTCTGTGTGTCTCTAATTCAGTGATTCTGATGGGTCTGTGGTGCTGGTTTTGAATCCTGACCCGATTCTGACGGATCAGTGTGGACCTGGTTTCTACGTGACCCGGTTCTGTTGGGTCCAGTCTCTCAGCTCCATCATGTTTAATATGAATTATTCATGCAGAGCCAAAGTCTCGCGGTGTTTCCATTCAGACATCTTGTCATTAGAATAATTTAACAGAACCTCTTCTGTTATTAGAAATCAGTCAGTTCGGTTCGGACCCGGGTGGGTTTCTCTGTGGGTCCTGTAAAGTCTGATCTGGTACCGAAAGTGTGGTGTGAGTCTGGACTGAGCCTGAGGACAGTTCTGTGCGGGACCCTGCTGGTTTTGTTCGTCAGCTCCATCGGAACCGATCCGGGTTCTAAGTCTTTGTTTCGGTGAGGAAACATGGCGACTCCAGCTGCGGTCAACCCGTCCGGTAAGAGTTCGGTTCGGTGTGTGAGAGAGAGAGAGAGGATGGATGCATGTGATGGAGAGAGGAGAACCGGAGGCCCACAGGCCGCTGGTACCGTCCGGTCCAGGTTCCACTCCCGGACCCCTTCCTTCAGAGGTCAGATCAGATTGAGCAGTTCTGGACCGAACCTGGTCCATCCTGATGTCGAAATAAACAGGATGTGTATTTTATCTGGTCTTTGTCTCCTCCCCCTCGGACCGTTATTCCGAACCGAACCTGTGACTGCAGCATCACACAGGACACATCTGGATGTGTGTGCGTGTTCTGTTGGACCGGGTCAAGGGTGTGTAGGTTTAATGAACTGGTTCAGAACCATCTCCACACACAGCAGAACTACAGAGTTCTGAACTCGGCCGGGTTCCTGAAACGAGTTCTTGTTTTGTTTTTAAGGAAGTACATATGTACTGTGTACTAGGAATACTGTATACTCACACTGTGCATATGTGCTGTGAGTACACTGGCAGTACTTATATACTGTACACTAGGAAGACTTACACATGTGAGTACATAAACACTGCGTACTAGAAAAAAAAACTTTTACACTGTAGTACTCATATACTGTGTATTTGGAATACTTCTACAAATGCACTGGGAGTACATTTATACTATATTCTATGAGTTATTTTTTACGTATACACTATGAGTACATATCCATATACACATTGTGTACTTGTAATACTTACACATCTGGAAGTACATGTAACATTAACACATAACATATGTAATACCGGTATATCCATAGATAAATATTGTTATTAACTGATTTTTATGTATGTGAACGTTTCTGTACAGTGTCCTGAGGTGACTTCTGTTGTGAGTTGTCTCTACAGTATATAAATAAACTGAATGGAATTGAATTATACAATGGCAGGATGTAAGATCCAGGCAGGCAAAGCATACATGGAACCCCAAAACCAAGTGGCTGGAACAGTGAACAGAAACATCTGGAACAGGGAATGGGAACATCTGGAACAGTACACATGAACACCTGGAACAGTAAATGGTAAATGGACTGTACTTATATAGCGCCTTTCTATCTGATCAAGATACTCAAAGCTCTTTACAACGCAATCTGTGCCCTCATTTACCCATTCATACATCATTCTACTAGATCTGTACAAAGAATAATCAGTGCTGTATCACATTCATGCACCGATGGGACACACATCGGAGACAATGAGGGGTTCAGTGTCTTGCCCAGAGACACTTCAGCATGTGACTGCTGGTGGAATCGAACCCCCAACTCTTGCATTGGAGAATGACTGCTCTAACCACTCAGCCACAGCTGCCCCAGTACACAGGAACATTTGGAACAGTGAACAGGAACATCTGGAACAGTACACTGGAACATCTGGAACAGTGAACAGGTTCATCTGGAACAGTACACTGGAACATCTGGAACAGTGAACAGGTTCATCTGGAACAGTACACAGGAACAGTGAACAGGAACATCTAGAATAATATACAGGAGCAGTACACACGAACATCTGGAACAGTTAACAGGAACAGCTGGAATAATACACAGGAACATCTAGAATAATATACAGGAGCAGTACACATGAACATCTGGAACAGTTAACAGGAACAGCTGGAATAATACACAGGAACATCTGGAACAGTGAACAGGAACATCTAGAATAATATACAGGAACAGTACACATGAACATCTGGAACAGGAACAGCTGGAATAATAAACATGAACATCTGTAACAGTGAACAAAAACATCTGGAACTGTACACAGGAACATTTGGGATAATACACTGGAACATTGGAACAGCACAGGAACATTTGGAACAGTTAACAGCAACATCTGGAATAATGCACAGAACCATCTGGAGCAGTGAACAGGAACATCTGGAATAATGCACAGGAACATTCGGAACAGTGAACAGAAACATTTGGAACAGTACACAGGAACATCTGGAACAGTACACAATAACATCTGGAACAGTGCACAGGACCATCTGGAACAGCATACACGACCATCTGGAATAATTTACAGGAGCATCTGTGCTTAGTATGGACTGGAGGTCCCACAGTCACAGTGGGAGACTCCACCAAGTTTAGTGTAGAATGGAAAGGCTAAGATACAGTGGAACCTCCATATCCAGACTGACAAACAAGTGATGGCTAACCAGTCAGACTTTGTGGTGGTCGACAACAAGAGAAGATGGCAGTGGTAACAAATTGAAAAATTTGAAAGATTCAATGATTCAGGTGAATGATAAGTCAATTTCCACCATATGCTCTGGACATACAGGAAAACTTGAGATATCGTTACTCTCTTTCTCATAACTTTAAGAATGGAAGTAGATTTAGAGAAGATAAAAAGTAAGATAAAATATACATTATACATATACAATAAAAGTTGGACTTCCAGTTCATTTTAGTTTTTTATTTTTATTTTGTTTGTTTGTTTGTTTTTTCATTCACAGTCCAGAAGCAGGCGGCAGAGGGTGTAAGTGGAATACAGAGTTCAGCATCTTGACAGCCTAGCCCTAGTGCATTTGTGGAGCACGCCCGGAGGGTCCGATACCTTTTTCCTGAAAGAATCAGGTTGAAGAGAGTGTGAGGTGTCCCAAGCAATGAATGCTGATGGCTCTTCATGTGAGACTGGATTGGTGAATGTCTTAGAGGGAGGGCAGAGCAGAGTCAATGATCTTGCTAGCTGTATTTACGATGCGTTGGATGGAGACTCTGACGGCAGGAGGCGGTGCAGCCTCCATACCACACAGTGATGGAGAATGTTCTCGATGGTACCCCAGTAGAATGATTGCTGGAACGCCTGCTCTGTTCTGTTTGTGGAGGACATAAAGGCAGATTTGGGCTTTTTTTGGTTAGCGATGTGATGTTGGACCAGGAAAGGTCCTCAGTTATGTGTATTCCCAAGAATTTGGCTCACCCTTTCCACAGCAGCACTATCGATGGCCAGAAGGGGAGCTATTGCTGTACTCCTGAAGTTAACCATAATTTCCTTAATCTTTGTCAGATTCATGATCAGGTTATTAGCCTTACACCACTGGACCAGTTGGCTCACCTCATTTCTGTAGTTGGCTTCATTGTTGTTACTGATGAGGCCGACTACAGTTGTATCATTCCCAAACTTCATGATGTTTTCAGTTCTGTACATTGGTGCATGTCCTGGATCATGAGGGTGAAGAGCAATGGGATGGGTAGCGCACAACCTTGTGAGGCATAGATGTAGCAATCCCAAGAGACTGTAATATCAGGAAGAAGGAGCAGCTGGAGAAATACCAAGGGCTGAGAGAGGAAATACAGAAGCTGTGGAGAGTCAAGGCCTCAGTAGTCCCAATGTTCATTGAAGCACTTGCTGCTGTGACACCCAAACTGTAAAAGTGGCTCCTACAGATTCCAAGAACAACCTCAGAGATCTCTGTCCAGAAGAATACAGTCCCAAGAACAGCTTACCTCACAGAATCCTCAAAATCCTAGGCCTTTGGTAGAGGACTTGAGTTTTGAAGTGAAGTACTTTGTAGAACTGTCCAAGTAGAAGATTAGGACTAGCAATCAGGCTTGTCAAAGAACAGTGATGATTTCTGTATTGTTATTTTAATGTCTTGTCTAGTATGGATGTTTCGTGTGCCTACTGACTGTGAAACAAATTTTCCCTCTGGGATAATAAAGATTATTTGAACTTGAACTAGGACGGATAATTTTTGGATGATATAGACAATAACAAAGAATTTAACATCATTGGAATGCTACTATACAAGCAGTCTTAGCTTATATGAAAGATGTGACTCAGAAACAACTTCAGACCCAGTGTTATAACATTACAGAAAGAAACTTGCTGTCACGCCTAAAGATTGACAAGGTACAAAAAAGATACTATGACAGGGGAGCCAGGACGACAGGTCAAGGGGTATATGGTGTCATCCCCATCATCTGAGTATGGGTACCAAGCCTCATTAAGAAACCTCAAGGATTTGAATACAAGAGCAGGTGACCTAAGAATGAATAGTTTGAACAAGATAGACACATGTGACCTGCAACAGCTGCCAAAGCTAAGTGACAAAGTATCCTCTGAAACTTTGTTAAAGATGTGATTACAGCACTGCTAAGTATCCCTAGTGAGACCATCACAGAGACTACAAGCCTACAAAACAGAAAGCAAACCACAGAACAACAATGAAACTGGTTGATGATGTGGATTGCTGCTCCTTGTTTTGTGGACTTGTGTTGCTGTTAAAGTCATGAAGGTGAATGCAGACAGTATTAAATATTAACTCTGTTCCCAGGGCTGCTGAGAGTGCCTGAGGGTTTGTATAGCACATCCATGTGAATGAGTGAGTAAGCAAGGCGGGTGGCACAGTATTAAAACTCTTTCGTGAAAAATACAGAACTTAAGAGTACCATCCATCCTGACTACAAAACAGAGCAAAGACTGTCTGATTCCTCTGTTATTGCATAGGCAAAGTGGCAACAAGCAAACACAAGCAAGTTAACAAAATCTTATTTCAAAGACGTAAGTGAACAAGACATACTAGCTTACGCCTATGGTGTTAACCACATTTTGGCCTAGGTGAACTATAGTGTTAGCCAGATGTTGTACTAGGTTAATCTATGTTTTAGCCAGATGTTGGAATATGTAAATCTATGGTGTTAGCCAGATGATGGAATAGGTAAATCTATAGTGTTAGCCACATGTTGGACAAGGTGAACCTATGGTGTTAGCCTCACGTTGGACACGGTGAACCTATGATGTTAGCCTCACGTTGGACAAGCTGAACCTATGGTGTTAGTCATATGTTGGACTAGATAAATCTAGTGTTAGCCAGATGATGGAATAGGTAAATCTATAGTGTTAGCCAGATGTTGGAATAGGTGAACCTATGGTGTTAGCCTCATGTTGGACAAGGTGAACCTATGGTGTTAGCCACATGTTGGACTAGGTAAATCTATA
>NC_056499.1:15294687-15322635 GCF_014905685.2 Nematolebias whitei | reverse complement strand
ACTAGGTAAATCTATAGTGTTAGCCACATGTTGGACAAGGTAAATCTCTGGTGTTAGCCACATGTTGAATAAGGTGAACCTGTGGTGTTAGTCACATGTTGAACTAGGTACACCTATAGTGTTAGCCACATGTTGGACAAGGTGAACCTATGGTATTAGACATCATTATGACTTGTAGAAAAATGTTCTGATTCTTTCAAATATTTCCTAGTTTTGTGTGAAAGCTTTGTTTGAACCTGTGCTGGTCTCCTTTGCTGGTTTTTAATACAGAAATGGGCGGTGAGTTGGCGGGAGCAGTGTCATTGCCTGGAGCCATTGGGTCCGGTCCGGTGAGGATGGGAGGAGCTGTTGCAGGCCGTGCAGGAAAGAGGAGATCTGCAGGGTGAGTATGATCAGTGTTATACCCGTTAAGACGTTTTGTTGTCAGAACCTTACAAGTTCTTATTAATATTTTCTGAAAAGAAACAACAATCCATTTCTCACAAAAATCCATGTCGACATATTTCTCCAATTTTCTGCTGAGGGACAGAACCAAGTCCTGAATCTGTGCAACAATTATCAAGTATCATACATCCAGATGACCAGACCTTTAAAAAAATTCTGTATGATGACCTCCTGTAGATCTGTTTGGTTCTAAGTGGAAATGTCTGTGGGTTCAGGAAGTCCAATTAGTACTCCCAAACTCTGAGACCTTCTTTCACCTAGAACCTTATTCTGTAAATGCTTCTAGAACCAAATCCTGACTCAAAGTTTTTAACTAATATTTTAGCTGGTAGTTTTTGAATAAAACTGAATTATTTACAGTTTTCTGATACAGTTTTTAACCATTTTGTTTCTTTGTAACATTGTGGAAAATAGAACTGGATCAATGGCCAAACATGTCCCAGAATCAGATAACTCTGGTGTCAGTTCTGGCGCTAATGAACATTATTCAAGTTATCTGGATACACAGGACTCCTGAAAGACCCAGGTGGCAGCCAAAACTAGATGTTCACATGCAAAAGGAGAACCATCAGCTTAACGACTGAACGTTAGTTCAAGTGACATTTGCAATAACAGCATTGTAAAAAGTTAAGCATCATTGCACAGCATGTCAAGTCCAAGACCCAACGACAGCAGAAGTTTAATTTACTGGCAACTTGTCAAGCCCATCTCAATCCCAACAACACACTCAATGGCAGACAACACATCGGAAGACAGTCACACACCAGAGAGCCAGAGAAGTGGGTGAGGATTTTGTCTGACAGCAAGCTCACCCAGCCGGTGACAGAGATCCTTACCACAGGATTGAACTTTGTGGTTGCACCAAGAAAAAATCCTCTAGTAGAGATGATCCCAGCCACAGAGTCAGCCATCCACAACAACAAAATGTCAGAATTTGAAGCAGAACAACTTGGGAAGAAAGTTTCAGCCTACCTCAACATATCCTCTCTGGCTGCATACGTTGGACTCTGTCTATCCTGGAGTCTTACATTTTATCACTGGTCCTGGGTCCTTTACCTACCACTGTCTTCTGTAGACCTGCGCTGGATGGACTGCCTTATCCACCCACAGATTCTATCCCTGATATAACCTTATTTACAAAGCCATCTTGGGTTTACCTCCCTTTATCTCCTGTCATTTGTTGTTAGGAAATCTTCATGAGGTTCTTCTCTGCGTTCCGATAAGTTCATTTTATTAACCGTAAAGTTCGACCTGATAACAACAAAAACTCTTTCCAGTTCGCTCCGACTGGAGTCCACTACAAAAAGACTTGAAGTTGGTCTCTTTGAACGTTTTGAAGGCCATTTTGAAACAATTTGTAAATGAGGCTTTTGTTTGTAAATATTTTAACTGATATTTAATTCTACTTTAGTCCTTTTTTATATTTCTTATTTGTTTATTTTTTAAACATGATGTATTTTAATTGTGCTTTGATATTTGGGGTTTTATGGCTGGTAATGTTTGTGTGCTGCTGCCATTCTTTGTTCGGTCTCTCGTGAAAATGAGATTTTTTAATCTCAATGAGATCTACTCTGCTTAAACAAAAGAGAATAATGATTAAAACAATTATTTGAGCAGCCCTAATTTTGTACAGTATTCCAGTTTCATGGAAACAAAAACTATTTTTGTTTTTCAGGATGGACTTTGAGGATGAGGACGGAGAAGGACCAAGCAAATTTTCAAGGTGAGAACCCTGAAATCAAAGCAGACTCAAATTTTAGGATATTGGTGGGCCCATACCATACAATTTTATTTATAGAGCACTTAAAACAGCGACAAGGCCAACCAAAATGCTGTACAGACAGAAAAACAGGCAACACACAAAGCAATATACAAAATGAGGTAAATCAGAATATAGACATAAAAACATTGCAGATAATAAATATAACGACTAACCAGTGTGGAGCGTACAGTTTCAAAACACAGATCCTCTGGTGTTGAAAGCTACTGAATAGTAGTGGGTTTTTAAACGGGATTTGAAAACTGAGAGGGAGGGGGCCAGTCTGACAAGCAGAGGTAACTCGTTCCAAAGTCTTGGTCCTGCTACAGAGAAGGCCCTGTCACCTCTGCGCTTAAGACGAGTTCCTGGAACTGTGAGGAGCAACTGGTCCGCTGACCTCAGGGAACGTGGAGGGACATACGGCTGTAGCAGATCAGAGGGATGGGAGGGGGGGCGAAACTATTCAGCGATTTGTAGACATACAGGAGTATTTTGAACTGGATTTGAAGGTAGCCAGTGCAGAGAGGACAAGACTGGTGTAATGTGCTCTCTTTTGCCTGTACTGGTTAAAAATCGGGCTGCTGCATTCTGGACCAGTTGTAGTCGTGCAATGGAGGTCTGACTGATACCAAACAGGAGCGAATTGCAGTAATCAAGCCTAGATGTAATGAATGCATGTATTACTGTCTCCAGGTTATTTTATACAGTAAACATGATTTAAACAATAATTTTAAATGTATACCTTCTAGTTTCCTGGCTCTTTTTAGTGCTGACAGGAATCTAAGTTCACTGCCTTGGTTCAGTTTGACTCACTTCACCCGTGTGATGCTAACATTTGTTAGCATCACTTACATTAGCACCAGCATTTTTGTGTCCAGTTTGTCTACAACGTCTTAGTCAGAAACTGTCTGTTAGCTGAATAGATCTGGTTCCTGGTCGCCAGTTGCTGAGAAATGGATAACTAGACAGGTGCTGGTGAACGGATCAGTGTCTAGATGAATGGGTTACAGTTTCTTGGTGCTGGTGAATGGTTTCCACTCTCCACCTGCAGGTTCTAATGGTTCTGTCCTGTGCTCTAGAGAGAACCACAGTGAGATTGAGCGACGGCGGCGTAACAAGATGACGCAGTACATCACTGAGCTGTCAGACATGGTTCCTACTTGTAGCGCCCTCGCCAGAAAACCTGATAAGCTGACCATCCTGCGCATGGCTGTCTCACACATGAAATCCATGAGGGGAACTGGCAACACGTCCACCGATGGCGCCTACAAGCCCTCCTTCCTCACAGAGCAGGTACTGTCCACATATGGACCTCTGACTGCAGAGGTTTTAATGCAGCTCATCAGAACTCATCAGAAATGCTGCTTTAAAACAAAGATTCTGTCACACTGAATAAACTGTGGAAAGTTAGTTTCTTCTAGTAAAGACTATAAGGATGACAAAAAGGAGCTCATTGGCTCTATGCACAGGTCTGAACATAGTTCTTTGTTACTTTTGTTCTTTTATTAATCCTGAGTATAAAATTGTTAAAACTTTTAAAATATATCTTGTATTGTTTACTTAAAACGCAAAGTCAAAACAAATTCAGTGGTCATCTTTACTTCTAATTCTGTTCTAAAGTTCACATCGCTGAATGAAACCAAGGAGGCAGCTTCTTCTGACTGATGGCCTTCTTTTTCAGAGGGGCACATGCACAGCACTGCATTAAAGGTTCAGTTCAGCTGTTTTCAGCGGTCAGAGTAAAAAGCTTCACAGCAAAATGAGCTCTGAAGAAAGTTCTGATCCGACTGTGGCGCTTTCAGAGTGGATCCAGACTCAGATGAATTCTGATCGGAATAAAATAGCTAATTACTAACCTGAGCATGCTTTAAACTTAAAGCAGATTTCTGCTATCTTTCAAAACTCCAATTTCAAACATTTCATAGAGCTATATTTTAAACATCAAACATTTATGTCTGTTTTCTCAGAACATACTGTAGTCCAATTGTCAGTAAGGATTTGTGTGTTACTCAACAGAAGGTTATTTCTGTCATGCAGAGAAACTAACAGCATAAAAATCAATAAAACCGTGTTTCCATGGTCCACTGACGTAGTCCTCCATAGTTAGACTCATGAAAGTCCTGTCTGTTGAGCCATGCATCCCTATAACTGAGTAATGATGACTTCCTGAGGGTTTTTTAATCAGATTCAGAGTTTATTGTCATGTGGTACATGTGGTGGAACGAAATTATGTACACAGCGTCCCAGTTACATCCCACAATAAAATATTAAAGAAAAACAGTAATAAAATCTAAAACATAAACTAAGAAAAACATCAACTAAAAATACACTAAGCCCTAATTCAATTAGGGAGGAAAATCACACCATCCTGCCTCTTGATTCTTTATCAGATGAAACGACTTTAGAAATGTCACTAGAGTACGATTGTGTTTGGTCTCTTTCAGTCTTGTTGAGCTCTCTAAATTGTCAAAAATAATAATTTCATCCAAACCATGAACATGTTTGCTAGATCCCATCCCAACCAGAGTCAGAGTCAGAGTTTCTTTATTGTCATTCGCACCTCATGTGGTACATGTGGTGGAGCGAAATTATGTACACGGGGTCCCAGTTACATCCAACAATAAAATGTCTAAGAAAAACAGTAATAACATCTAAGATATGAACTAAGAAAAACATCAACTAAATATACACTAAGCACTCATAACATAAAACATTGAACATCAGCACAAACATGAACATGAGTCTGTGAGCAGATGTGCACACATGAACACATCAACATTGAAACAGATCAGCAGCAACATGAAACAGATCAGCAGCAACCAGACTGTGCAAAGAGGTGTTTCCTGTTAGTGTCTCTGTTTAGATGACTGTGTTGTCCTGAAGAAATTCAGTATTTGCCAGCTGCTTCCATTCTCACAACACAATGAGAAGCAACAAAAACACAAAAAGAAACAACCTCTCCACAAGTCTAAAAACATCACACCAGTAAATGCCCAGTGAAATACTGAAAAACAAGGATGAACTAAAACAGTTTTCATTAGCAAAACCTTAGCAAACAGGATCTACTCGGACCACATGTTAGTGTGTCCATCCAATCAGAACTCCATTTCTCCAAACTGGGAGAAATATATGCTGCAGGTAAGATACTGAGTGCTGAGAATGTCTCCACAGAACCTTGGTACAAAGTGTACCTGTAATGCTGTCGGTCAGACTGCATCAAGAATATGTGTGAGAATAAAGTTCTGCTCGCTTCGACTCATGGTTCTGTGCTGGTATCATTTGACTTTGAAGTAAGCAGTAAAAAAATGTTCCAACTAGACGACGCAGAACCAAGGTGAGGTCCTCCTAGTTTTCTCTTTAATAAACTGTGTTCTGGTGTGGACCCTGCAGGAACTGAAGCACTTGATTCTGGAAGCAGCAGATGGCTTCCTGTTTGTGGTCGCTGCAGAGACGGGCCGGGTCATCTACGTGTCGGACTCTGTGACGCCGGTTCTAAACCATCCCCAGTCAGAGTGGCTGGGCAGCACTCTGTACGAACAGGTCCACCCGGATGATGTGGACAAACTGAGAGAACAGCTGAGCACCTCAGAGAACTCCATGACAGGTACAGACAGAATCAAACCCATCTTCGTCAAAGTTACTGATCGAGCATTCCTCTGTGACTTCATTTATTAATCATCATCTCCTGGATGAACGGACTCCAGGACTCAAATCTCCTTCTGATGGAAACATTCAGTCACTTTTCGGGTCTATTTCTCAAAAATACAAGTTCGCTAAAGACGTGCTGTAAAGTACTGCAAGTCCATTAAAAAGGTTTATAAAACTAATTAAATGATCATTTATTCAGTCCATTGCTTAAAATGAATAAAATCATGAACAGCAATTGAGTTTATTGTTAGATTATTGTTGTATTTATTAATAATATGGACCTTGTTCATTCGTTTATAAACTGAAATTTTCTCAAGCAAAAACAGGTAATGACTTTACTTATTACTTTTATTCTTTAGCATAAATAAAGACTTTGAATAGCTTATGACTTAAGGTAGAATACACATGGGCGCAGGTGAGGGGCAGGTGTAGGCGGAGCCTGAGAACTAAGGAGAACAGAACAGAAAAACTTGCGAAAAGTAACTGATTCACCCGAAACATACAAATACAAAACAAGAATAAATTCAGAATGCGTCATAAATCTCCCAATGCCGTGACAACATTCCCCCATTTCTCTAAGAGACAGTAACACCATCCCATCAGGACAGTGCCTCCATCTTAGAAATGGTACCTCCCATCAGTGTGAGAACAAATGCTGCTGCTTTAACTGGGTGTGTGTGGACAGATTCTGAAAGAAAAGACCAGGTGAGACAATTGGAGATGTGAAAGTGAATCATCTGACTTCAGGAACAGAATCAGGAGGAGGCAGGTGGGCCTTGACCCCATCCCAAGGTGTAGGACCAGGAACAAATGAAGGCAATTTATGACTTTAATGACATTAGTAAGCATCTAAAATCCTGTACTGTTAAAAACCCACAGTCCAGAGGACATCCCAAAGGTCAAAGGTCATGAGTCTCAAAGAAGATGCTGTTCCTTGTTGGACAGAATCCCATGAACAACTATAAAAAAAGGCCTAAAGTACTTCTGTAACATCAGTTTTAATCTATACTCGGCTAAGTTTTACTTATGTTACTATAACCTTTGACCTCTTTAACCTGAGATGTGTTTTTTTATCAGGACGGATTCTGGATTTGAAGACTGGAACGGTGAAGAAGGAGGGCCAACAGTCGTCCATGAGGATGTGTATGGGCTCCAGACGCTCCTTCATCTGTCGCCTGAGGTGAGTGTGTTGTCAAAAATATCATGACCTTTGACCTTAACAATCCATCAGATAATTGTATCTGTTTTCTGTTTGTGCTCTGACCTGTTCAGGGTCACAGACTGGGAGAGGAATATCGTGCATTTTTAAATTAAATATTCTGAGCTACTAAACCTCTGAACCAAAACAAATACTTTTGAAACTTGAATTGAAGCTGAAGTGAAAATGAATCCCCTCAAAAGGTGTTTTTATTTTAAACTGTTTTCAGATTTCTCTTTTTGAATAAGATATATATGATCTATAATATTAACAATATATTGTAATAGTCACAAAGAGGTTTTCTGCTCTCATTTATGACTTGTTCCTGCAGCCCATTTCTCATCAGAATGTCCTGTTTACCCAACTTCTGACTCAAGCCTTGTTTCCAGTGCCAACCTTCGAGGTCAAACAATGAGTGAAAGGCATAATAATGAAGCCATGCTGGCTCAGACATCAGCCCGATTAACAATGTCTGCATTAGATATTGTGGAACCAGGACATTCTAATGAGAAATGGGCTACTGGAACAGGACATGCATAGACAAGGGCAGAGAACTTAACACTGTTGGAATCCTACTAGGCGAGCAACCCTAGAGAGAGGGGCTATAAGGGAAGGATGTGGGGAATTATGGAAACTTTGATACCCATCATCCAGATTGACCCAGAAACTAGTTTGGACCCAGTGTTCCAATATTAAAGTGAGGAATCTGCTATCAGACCTAGAGACTGGTGAGGTACAACATAGATAAACTATGGTCAGGAGGAGCCAGGACAGCAGGTCAGAGGGGGATTAACTATCATCCCACCATCAGAGTCTGGGTACCAAGCCCCAATGACACCTGTAACCTGCACCCCTTGCTAAGGCTAAGTGATAAAGTACCTTCTGAAAGTCTGTTGGAAGATGTTAGAAGAAGCTAAATATTGCTATTGACACTATCACAAAAAATATAAGCCAATACCAATGAGCTGGTATAAACCACACCAACAGTGATCCTTGACTTGATTGGCAAGTCATTGAAAAAGGAGAGAATAATGAAGAAGAGGAGAAAATTAGAACAACAGAAATGTGCAATTAAGAATCCACAACCTGTCCAACCTGTCTAGAGACTGCCAAACGAGGCCTCAAAGCATTTTTCACCTAAAGAGGTACACTCAAGAACCAGGCGAATAACGTGAGAGAAGGAGGCGTCACATAATACCCCATGGTTACAGTAACTAAGATCTGAACACAGTAATCTCCCAGAATCAGTATGATACTCATCACAGGACATCCAGGACAGAATCTCGGGAATGAAGAGCTGGACTGCACCTGGGCCTGACATGATCCACATTTACTGGCTAAAGAAACTGCTCTCCATGAACGCCTAGCAGCACAGATGAACCATCTGCTAATGGAAGGGTCTCACCCAGAGTGGTTGACCCAAGGCCAGACAGTCCTGATCATGAGACCCCCAGAAAGGGGCAATTCCATCCAACTACTAGTCAATCTCCTGCCTCTGTACAACATGGAAGCTCCTATCAGATATCATAGAGCTAAAATGAATAGACACATGGGTCAATACCTGAGTGAGGCACAGAAGGGAACTGGCACCAACACCAGGGGATCCAAGCACCAGCTACTTGTGCACTGCCTGGTTTAACTTTAGGAAAGATGATCACTCCATGCCACACACATGGATTCTGGAGTGGTTGAAACTATACATCAACAGAATCAAATCCAATTTATTTATCAAGCACATTTAAAAACAACTGTCGTTGTCCAAAGTGCTGCACATAATACAAATATTGAGAAGACAATACTAAAACAGGAGGCAATAAAAGCACAGAAGAATAAAAAAAAAACATCTAAATGAGATTAAAAACATAAAATAAAACCAATAAAAGAAGCAGTAAATAAATAAATAGTCAACTCTCATTCTGTATTAAAAGCCAGGGAGTACAAATGTGCTTTAAAATGTGACTTAAAGACAGCAAGAGTTGAAGCCTGTCTGTTATGAAGAGGCAGCTGGTTCCACAATCTTGGAGCTAAAACTGAAAAGGTCCAATCACCTCTGTGGACCAACTTGGACAGGACAGCCAAAAGCAAATGATAATTGGATCAGAGGGATCTAGAGGACACATAGGGCTGCAGGAGGTCCTACAGGTCTGCAGGAGTCTGTCTATTCGGGGCCTTATAGGTCAACAATAAAACTTTTAAATGACTCAAACGTGGAGTCGATGAAGGGACGCAGCAGCGAGGAGATCTGTCCACGCTTCTTTGTTTGTGTTAAAAAAACGAGCTGCAGCGTTGTGGATCAGCTGCAGATGAGAGGCTGGCCTGGATAACACCAACAAATAGAGAGCTTCAGTAGTCGAGTTGGGAGGTAATAAAAGCATGAATCAACCGTTCAGTCTTTAAAGGATAAAAATGATTTCATTTAAGATAAAAGCACAGTTTAAAAAAGGATCCAATAATGGTCAGTCAGGTCATCTGGACAGTTCCTTTTTTGTGGAAAGACATTTTGCCCTCTATCCAGAGGGCTTCATCAGTCTGAGGAGTCCCAAGTAAACTGTTTTCCCCATTAAACAGTACACTCCTTTAGTGGACCAACAAGTTTGCTGGTGATAAGATGGTTTCTGAGGGCTGTCCTGTCCCCCGTAAGCTCCTCCCAGTCAGGCAGCCACAGCCAAAGTGGTTTCAGTGAGATATAATGATTTTGCTTCAACTGAAAGTAGACCTGAGTGTTGTCTGCATAAAAATGTAAAGAAACATTACATTTTCTAAAAATGGAGCCTAAAGGTACCATATAAATGCAAAATAATAACAGTTCAAAAATAGAACCTTGGGGTACTCTGCATGTGAGGGAGGCAGAGGAGGAGACAGATTTTCAGAGGCATATGCAGAAACTCCTGTCAGACAGGTCTGAACCAGTCCAGAGCAGAACCTGTGACACCACATTGTTCCTGCCTGGAGAAATGTCTGAGAAGTCCTTAATAAAATCCTTATTATATTTCGGAGGTCTGTAGCCAACTGAGTATAGAGTGGGGCGGGAGCAACCCAACTCAAACATCAGAAGTTCAAAAACTGAACACTAAGAACTTTCATCAAGAACTCAGTGGGAACATGGAAGACAATTCTAGAGGCCCGTTCAAAGCCAATTGCACAAGTCAGCATCAAAAGTGGCATATACCAAGGTGATGTACAGTCCTCACTCCTGTTCTGCATAGGCCTGACCCCACTCAGCCAGATCATTGCAAAGAATGACTATGATACTGGTTCCAAAGTGGAACAATCATCAGTCACCTCCTCTACCTGACATCAAGCTGTGTGCCAAAAATGGCCAAGACATTGACCCACTTCTCCACCTCAGTAGGGTTTTCAGCAATAACATGTGTCATGTCAATGTCATTTGGACTGATGATATGCAAGAGAGGCAAGATGATCACAACTGAAGAGGTTGCACTACCTGAAGGTAACATTGCAGATGTCCAGGACAGCTACCTGTTTTTTGGAATCCCACATGTAAATGGCAATCATGATGAGGCTGCAAGAAAGTCAGCCACAGAGAGTTAGGCAGGTCCTGAAGAGCCAGCTCAATGGCAAGAACAAAGTCTGAGCCATCAACACATGTGCAGTGCCAGTCGTCAGATAACCGGCTGGTATATTAGAACTGGCCAAAGGAGGAGATAGAAACCACTGACATCAAGACTCAAAAGCTCCTAACAATACATGAACTGGCACTCAACATAAGAGCAATGGAGACCAGGGTCTACCATACCAGACAAGGTCCAAGATACAGACTGTGCAAAAATGTCCTTGAAACAGTCCAACACATAATAGCAGGATGTAAGATCCAGGCAGGTAAAGCATACATAAAAAAGGTTAAAAAAAAAAAAAGTTCTAGGAGCACAGCAGATGTTTGAAGGGAAAATTCTTAGAACCATCCAACAGATTATGAATCTTCTAACCCTAGTTTTAACAATTCTTAGGATTTTTTTTTTATCAAACATTTAAAACATTTAAAAAATAGTTAAATCAGGCAAATCTTTAGTAAAAACAGATTTATTTTTAAGACTGGTGTTTTTGAACATTTCTGTTCTGTTTTTGATCCTCAGCAGCTTTCAGAAATGCTTGTATCAGCTAAATTATTTTCTGTGTTTTTGATGTTTAGGTGTGGCAGCTCTCCTCTGGACCACATCTCTCTAAACCGACTGTCCAACATGAGGAAGAGATACAGGTGCAGGTTTCTGACTCAGGTCTTCTTGCTTTAGATATGGGGTTCTGATCTTTGGGTCTTTCTAATTAAGCTACTTCTAATCTGGATATTATTGATCAAAGTATGATGTTCTGATTGGGGTCTTTATGATTCAGATATGGGGTTCTATTCCAGATGTTATTGGTCCAGGTATGGGGTTATGATCTTGTTGGTATTAGATCAGCGTTAACCCTGTGTTAAACTTGTTGTAAACCCGAGTTAAATCTTTGAATAACTTGTGTTTTCCATGGGTTAAAAATGTTTAACCTGGGGTGTGATTTGGAGGAACAGCCTCTCTGATCTAAACCCAAGCAGAGTTTTGTTATTGGACTTCTATGCTAGTCAGGGTTTGTCCCTCACAAACCCCATGTTCAAACATAAGGGTGTCCCTTAGCGCACATGGCAACAGAACACTGTAGACCGCAGATCAATGACAGGTTTTGTAGTTGTGTGATCTGATCTGTAGATGTATGTTTAGGACATTTGGGTGAAGTGAGGAGTTGAGCTGTCAACTGATCACCACCTGCTGGTGAGTTGGATCAGGTAGCAGGGGAAAATGCTAGACAGACGAGGTAGACCCAAATGTGTAGTGGGAGTTTGCTGGGAATGCCCGGCAGAAAAACCTTTCAGAAGGTCAAGTTGAAGGAGTCCTATCAGGCCTTGTTTGCTTGTAGGACTCTAGAGGCACCTGAAGAGTATCTATCTGCAAGCCAAGCATGCTCTTCCTGAGGCAAAAGCTTGGATGTGGAAAGAGTTTGGTGACACCCTGAATAGAGACTCTTGATCACCACCAAGGAGATTCTGACAAACCATCTGGTGGCCAAGACAGGGAAAGCAGCACTTTGCCAACACTATGCATAATGAAAGTGGGGTGATGATGACGTCAACCAGTGATGTCATCCGGAGGTGAAAGGAACACTTTTCAGACCTTCTTAATCCCACCAGCATGTCTTCCATGGAGGAATCTGAGTTGGAGGTCTTCTGGGTTGGTCCATCCATAACCGAGGCTGAGGTTGCTGAGATAGATGAAAAGCTCCATGACGACAGTTCTCCTGTGGTGGTTGAGAGTCACCCTGAGTTCCTCAAAGCTCTAAATGCTGTGGGGCTGTCTTGGTTGAGACACCTTTGAAACATTGCATGTACATCTGGGGCAGTGCCCCTGGATTGGCAGACTGGTGTGGCAGTTCCCTTCTTTAGAAAGGGGGACTGGAGAGTTTCTTTCAATCACAGCAGCGTCTCTCTCCTTAGCCTCCCTGGTAAGGTCTATTCAGTGGTACTTGAGAAGCAAGTCTGACCAATGCTCAAACCTCAGATTCAGGAGGAACAAAGCTGGTTCTGTCCTGGCTGTGGAACACTGGACCACCTCTTACCCTCACTAGGATCTTTGAAGAGTCATGGGAGTTTGTCCATCCACTCTGCATGAGTTTTATGGACTTGGAAAAGGCAGTAGACCATGTTCCTCAAGGTACACTATGGGGGGTGCTCGGTGAGTATGGGATTAGGTGTCTGTTGTTACAGGCCATTCAGTCCCCATACAAGCAGTGCAAGAGTTTGGGTCACTTTGTAGGCAGTAACTCAGACCTTCTCAGGGTGGAAGCTAGACTCCACTACCTGTTGTCAGCAATTCTGTTTATAACTTTTACAGACAGAATTTATGGTGCAGCCAGGGGCAGAGAGGGTCCAGTTTGGTGGCCTCAGGATTCTTTCAATGCCATTTATGGATGATACGGTCCTGTTGGCATCATCGGGCCATGATCTTCAGCTCTCATTGTAGTGATATGCAGCCACGTGTGAAGCAGCTGGGTGGAGGGTCTGAACATTCACATCTGAGACCATTGTCGTCAGTCAGAAAAGGGTGGATTGCCCTCTCTAGGTTGGGAGTGAGGTGCTGCCTCAAGTGGAGGAGTTCAAGTATCTTGGGGTTTTGTTCATGAGTGAGGGAAGAATGAAGTGTGAGATCTACAGATGGATTGGTGTAGCTTCCGCAGTGCCAGTTAATTGTGCTGAAAAGAGCTGAGCTGCAAAGAGAAGCTTTACCTCTCTGTTTATGAACTCTAGGTGGTGACCAAAAGAATTAGATCAAAGATACAGGCAGTCTAAATGAGTTTTCTCTGTGCAGGGTAGCTAGACTCTCCCTTAGAGATAAAGTGAGAAGTTCAGTTCTCCAGGAGAAGCTTGGAGTATTGCCGCTGCTCCTCCATATCCAGAGGACAGTTGAAGTAGTTCCTGGATGCCTCCCTAGGGAGGTTTTCCAAACATGCCTAACTGGGAAGAGGCCCCAGGAAGACCCAGGACATGCTAGAGATACTGTCTCTCAGCTATCCTGGAAACTCCTAGGAGTCATCCCAAAAGAGTTGGAAGAGGTGGCTTTGGAAAAAATGTCTTACCTTCCTGTTCAAGCTGCAGCCCCTGCAACCTGACTCTGGAGCAAGAGCAAGAGGAAAATTTTGGATGGATAGACACCTGTGTTTACATGTGTACATTATGAATGTACACATATGTGTTTAAATGTTGTACCTGATTTAAACTTGGGTTTATCATGTGTGTAAAAACAGATGCTATGTCTCTGGATCTGTGTTCCTAATCTGCTGATTTTTGTTTCTGATGACCAGGAATGGTCTCGGACCCTCTAAAGAAGGAGAGGCTCAGTACTCTGTGGTCCATTGTACAGGATACATCAAAGCCTGGCCTCCTGCAGGTAAACACTCTTTTACCTAGAAATTAACCTTAGAGAGGTTTATTAAAACCAGAACCAGTCTTGGTGCTTCATCAGTAACGTGATACTGAGAGTGTGTATGTATTTTAAAATCAGAAGAGCTACACGTCAACAAACGCATCAGATTATCACGTGCACTCACAAACAGCACAAGTTTGCACACATGCTGCACACGTGTTCTGAAAATAACGTGGTTCATTTCTCTGTACTAAAAATACTCGTTTGGAATGTTCTGGACTTTGTCCTGTGCACAGAGGAAACAAACACGCACACACACTTCCAGATGTGTTGCTCTTTAAGTTTCTGTGGCTGAAGAGAAAAATGAATTCATGAAAAAAGGTGAAGACATTGCTTTGTTCTTCTTCTCTCTGGTTGCATTTTAAATTTATTTTTCAAAAACATTGGCACGAATGTGGCTCTGGTTTCATAGACGTGGCTCTGGTTTCCTGGACGTGGGTCTGATTCAGACCTAAACAGTTAATTTGATCCGGATGGTTCATCTGATGTTTATTGGTACTGAAGGCGTTTGAGTTCTGGAAATGATGCCGCAGGTTCACAGTGAATGCCAATGTTCTGTTGGTGTTGAAGTCCAGTCATAACAGAATTCTTTCGTGCTCGTTGTTGGGTTCTGTTGTGTCTGATTCTCACTTCTCGTTGGACTCAGGCATGACGATACCAGAGGAGGACACGGAGGCGGGTCAGACAGGAAAGTACTGCCTGGTGGCCATCGGCAGACTGCAGGTACGCCAGAACCTAACAGAATCAGAACCAGGTACTGATTGTGTAATGGCTGATGCGTCTCTACTGCCTCTCCCTCCCTCAGGTAACCAGTTCTCCAGTCTCTATGGACATGAACGGCCTGTCGGTTCCCACAGAGTTCCTGTCTCGCCATAACTCAGATGGTGTCATCACATTTGTCGATCCTCGCTGTATCAGCGTCATCGGGTACCAGCCTCAGGTCTGTTCAGAATTCAGGACCACCTGATGCCCCTGAATCTTAAAGATTAATCATTATTTCTGTATACAGTCAATCCCTAATGTAGACTTTAATAAATGTATTAATGCTTAGGTAGAACTGGACACCTGCCTGGTGGTCCATTGGCCACCTTGGTTCAGAAAGGTTTCTTGATCTGCCAGTAGGTGGCAGTGGTAAGATTACCTGTTGGGATTATCCGGTGTTCTTTTTACACACTTAGCAAGTTTACTTTACTGATAACAAAAACAATTAATCTGTTGTATTTTGGAGTCAGATCTATAAAAATATCAAGTATTAAACATCACAAACATGAAAAATATTTCTGCAGCTAAAGGGTGATTCTTAAAGAGGAATGAGCCAAAACCTTTACTGTATGTTCTGTGTGGAACCAGACTGGGAGGGACTAGAGGACGTTCTGTAAACTGTCCAGCAGAGGAACTGGCTCAAATACCAAAGGTCAAGAACCAAGAACTGAGAGATGGCTGAAGAGTTTTACACAGCACTGTTTGAGCTATGCATTCAAAAAGTCAGTTTATCAATCATATATCTGCTCTATTTCATTCAGTTCAGTTTATTTCTATAGCTCCAAGTCCCAACAGAAGTTCTCTCAGGACACTTTACAAAAACATACATTATAAAAGCCAATCAGTAAAAGTTATCTAAGGAAGCACCAGATTGTGTTGAATCTTTACTTTGTCGCAGTCTCCCGTCCTGAGCAAGCACAAAGGAGACAGTGGGAAGAAAAAAAAACTCCCTTTTAACAGAAAGAAACCTCCAACAGAACCAGGTTCAGGACGAGCGGCCATCTGCTTCAACTGCTGGGGTTTGAGAGGACAGGAAGTAGAAACAAACACAGAATGACACTATCCAGGTGGAGGTCTGGGTGGATCTGGGTCTCAGTGATAGAGGGTCAGGGTGTCAGGTTGGGAGTATTTTTATTTCTATAGTTTTATTTTTGTAAAATTCTTAATATTTTGCTCTGGAGGATACTGGACCTGTTAAGTTTCTGGAAGACCCATATCTGCTGGATCTGAAGGTCCATTTCAAACAGTTGATCTTAGAACCTGTCGGTTGGACTTTAGTTTTTATTGTTTTATCTTCATGTCCTTCAAATTTGAACTTTTCCTGCTGAATGGCATTTATATGGATCAGTCCGAACATCTGGTTCTTCTCTGACGTCAGCATCAGTTCGATCCGTTCTCTGAGGGTTTCAGTTTTCAGACTGACCCTCTGATGGTCAGAAAAGAGATTTTAGGAGCCAGTAGAAATTATAAAATCATATTTTGACTCATGCAGATGTTTGTTCTGAACCAAATGAGGCCCGTTATTTGTTCAGGATCAGTTCCTGTTACCTGACTGTTCTTTGTTCTCTAGGATTTGTTGGGGAAAGATATTCTGGAATTTTGCCATCCTGAAGACCAGAGTCACCTGAGAGAAAGTTTCCAACAGGTACAACTGGACTGGATCTGCACTTTGATATGATTGGTTCTTTTTTGGTGTCGACTGAACGCGGGTGTAAACAAAACCAAGACATTTCCAGACGAACACAACTTCTCATAAGCTGGTCAGTTTGTACCCAGAGGTCACCCTTACGTACTCAGTGCTTCCATCTAGTACTGCTGTTCCCATGGTTCCCATCCATGCTCCTTTCATACAAACATTTGAGCCCTGTGACCCAATATGCACATCTGTGCAGAACCAGCTCCATTAATCTATGTTGGTCTCAGTGTGACAAAGACCCACTCCAGGCAGACTCTAGAATAAACCAGTGTTTAGGGTGTACAACGAGACCTGGAGTCAAATCTAGTTTATTAGTTCATCCAAGAAAAATAAACTCGATTAGGAGGCACTGCTTCTGGTTCTGAACCCAGATCCAGGTCGACTGATGAAGTCTCCGTCCTCCAGGCTGAAACACAGAATTCAGTCTGTTTATTATTAGTAACATATCTGGTACTGATGACACAGACACACAGGTTCTGGAGATCCAAACTCCTTCCTCTTCATTGTATTTATCCAACAGTTAAAGCTGTCTTAGATCAGTGCACAGAAACACAAGTCCAAACCAGCATGTCTAATGTGGTCCTGTTTCCACAGACTTGTAAAACTACTCTTTCTCAGAAAGACTCACGTCTGAAAGAGATGCTACGTCAGATCATTGTAGTTCTTTACACTTCAGTCTGCCTCTGTTCTCTCCACCAAACGACACTGATGGTACAACGCCATGTTAGAGGGCTGAGCGCAGAACGTGTCGGTCCACCAGGAGTCCACTGAACCTCTGGTCTGATCAGATGTGCTGATCAGGTGGTCTCCCTCGGGACACATGGACTTGGACGTTATTCGGCTGAGAAAAGTGTGACAAACTCAACAGACAGTGTCATGCTGAAGTGTAAAGGTGTGATATCAAGTCATGTAGCATTCTCTCACACCGGAATGTCGTTTTTGAGCAAGATATGTTTCAGAAGCCTAAAAAACTATGACAACTGGGTCCTCATGGGTAATTCCAGCTTAGATCCTCCATGCTCTAGGACCAGTGTCATGGATGATATGATACAACTGTTGATGACTATTTGAAAAATGACCAGACCCTTTAAAATGTGGAACTGGAGGTAACCCAGACAAGATCTAACTTCAGTTCTTGTCTGATTTCCTGCTGTGGAGCCCAGTTAGTGTTTGGGTTCTGACAGTCTGCTGTGTCTGTAGGTGGTGAAACTCAAAGGTCAGGTCCTGTCAGTCATGTATCGTTTCCGGATGAAGAACAGGGAGTGGATGCTGATCCGAACCAGCAGTTTCACCTTCCAGAACCCCTATTCAGATGAGATCGAGTACATCATCTGCACCAACACGAATGTCAAGTAGGTTTTTCACTCAGTTTCTGTCAGCTCTGCTTGAAACGGCTGCACAATTGTTGGCTCCTTGTTCTGATGCACACCTCAACACATTACAGGAGACTTTTTCTGCCAGCTCTGTTTGAATAAATTTAAATAAATCAACAAAGTTCGTGCTCAGTCATTAAATATATCAACTCTAGCTGTGGATAAAGTCCATTTGGTAAAGGAAACAAAACTTTAATTTAATGTTTGATTCACTCATTTTATTGGAACCAAGCACTGTTTTTACTAATCATCCTGCTGTGAAAAATAACTACAGTAGTCCCTTGTTAATCGCAGGGGTTCTGTACCCTGAAGCCCTGCGATAAGTGAAAAACTGCAAATTAGGAATACAATAGTCCAAATTCAAGTTCAAGTACAGTAAACTATATTAAGGCTTTAGAAACTAGGGGTGCACCGATTGCAGTTTTCTGGCCGATCACTGATTTCTAAAAAGTCTGACCTGCTGATTCCGATTTTTGCCGATACCGATTTTGTTTTATAAGAGACACTGTCAGGTGTTATAAGGTCACAATGCACTTTCAATTTTCCAATCTTATTTTATTGAAAAACATACCCTTGAACAATATCCTAGAAACAATACAAACTGGTTTTAACTGGCCATGAGGTAGTGCTCTGAAATATAAATGAAGTTTAGACAATAGTTGTTAAAACAAAAACAAAAAAATCAGTAAAATCGGTTTCTCGTGCAAGTATCGGCCGATTTCCCAAACTTAAGGAAATCGGGGCCGATTTATTGGTGCACCCCTATTAGAAACCCTTCCCACACTTTTGGAATGTTCTAAACTCTTAAACCTACATCATTTTAACAGCATATGTTACTAAATTTTACTTGCAGAACAGCAGCAGCTCTGGTTCTGGTCCAACTCTGTTTAAGTCCAACTCGGTTCGTTTCTGTAGACCTATCCTGCATCAATGAAGCCCACAAATCAGTCCTCTAAACTCTTAAACCTACTAATTTTAACAACATACAGTACTTATATGTACAGGAGCTGCAAAATTTTACTTACCAGTATCTGCAGTACAGGAGCAGCTCGGTTCTGGTCTGATCCGATAGATGAAATAAGTCCCAGTACAGCATGACTGAAGCCCACTGCTCCATCCAGCTTAGGTGCGCATGCTGCTGCCCAGGATTTAACCCACCACCTCTGGTCCAGTCCGGACCAGCACTGCGCGACCAGAACCTGACTGAACCCTGCAGCCGTCTGTCGTCTGCAGCTCCCAGGATTCGGGTCACACTGATTCTGGATCAGCTGCAGCCCACTACTCAGCAGTGAAGATGCAACTTGAAGGATGAGTTCAGCTTCAGAATTATTTATGACTTTCCTGCCAGTCCTGTGAGCAACAGAACTTACAGAACTTCAGACTTTGCTGCAAAACTTTCCCTCCATTTTGCAGAAAGCAGTGGTTGAAAGAGCAGTGTTGACTTCCAGGAAGTGATGGCTTCTGGGTAACGTAGTTCTTTAGACTGGCAAAACCGTGAAGGCTTAATAAAAGAAAACTACAAAATGGTGGCGCATTTAAATTATTATTATTTTTTTATATTATGTACATGTACAGTACTTAAAAAAAAACCGCAATAGAGCGAGTCCGCGATAAATGAACAGCGAAGTAGCGAGGGGCTACTGTATTATGTAGTACCTAGTATGAATGTGTGTGTGGAGGTAGATGAGGGCACAGATTTTGTTGTAAAGAGCTTCGAGAATCTCTATTAGATAGAAAGGCTCTATATAAACAGTCCATTTACCACTTACCATTTTTCATGCAGGACTGTTGCAGACATGTCTTGTCCCATCCTGGAAGTTTGGACATTGTGGAGGTCCAAGTTTTAAACTGCAGGAGATGCTCTGTTTATGAAGCTAAATTTACTTACAGACTCATCTCCTTCCTTCCTTCTGAGAGTCATTTGTTTTCCCGGTTCACAAGCTTAAATGTTCTGATCAGAAAATTAAAAGGTCTTCTACAGAATAAATGCTTACGTGCTTAGATTTTCAACCTTTGAGACTCACATTCTCAGTGAGAATGTGGGCTGAATGAAAACATCTTTGAGGTTTTCGTATAACAGGAACAGAGTTACGTTGTGGTTTTTTTGTTTGTTTGTTTGTTTGTTTTTTGTGGTGTTCTGTGCATGAATGAACTGAAGTGGAAGAAACCTGAGAGTGGTCAGTGGTACTTCTCCAAAAACCTGCTGCTAGCATGGCATGGCAGCTCAGCTGTGATGCATTCACAGACTGGGAAACAAGTTTGAATTTTAAGTGTTGGACCAGCCTGGTCAAGCTATAACCAGTTCAGTTCTGGTCAGCAGCTGGTTCCTCTGTGTGATGTTTTACAGGCAGCTTCAGCAGCAGCAGGCAGAGCTTGAAGTCCACCAGAGAGACAGTCTGACGGCCTACGATCTGTCCCAGGTAAGGCTACTGGTGTGTACTGGTGTCCTGTAAAGTCACATCATCGTCAACATCATGTCCTCTGCTCCCAGGTTCCTGTAGCCGGAGTCAGCACCGGAGTCCACGAGGGAGGCAAGACCATTGACAAGACCGAGGCTCTGTTCTCCCAGGAGAGGGACCAGCGCTTTACTGAGATGTACAGCAGCATCTCAGGCTGTAGGACACACTCAGACTTACACACACGGTCAGACAGATGGTGTTGTCAGTGCATAATTATTTCCTGTTTTCTCAACATTAGCTGGAGAGAAAAAGATGATGGTGCCGTCCTCCACAGCTGGAGGACAGCCCCTCTTCTCCCAGAGCTCCCCCTTCCAACAGGGACACTCCGGGAAAAGTTTCAGGTACATGTTTGCGCTCTCAGTTTGTCACCGTTACAGTACAACATTCTGTGAACAGAAAACCAACAAGAAGCTATTGAGAAGTTAACGGGTTGGTAACAGGTAGCTAACAGGACATGAACAAAAAGCTAACATAAGACTTACAAGAAGTTAAAGGGAAGCCACCAGTAGACTAACAGGGACTGCTTACAGGAAGCTAACAAAGTTTTGTTTATCTGTTTGTGGGTCTCAGTTCTTCAGTGATTCATGTTCCTGACATCCAAACATCAGGCTCATCTAATCAGAACCTGGCTCAGATCTCCAGGCAGCTGAACCCAGGACAGGTAGCATGGTCCGGGAACCGACCGCCCTTCTCTGGGCAGGTAACACACAAACACATGAAGAGGAGAAGTTTGCTTCTAGATTTTGGTTTATGCTGACATTTTAGTTGACGATCTGGTGTGTGTAAACACACAACCTGTGTTCTCCAGCCCAGTAAAACCCAGTCCAGTCCGTTTGGTATTGGGTCAGGACACAACTACCAGACAGATCCAGCCTCCTACAGCCCCCTCTCATCCCCGTCCACATCATCCCCCAGTGGAAACGCCTACTCCAGCTTGACAAACCGCAGCACGGCGTTCGGTAAGCTACACCTTTCATTGATCAGATGGTCAGATATCAGGAAAATAATTATCAGCAAACACGAAATGAATATTTGATCCTTCTGCCCATCTCCAGATGTGTCAGGAGAAGCTGGTCAGAGTGGAGCCCAGTTCCAGGGACGGCCCAGTGAGGTCTGGACCCAGTGGCAGAACCAGCACCATTCCCAGCAGGCTGGGGAGCAGCACAGCCACACCAACACAGCTCAGACCGAAGTTTTTCAGGTAAGAAACTCTGACAGCTCAGCTGTTGCTAGTTGGATGTAGATCTGTCAGTGACCTCTGACCTGTGTGACCTCTGACCCGTGTGTCTATGCAGGACATGTTGCCCATGACTGGAGACCCAACCCAGGGAACAGCGAACTACAACATAGAGGACTTTGCGGACCTCGGCATGTTCCCGCCTTTTTCCGAGTAGTCTGAGCAGAACCCCTCAGAACCTGCAGCTCTCTGCCGCTCTCACATGGACTCATGTTTGTGTTTAGCTTTTTCTTCTGATTCGTTTGTGTCTCTGGTCACCAGAGGCCTGTTTGTCTGTTTCCGGGCCACCGGAGACCCGTTCGTCGGAGCGATGAATGTTTCATCATTTGCATGTGGACTGTCTCTCTGGAGTCCAGAGTTCAGGCTCTTGGACCTGTAGTCTGGGTCTGGGACTGTCCAGTCAGCCTGAGTTTGTTGTAATGGTTGTGAGTGACTGCAGTTGAGGTTACTGAGCATGCTCAGTACAGTCCTCAGGAACACAGAAGGTTCCCTTCTCCGTGTTTATGGGATCAGATTTTATCTTAAACAACCAAGTTCTGATCTGATGATGATCCAGTAAACATGATTCAGATCTTCTGTGATGACCTGGATTATTTCACTATATGGAACCACAGAAGGTACTTCGCCTCCCATGATCTCCACAATGGATCATCTCTCCCACCAACCCTCTTCAGATCCTCCTCCTCCATACTCAGCATCCTTTGTCCAAAATGTCCACTTTCCCTCCTCTGCACATCCAGCTGACTGGACCACCACAGCAGATCCAACCAGTTCTTAAACCAACCAGAACAAGCATGAAACTGCCGAGAATCCTTCATCATAAATGTTCTGGAGATCTGCTCATGGACAGAATCCAACATTCAACGATCTTTATCGTATAGAGTTCAACTTTTCACCAAAACCCACAAACATCCAGAGATTTTCTATACAGAGAAAAGCTGTTCAATCATTTCATGTTCTTTAATCCAGCGGACCTGCTGCGTGTGTTGACCACATGGGTCAGCAGGAGGTTCTACAGCCTGGCTCAGGACCGGTTGAGTTCAGCTTATCAAACAAATGCTGATAAAACTCCCAGATCAGGTCCGACCGGAATCTGAATGACCGTTAATATCTGAGGTTAGTTCTGGTCAGATGACCCAGAGCTGGACTCTGTACCAGGTCTGGACAGGCTCTGATTAGACCAAATGGTTCTAGTTGTTCTGTGAAAGTTCTGCTTCAAGCAACCTGTGGATGTGCAGAAAGCATACTCAGTGAAGTGGTTCATCCTCAGGAGATCCTCATTCTGTGTTGAAGTCCTCGATTCTAGAAAAGCTGTGTATGAATCAAACCTGTGGCTAAGCTAATGCTAACAGTAAAGCTAACTGCTCATCACACCAGCCTGCTTTAAGGGAAATCCGCCATACTGAAGCACCAGTTTTACTTTTGTTGGCCCGTTTGATGTCGTTCAGCTCTATTTGACTATTTCTCTGTAATCTTCTCATCAACCAAGAAACGGAAGAATTGTTTGTAGTTTGATGGCTGTTACACAATAGCTTGATGTATGTAAATAATGTCATTTTTATGTCTCTCGTGCTGCTCTCACCCCATCTGTTTCTGTGGAGGTCCTAATGATGTCGTGTTTTATGTGTGTATTTAACTATTGATACTTAGATAACTGTACATTGAGTTCTGTATAAACTGTGTAAATGTGACCCATTATTTTATGTAACAAACTGTACTTGTGAAAATAAATTCTTCCTGCTTTGGTGGCTTCAGTCTATCACGTATAGACTTGTTTTCAATCCCAGAGTAGACAAACTAAGAGGATCCAAACACAGTAAAAGGTAAATAAAGCTCATTCTTAGGGGAGGGGGTTATACAGTGTACAGGGGAAGGGTAATCTGAAAAGGAGGGAGCATGATTGGTCTCTGTGATCGTAACAGGTTGATTCTCAAAGCTATAGGTTCCTGATGTATTAAGTGATGTTCAGTGCGGAGAGGACGGTGGAGGTCCAGGAGTTGTACAGAAGAGTAGGAGAGTGGCAGGCCAGAAACTTGGCAGACTGACCCAGGGCTGTTTGTTGCAGGAAGCTGAGGCAGTTGGTTCCAGGTGAAGATCCTTCAGGGTACTCAGAGGGACTGGAAGGGCCCAAATAAGGATGCCAACAAGCCGGGGCTTGGGAAGACACGCACACGATATACAGGTTAGAGTTACTAGGCACAGGTAACCTGCTTACAGCGGCCGTTGCAGTTACCCCAGAGGCTTCAATGATCCAGCGTTGAACTGGTCCACAGGAGCTTTAGAGCATTAGCTCAAAGTCAGCACTGGATCAGGAACAGGTGAAAGAAGTAGGCTCAGTCCTGCCACTCAGGAGCTGCAAGAACCAGTAAGAAAATGGCTAAACAGAATCTCCACACTGAGTAAAAATAACGTCATCTTCATTAATCAGTGATTGTTAGGTTTGTGTCAGATTTAACATTTATTATTATCAGTTTACAAACCAGAATATCTTATATTTATGATTTAGTTTTTGCTCATTTTAAATTTATTTTGTTCCTAAAACAAAATACTGAAAAACTAAAAACCACTAAGTAAAAAATAAAAATTTATAACGTGGATAGGAAAGTTTTCTATAAGCAGCTTTTTAAAGACCGTCTACATTTTATTGTCTGTAATTCATAACAATTGTAAAAGGCTCAAGAATCCAGATATTCTGGACTTAAAGAAAACTGACTGGAAACCTGAAACCCTAAACGATGGGATCACTGGGATTTCATGCAGCACTTTACTGAAAACAGAAATCTGATGATGAGGCAGCAAATTTGGGTTCAAAACATTTCTGCAGAAAAAAAATTAACAGATTTCATCCATCCATCCATTATCTTTACTCGCTTCTTCCTTTTCGGGTTGTGGGGGTCACTGGTGCCCATGTCCAGCCATCACTGTGTGAGGGGTGGGGTACACCCTGGACAGGTCTCCAGTCCATCACAGGGACACAGAGACAAATGAGACAAACAACCATTCACTCTCTCACTCACACCTATAGGGACAATTTAGAGCAGGGGTGTCAAACCCACTTACAAAAGGGGGACAAAATAAAAACCTTTTTCAAACTAAGGGCCGGTTTCAGAATCTACATTAACTCAAGTTAGATCCCCAACATCTTTTCTTGGGGGCAGCACGGTGGCGCAACTGGTAGAGCTGCTGCCTCCCAGCAAACAGGTCCCTGGTTCAAACCCCGGTCCAGGGGCCTTGTGGGTGGAGTTTGTATGTTATCTCCGTGCATGCGTGGGTTTTCTCCGGGTACTCCGGTTTCCTCCCACAGACCAAAAACATGCATGTTAGGCTGATTGGTAACTCTAAAATTGTCCCTAGGTGTGAGTGAGAGAGTGAATGATTGTTTGTCTTGTTTGTCTCTATGTGGCCCTGTGATGGACTTGCGACCTGTCCAGGGTGTACCCCGCCCCTCTCACAGTGATTGCTGGACATGGACACCAGCGACCCCCGTGACCCAAAATGGAATAAACAGGTAAAGATAATGGATGGATGGATCTTTTTTTGGTTGCAGGTTCCTCAACAAGAGTTTGATTGGTCTCATTTGATGTTCTCTGTTACACTTTTGAAATCATAATCAAATATTACTGAAAAAAATGAAGTGATTAAAGTATTTTACATTTAAAAGAACATCTTTGGGGGTCAGATAAGATGTCTACAAGGGCCATATTTGGCCCCCGGTCCTTGACTTTGACATATGATTTAGAGTTACCAGTCAGCCTAACATGCATGTTTTTGGTCTGTAGGATGAAACCGGAGTACCCAGAGAAAACCCACGCGTGCACGGAGAGAACATGCAAATTCCACCCAGAAAGGCCCCCAGACTGGGATTTGAACTGGGACAACCTGCTTGCTGAGAGGCAGCAGCTCTACAAACTGCGCCACCGTGCTGCCCAAACAGATTTCAACGCTGCATTTGAAATAAAAGAGAAACATGTTCACCCTGAGGTCCATTCCACCACAACAAAAGAGTACTAGTCTTTGAGGGTTGATCCCATGTTTATCTCCTGATCCTTCGACACAGCTTGTTGTTGGATTTAGGCCTCTCACCTCAGTGTTTATTTCCCAATCTTTTGATGCAGCCTGCAGTAGAACAGAGCTTCTCACCTCTGTGTTTACCTCCTGATCCTTTAACACAGCCTGTGGTAGAACTAGGCCTGGTATACGGAAGTAGAACCACAGCCAACTCAAACCCTTCAGAACTCCAGTCACCAGTAGCAGCAGAACTGACACAGGTATTAAAACAGGAACTCCTCATATAGAGAGCCAAATTTAAATTTTCATGAAAACTCAAAACTGTATTGGTTTCTTTAATGTTTCATTCACTTCCTGTCTGGGATAAAAGTTCCCAGACTGAGAAACCTCAGCACGTGCATGACTTGGTCCTGGGGTCAAAGGGCACAAGATGAAATCTAAATAATCTGTGAAGCATGTGTTCCAGTTAGTGTGAGGGGAGTAGAGTGTTTTGTCTACCCTTTTCCAGAAAAAAATGTAAGGAATGGAAAAACTAAAATGTGTTTTTCTGAACATGAACCGGCAGCTCCTGAAAATCAGCCAATCACAGAGCGAGCAGAGGCATTTAAAAAAAACAACTTTCCCCAGCATTCCTTCCTGACACGCCAGGCGCTGTGATCTGCCTCCTGAATCTGATGTTTGGAAGTTCTGCAGCAGAGGAACCACTAAGGTTCTGCTGCAGCCTGGCTCTGACCCCTTTTTTCTTTTGATGGTTGTCACTGATAACTGCTGAGATGTTTATTTTAGAAAACACAAACTGAAATTTTGTTCTTGGCCTGAAACTGGCTTCTGCTCTGTTTACTGCCTCGAGCTGTGGAGCCAGAACTGAAGCGTTCTGACATTCTGCATCTGGATTTTCAGATAATAGTGAATTAGCATAAGCAGCTCAGATGGTGTTTGTATGTGCGGGCGTGTGTGTGTGTTTGGCAGTGCATTCCTGTCTGCAGTCAGCGTGTCTCTGAGCTGACATGTCTGTCTTAAATCAAAAAGTAAAGTTTTGAATTTCCTCCAAACAGAAGTTTTGAACTCATCAAACAAATGTTTTTGATTCCTTGAGTCCTTTCTGTGTTTTCCACGTAACGTTAAATAGAACGTGTGTGTATGTGTGTGTGCTTGTTTGTTACTTTGTGAGGACCATTTTTGAACACACTACACTGTGAGGACCAACTGCTCTTTGTGGGGACCAAAGCCAGGTCCCCATAAGGTTCAAGTGTCATTGGTGAGTCAGAGATTCTTTATTGTCATTCGTACCACATGTGGTACAGGTGGTGGAACAAAATTATGTACACAGGGTCTCAGTTACATCCAACAATAAACATGTAAAAGAAAAACAATGATAACATCTAAGATATGAACTAAGAAAAACATGAACTAAAAATACACTAAGCACTAATAGCATAAAAACATTACGTCGAACAGCAGCACAAACACGAGCATGAGTCTGTGTGAGCAGATGAGCACGCATGAACACATCAACATGAAACAGATCAGAAGCAACATGATGTGATTTTTCACAGTGATTATTCTGGTAAGAAATTCATGAGTCTAACAGCCTCAGGGTAGAAGCTGTTCCTCAGTCTAGTGGTTCTACACTTAATGCTCCTCAACCTCCTTCCTGAGGGGAGTGGGGCAAAAAGTGTGTGTGCTGGGTGAGTGGGGTTCTTCATGATGCAGGTGGCCCTCTTTCTGCATCTGGAGGTGTAAATGTCTGTGATGGTGGGGAGAATGACTCCAACAGTCTTCTGTGCAGCCTTCACCACTCTTTGCAAAGCTTTTCTTTCTGCAGCTGTGCAGCCTCCATGCCACACGTTGATGCTGGAGCACAGGATGCTCTCCACTGCACACCTGTAGAAGGAGGTGAGGACTGAGCTTCTCAGACCAGCTCGCCTCAGCCGTCTGAGGAAGTAGAGTCTCTGATGATGAGCTTTCTTGATCAGGCTGGTGGTGTTGTTGTCACAGTTGAGGTTGTCATTCATGTGTACACCCAAGTACTTGTAGCTGAAGACCACTTCCACCACAAATCCTCTTATGTTCAGGGGGGTATAGGTGTGTTTGTTCCTTCTGAAGTCCACAATCATCTCCTTTGTCTTCTTCACATTGATGTGAAGGTTATTCTCTTTGCACCAGCTGTTCAGGTGTTCCACCTCTTGCCTGTAACTGGACTTGTCATTGTTTGTGATGCATCCCACCACCGCTGTATCATCTACAAACTTTACAATGTGACAGCCTGGATGGGTAGCTGCACAATCATATGTGAGCAGAGTAAACAGGAAAGGGCTCAACACACATCCCTGAGGACCAATGTGCGTATGTGTGTGTGTGTGTGTGTGTGTGTGTGTGTGTGTGTGTGTGTGTGT